>NC_073723.1:613936-916966 GCF_023634155.1 Falco peregrinus
GAATAGCTGAATTTTGGACTCGGCTGGTGACAAAATGTTCCAAACACACCCCATGCACAGCTCCACCGGGGAAGGTGCCAGAAACGAGTCCTGTTGGTAGTTTTTACACTACCCCCGGTAGGCAGCTGAAAGGCACCACAAAACTTGTTCTACCTGCTTTCTGGGCTGAGATGGGGAACGGCTGAATTTTGGACTCGGCTGGTGACATAATGTTCCAAACACACCCCATGCACAACTCCACCGGGGAAGGTGCCAGAAACGAGTTCTGTTGGTAGTTTTTACACTACCCCTGTAGGCAAGAGAAAGTCACCACAAAAGTTTTTCTACCTGCTTTCTGGGCTGAGATGGGGAACAGCTGAATTTTGGACTCGGCTGGTGGCAAAATGTTCCAAACACACCCCATACACAGCTCCACCGGGGAAGGTGCCAGAAACGAGTTCTGTTGGTAGTTTTTACAGTACCGCGGTAGGCAGCTGAAAGGCACCACAAAACTTGTTCTACCTGCTTTCTGGGCTGAGATGGGGAACGGCTGAATTTTGGACTCGGCTGGTGGCAAAATGTTCCAAACACACCCCATGCACAACTCCACCGGGGAAGGTGCCAGCAACGAGTTCTGTTGGTAGTTTTTACAGTACCCCGGTAGGCAGATGAAAGGCACCACAAAACCGGTTCTATCTGCTTACTGGCCTGAGATGGGGAATAGCTGAATTTTGGACTCGGCTGGTGACAGAATGTTCCAAACACACCCCATGCACAACTCCACCGGGGAAGGTGCCAGAAACAAGTTCTGTTGGTAGTTTTTACACTACCCCCGGTAGGCAGCTGAAAGGCACCACAAAACTTGTTGTACCTGCTTTCTGGGCTGAGATGGGGATCGGCTGAATTTTGGACTCGGCTCGTGACAAAATGTTCCAAACACACCCCCATGCACAGCTCCACCGGGGAAGGTGCCAGAAACGAGTCCTGTTGGTAGTTTTTACACTACCCCGGTAGGCAAGAGAAAGGCACCACAAAAGTTTTTCTACCTGCTTTCTGGGCTGAGATGGGGAACAGCTGAATTTTGGACTCGGCTGGTGGCAAAATGTTCCAAACACACCCCATGCACAGCTCCACCGGGGAAGGTGCCAGAAACGAGTTCTGTTGGTAGTTTTTACAGTACCCCGGTAGGCAGCTGAAAGGCACCACAAAACCGGTTCTATCTGCTTACTGGCCTGAGATGGGGAATAGCTGAATTTTGGACTCGGCTGGTGACAGAATGTTCCAAACACACCCATGCACAACTCCACCGGGGAAGGTGCCAGAAACGAGTTCTGTTGGTAGTTTTTACACTACCCCGGTAGGCAGCTGAAAGGCACCACAAAACTTGTTCTACCTGCTTTCTGGGCTGAGATGGGGAACGGCTGAATTTTGGACTCGGCTGGTGACAAAATGTTCCAAACACACCCCATGCACAACTCCACCGGGGAAGGTGCCAGAAACGAGTTCTGTTGGTAGTTTTTACACTACCCCGGTAGGCAGCTGAAAGGCACCACAAAACTTGTTCTACCTGCTTTCTGGGCTGAGATGGGGAACGTCTGAATTTTGGACTCGGCTGGTGACATAATGTTCCAAACACACCCCATGCACAACTCCACCGGGGAAGGTGCCAGAAACGAGTTCTGTTGGTAGTTTTTACACTACCCCTGTAGGCAAGAGAAAGTCACCACAAAAGTTTTTCTACCTGCTTTCTGGGCTGAGATGGGGAACAGCTGAATTTTGGACTCGGCTGGTGGCAAAATGTTCCAAACACACCCCATGCACAGCTCCACCGGGGAAGGTGCCAGAAACGAGTCCTGTTGGTAGTTTTTACACTACCCCGGTAGGCAGCTGAAAGGCACCACAAAACTTGTTCTACCTGCTTTCTGGGCTGAGATGGGGAATGGCTGAATTTTGGACTCGGCTGGTGACTGAATGTTCCAAACACACCCCATGCACAGCTCCACCGGGGAAGGTGCCAGAAACGAGTTCTGTTGGTAGTTTTTACAGTACCCCCGGTAGGCAGCTGAAAGGCACCACAAAACCGGTTCTATCTGCTTACTGGCCTGAGATGGGGAATAGCTGAATTTTGGACTCGGCTGGTGACAGAATGTTCCAAACACACCCCATGCACAACTCCACCGGGGAAGGTGCCAGAAACAAGTTCTGTTGGTAGTTTTTACACTACCCCGGTAGGCAGCTGAAAGGCACCACAAAACTTGTTGTACCTGCTTTCTGGGCTGAGATGGGGATCGGCTGAGTTTTGGACTCGGCTCGTGACAAAATGTTCCAAACACACCCCATGCACAGCTCCACCGGGGAAGGTGCCAGAAACGAGTCCTGTTGGTAGTTTTTACACTACCCCGGTAGGCAAGAGAAAGGCACCACAAAAGTTTTTCTACCTGCTTTCTGGGCTGAGATGGGGAACAGCTGAATTTTGGACTCGGCTGGTGGCAAAATGTTCCAAACACACCCCATGCACAGCTCCACCGGGGAAGGTGCCAGAAACGAGTTCTGTTGGTAGTTTTTACACTACCCCGGTAGGCAGCTGAAAGGCACCACAAAAACTTGTTCTACCTGCCTTCTGGGCTGAGATGGGGAACGGCTGAATTTTGGACTCGGCTGGTGACAAAATGTTCCAAACACACCCCATGCACAGCTCCACCGGGGAAGGTGCCAGAAACGAGTTCTGTTGGTAGTTTTTACAGTACCCCGGTAGGCAGTTGAAAGGCACCACAGAAGTTTTTCTACCTGCTTTCTGGGCTGAGATGGGGAACCGCTGAATTTTTTGGACTCGGCTGGTGACAAAATGTTCCAAACACACCCCATGCACAGCTCCACCGGGGAAGGTGCCAGAAACGAGTCCTGTTGGTAGTTTTTACAGTACCCCGGTAGGCAGCTGAAAGGCACCACAAAACTAGTTCTACCTGCTTTCTGGGCTGAGATGGGGAACGGCTGAATTTTGGACTCGGCTGGTGACAGAATGTTCCAAACACACCCCATGCACAGCTCCACCGGGGAAGGTGCCAGAAACGAGTTCTGTTGGTAGTTTTTACAGTACCCTGGTAGGCAGCTGAAAGGCACCACAAAACCGGTTCTATCTGCTTACTGGCCTGAGATGGGGAATAGCTGTATTTTGGACTCGGCTGGTGACAAAATGTTCCAAACACACCCCATGCACAACTCCACCGGGGAAGGCGCCAGAAACGAGTTCTGTTGGTAGTTTTTACACTACCCCGGTAGGCAGCTGAAAGGCACCACAAAACTTGTTCTACCTGCCTTCTGGGCTGAGATGAGGAACGGCTGAATTTTGGACTCGGCTGGTGACAAAATGTTCCAAACACACCCCATGCACCGCTCCACCAGGGAAGGTGCCAGAAACGAGTTCTGTTGGTAGTTTTTACAGTACCGCGGTAGGCAGCTGAAAGGCACCACAAAACTTGTTCTACCTGCTTTCTGGGCTGAGATGGGGAACGGCTGAATTTTGGACTCGGCTGGTGACAAAATGTTCCAAACACACCCCATGCACAACTCCACCGGGAAGGTGCCAGAAACGAGTTCTGTTGGTAGTTTTTACACTACCCCGGTAGGCAGCTGAAAGGCACCACAAAACTAGTTCTACCTGCTTTCTGGGCTGAGATGGGGAACGGCTGAATTTTGGACTCGGCTGGTGACAGAATGTTCCAAACACACCCCATGCACAACTCCACCGGGGAAGGTGCCAGAAACGAGTTCTGTTGTTTATTTTACACTACCCCGGTAGGCAGCTGAAAGGCACCACAAAACTTGTTCTACCTGCCTTCTGGGCTGAGATGGGGAACGGCTGAATTTTGGACTCGGCTGGTGACAGAATGTTCCAAACACACCCCATGCACAGCTCCACCGGGGAAGGTGCCAGAAACGAGTTCTGTTGGTAGTTTTTACAGTACCCAGGTAGTCAGCTGAAAGGCACCACAAAACCGGTTATATCTGCTTACTGGCCTGAGATGGGGAATAGCTGAATTTTGGACTCGGCTGGTGACAGAATGTTCCAAACACACCCCATGCACAACTCCACCGGGGAAGGTGCCAGAAACGAGTTCTGTTGGTAGTTTTTACACTACCCCGGTAGGCAGCTGAAAGGCACCACAAAACTTGTTCTACCTGCTTTCTGGGCTGAGATGGGGAACGGCTGAATTTTGGACTCGGCTGGTGGCAAAATGTTCCAAACACACCCCATGCACAACTCCACCGGGGAAGGTGCCAGAAACGAGTCCTGTTGGTAGTTTTTACAGTACCCCGGTAGGCAGCTGAAAGGCACCACAAAACCGGTTCTATCTGCTTACTGGCCTGAGATGGGGAATAGCTGAATTTTGGACTCGGCTGGTGACAGAATGTTCCAAACACACCCCATGCACAACTCCACCGGGGAAGATGCCAGAAACAAGTTCTGTTGGTAGTTTTTACACTACCCCGGTAGGCAGCTGAAAGGCACCACAAAACTTGTTTTACCTGCTTTCTGGGCTGAGATGGGGATCGGCTGAGTTTTGGACTCGGCTGGTGGCAAAATGTTCCAAACACACCCCATGCACAGCTCCACCGGGGAAGGTGCCAGAAACGAGTTCTGTTGGTAGTTTTTACACTACCCCGGTAGGCAGCTGAAAGGCACCACAAAACTTGTTCTACCTCCCTTCTGGGCTGAGATGGGGAACGGCTGAATTTTGGACTCGGCTGGTGGCAAAATGTTCCAAACACACCCCATGCACAGCTCCACCGGGGAAGGTGCCAGAAACGAGTTCTGTTGGTAGTTTTTACAGTACCCCGGTAGGCAGCTGAAAGGCACCACAAAACTTGTTCTACCTGCCTTCTGGGCTGAGATGGGGAACGGCTGAATTTTGGACTCGGCTGGTGACAAAATGTTCCAAACACACCCCATGCACAGCTCCACCGGGGAAGGTGCCAGAAACGAGTCCTGTTGGTAGTTTTTACAGTACCCCGGTAGGCAGTTGAAAGGCACCACAGAAGTTTTTCTACCTGCTTTCTGGGCTGAGATGGGGAACGGCTGAATTTTGGACTCGGCTGGTGACAAAATGTTCCAAACACACCCCATGCACAGCTCCACCGGGGAAGGTGCCAGAAACGAGTCCTGTTGGTAGTTTTTACAGTACCCCGGTAGGCAGCTGAAAGGCACCACAAAACTAGTTCTACCTGCTTTCTGGGCTGAGATGGGGAACGGCTGAATTTTGGACTCGGCTGGTGACAGAATGTTCCAAACACACCCCATGCACAGCTCCACCGGGGAAGGTGCCAGAAACGAGTCCTGTTGGTAGTTTTTACAGTACCGCGGTAGGCAGCTGAAAGGCACCACAAAACTTGTTCTACCTGCCTTCTAGGCTGAGATGGGGAACGGCTGAATTTTGGACTCGGCTGGTGACAGAATGTTCCAAACACACCCCATGCACAACTCCACCGGGGAAGGTGCCAGAAACGAGTTCTGTTGGTAGTTTTTACACTACTCCGGTAGGCAAGAGAAAGGCACCACAAAATTTGTTCTACCTGCTTTCTGTGCTGAGATGGGGATCGGCTGAGTTTTGGACTCGGCTGGTGGCAAAATGTTCCAAACACACCCCATGCACAGCTCCACCGGGGAAGGTGCCAGAAACGAGTCCTGTTGGTAGTTTTTACAGTACCCCGGTAGGCAGCTGAAAGGCACCACAAAACCGGTTCTATCTGCTTACTGGCCTGAGATGGGGAATAGCTGAATTTTGGACTCGGCTGGTGACAAAATGTTCCAAACACACCCCATGCACAACTCCACCGGGGAAGGTGCCAGAAACGAGTTCTGTTGGTAGTTTTTACACTACCCCGGTAGGCAGCTGAAAGGCACCACAAAAGTTGTTGTACCTGCCTTCTGGGCTGAGATGGGGAACGGCTGAATTTTGGACTCGGCTGGTGACAGAATGTTCCAAACACACCCCATGCACAACTCCACCGGGGAAGGTGCCAGAAATGAGTTCTGTTGGTAGTTTTTACAGTACCCCGGTAGGCAGCTGAAAGGCACCACAAAACTAGTTCTACCTGCTTTCTGGGCTGAGATGGGGAACGGCTGAATTTTGGACTCGGCTGGTGACAGAATGTTCCAAACACACCCCATGCACAAACCCACCGGGGAAGGTGCCAGAAACGAGTCCTGTTGGTAGTTTTTACAGTACCCCGGTAGGCAGATGAAAGGCACCACAAAACTAGTTCTACCTGCTTTCTGGGCTGAGATGGGGAACGGCTGAATTTTGGACTCGGCTGGTGACAGAATGTTCCAAACACACCCCATGCACAGCTCCACCGGGGAAGGTGCCAGAAACGAGTTCTGTTGGTAGTTTTTACACTACCCCGGTAGGCAGCTGAAAGGCACCACAAAACCGGTTCTATCTGCTTACTGGCCTGAGATGGGGAATGGCTGAATTTTGGACTCGGCTGGTGACAGAATGTTCCAAACACACCCCATGCACAACTCCACCGGGGAAGGTGCCAGAAACGAGTTCTGTTGGTAGTTTTTACACTACCCCGGTAGGCAAGAGAAAGGCACCACAAAACTTGTTGTACCTGCTTTCTGGGCTGAGATCGGGAACGGCTGAATTTTGGACTCGGCTGGTGACAAAATGTTCCAAACACACCCCATGCACAAACCCACCGGGGAAGGTGCCAGAAACGAGTTCTGTTGGTAGTTTTTACACTACCCCGGTAGGCAGCTGAAAGGCACCACAAAACTTGTTCTACCTGCTTTCTGGGCTGAGATGGGGAACGGCTGAATTTTGGACTCGGCTGGTGACAAAATGTTCCAAACACACCCCATGCACAACTCCACCGGGGAAGGTGCCAGAAACGAGTCCTGTTGGTAGTTTTTACAGTACCCCGGTAGGCAGTTGAAAGGCACCACAGAAGTTTTTCTACCTGCTTTCTGGGCTGAGATGGGGAACCGCTGAATTTTGGACTCGGCTGGTGACAAAATGTTCCAAACACACCCCATGCACAGCTCCACCGGGGAAGGTGCCAGAAACGAGTCCTGTTGGTAGTTTTTACAGTACCCCGGTAGGCAGCTGAAAGGCACCACAAAACTAGTTCTACCTGCTTTCTGGGCTGAGATGGGGAACGGCTGAATTTTGGACTCGGCTGGTGACAGAATGTTCCAAACACACCCCATGCACAGCTCCACCGGGGAAGGTGCCAGAAACGAGTTCTGTTGGTAGTTTTTACAGTACCCTGGTAGGCAGCTGAAAGGCACCACAAAACCGGTTCTATCTGCTTACTGGCCTAGAGATGGGGAATAGCTGTATTTTGGACTCGGCTGGTGACAAAATGTTCCAAACACACCCCATGCACAACTCCACCGGGGAAGGTGCCAGAAACGAGTTCTGTTGGTAGTTTTTACACTACTCCGGTAGGCAAGAGAAAGTCACCACAAAAGTTTTTCTACCTCCTTTCTGGGCTGAGATGGGGAACGGCTGAATTTTGGACTCGGCTGGTGGCAAAATGTTCCAAACACACCCCATGCACAGCTCCACCGGGGAAGGTGCCAGAAACGAGTCCTGTTGGTAGTTTTTACAGTACCCCGGTAGTCAGCTGAAAGGCACCACAAAACCGGTTCTATCTGCTTACTGGCCTGAGATGGGGAATAGCTGAATTTTGGACTCGGCTGGTGACAGAATGTTCCAAACACACCCCATGCACAACTCCACCGGGGAAGGTGCCAGAAACGAGTTCTGTTGGTAGTTTTTACACTACCCCGGTAGGCAGCTGAAAGGCACCACAAAACTTGTTCTACCTGCTTTCTGGGCTGAGATGGGGAACGGCTGAATTTTGGACTCGGCTGGTGGCAAAATGTTCCAAACACACCCCATGCACAACTCCACCGGGGAAGGTGCCAGAAACGAGTCCTGTTGGTAGTTTTTACAGTACCCCGGTAGGCAGCTGAAAGGCACCACAAAACCGGTTCTATCTGCTTACTGGCCTGAGATGGGGAATAGCTGAATTTTGGACTCGGCTGGTGACAGAATGTTCCAAACACACCCCATGCACAACTCCACCGGGGAAGATGCCAGAAACAAGTTCTGTTGGTAGTTTTTACACTACCCCGGTAGGCAGCTGAAAGGCACCACAAAACTTGTTTTACCTGCTTTCTGGGCTGAGATGGGGATCGGCTGAGTTTTGGACTCGGCTGGTGGCAAAATGTTCCAAACACACCCCATGCACAGCTCCACCGGGGAAGGTGCCAGAAACGAGTTCTGTTGGTAGTTTTTACACTACCCCGGTAGGCAGCTGAAAGGCACCACAAAACTTGTTCTACCTCCCTTCTGGGCTGAGATGGGGAACGGCTGAATTTTGGACTCGGCTGGTGACAAAATGTTCCAAACACACCCCATGCACAGCTCCACCGGGGAAGGTGCCAGAAACGAGTCCTGTTGGTAGTTTTTACAGTACCCCGGTAGGCAGTTGAAAGGCACCACAGAAGTTTTTCTACCTGGTTTCTGGGCTGAGATGGGGAACCGCTGAATTTTGGACTCGGCTGCTGACAAAATGTTCCAAACACACCCCATGCACAGCTCCACCGGGGAAGGTGCCAGAAACGAGTCCTGTTGGTAGTTTTTACAGTACCCCGGTAGGCAGCTGAAAGGCACCACAAAACTAGTTCTACCTGCTTTCTGGGCTGAGATGGGGAACGGCTGAATTTTGGACTCGGCTGGTGACAGAATGTTCCAAACACACCCCATGCACAGCTCCACCGGGGAAGGTGCCAGAAACGAGTCCTGTTGGTAGTTTTTACAGTACCGCGGTAGGCAGCTGAAAGGCACCACAAAACTTGTTCTACCTGCCTTCTAGGCTGAGATGGGGAACGGCTGAATTTTGGACTCGGCTGGTGACAGAATGTTCCAAACACACCCCATGCACAACTCCACCGGGGAAGGTGCCAGAAACGAGTTCTGTTGGTAGTTTTTACACTACTCCGGTAGGCAAGAGAAAGGCACCACAAAATTTGTTCTACCTGCTTTCTGGGCTGAGATGGGGATCGGCTGAGTTTTGGACTCGGCTGGTGGCAAAATGTTCCAAACACACCCCATGCACAGCTCCACCGGGGAAGGTGCCAGAGACGAGTCCTGTTGGTAGTTTTTACAGTACCCCGGTAGGCAGCTGAAAGGCACCACAAAACCGGTTCTATCTGCTTACTGGCCTGAGATGGGGAATAGCTGAATTTTGGACTCGGCTGGTGACAAAATGTTCCAAACACACCCCATGCACAACTCCACCGGGGAAGGTGCCAGAAACGAGTTCTGTTGGTAGTTTTTACACTACCCCGGTAGGCAGCTGAAAGGCACCACAAAAGTTGTTGTACCTGCCTTCTGGGCTGAGATGGGGAACGGCTGAATTTTGGACTCGGCTGGTGACAGAATGTTCCAAACACACCCCATGCACAACTCCACCGGGGAAGGTGCCAGAAATGAGTTCTGTTGGTAGTTTTTACAGTACCCCGGTAGGCAGCTGAAAGGCACCACAAAACTAGTTCTACCTGCTTTCTGGGCTGAGATGGGGAACGGCTGAATTTTGGACTCGGCTGGTGACAGAATGTTCCAAACACACCCCATGCACAAACCCACCGGGGAAGGTGCCAGAAACGAGTCCTGTTGGTAGTTTTTACAGTACCCCGGTAGGCAGATGAAAGGCACCACAAAACTAGTTCTACCTGCTTTCTGGGCTGAGATGGGGAACGGCTGAATTTTGGACTCGGCTGGTGACAGAATGTTCCAAACACACCCCATGCACAGCTCCACCGGGGAAGGTGCCAGAAACGAGTTCTGTTGGTAGTTTTTACAGTACCCCGGTAGGCAGCTGAAAGGCACCACAAAACCGGTTCTATCTGCTTACTGGCCTGAGATGGGGAATGGCTGAATTTTGGACTCGGCTGGTGACAGAATGTTCCAAACACAGCCCATGCACAACTCCACCGGGGAAGGTGCCAGAAACGAGTTCTGTTGGTAGTTTTTACACTACCCCGGTAGGCAAGAGAAAGGCACCACAAAACTTGTTGTACCTGCTTTCTGGGCTGAGATCGGGAACGGCTGAATTTTGGACTCGGCTGGTGACAAAATGTTCCAAACACACCCCATGCACAACTCCACCGGGGAAGGTGCCAGAAACGAGTTCTGTTGGTAGTTTTTACACTACCCCGGTAGTCAGCTGAAAGGCACCACAAAACTTGTTCTACCTGCTTTCTGGGCTGAGATGGGGAACGGCTGAATTTTGGACTCGGCTGGTGACAAAATGTTCCAAACACACCCCATGCACAACTCCACCGGGGAAGGTGCCAGAAACGAGTCCTGTTGGTAGTTTTTACAGTACCCCGGTAGGCAGTTGAAAGGCACCACAGAAGTTTTTCTACCTGCTTTCTGGGCTGAGATGCGGAACCGCTGAATTTTGGACTCGGCTGGTGACAAAATGTTCCAAACACACCCCATGCACAGCTCCACCGGGGAAGGTGCCAGAAACGAGTCCTGTTGGTAGTTTTTACAGTACCCCGGTAGGCAGCTGAAAGGCACCACAAAACTAGTTCTACCTGCTTTCTGGGCTGAGATGGGGAACGGCTGAATTTTGGACTCGGCTGGTGACAGAATGTTCCAAACACACCCCATGCACAAACCCACCGGGGAAGGTGCCAGAAACGAGTCCTGTTGGTAGTTTTTACAGTACCCCGGTAGGCAGATGAAAGGCACCACAAAACTTGTTCTACCTGCTTTCTGGGCTGAGATGGGGAACGGCTGAATTTTGGACTCGGCTGGTGACAGAATGTTCCAAACACACCCCATGCACAGCTCCACCGGGGAAGGTGCCAGAAACGAGTTCTGTTGGTAGTTTTTACAGTACCCCGGTAGGCAGCTGAAAGGCACCACAAAACCGGTTCTATCTGCTTACTGGCCTGAGATGGGGAATGGCTGAATTTTGGACTCGGCTGGTGACAGAATGTTCCAAACACACCCCATGCACAACTCCACCGGGGAAGGTGCCAGAAACGAGTTCTGTTGGTAGTTTTTACACTACCCCGGTAGGCAAGAGAAAGGCACCACAAAACTTGTTGTACCTGCTTTCTGGGCTGAGATCGGGAACGGCTGAATTTTGGACTCGGCTGGTGACAAAATGTTCCAAACACACCCCATGCACCGCTCCACCGGGGAAGGTGCCAGAAACGAGTCCTGTTGGTAGTTTTTACACTACCCCGGTAGGCAGCTGAAAGGCACCACAAAACTTGTTCTATCTGCTTTCTGGGCTGAGATGGGGAACGGCTGAATTTTGGACTCGGCTGGTGACAAAATGTTCCAAACACACCCCATGCACAACTCCACCGGGGAAGGTGCCAGAAACGAGTCCTGTTGGTAGTTTTTACAGTACCCCGGTAGGCAGTTGAAAGGCACCACAGAAGTTTTTCTACCTGCTTTCTGGGCTGAGATGGGGAACCGCTGAATTTTGGACTCGGCTGGTGACAAAATGTTCCAAACACACCCCATGCACAGCTCCACCGGGGAAGGTGCCAGAAACGAGTCCTGTTGGTAGTTTTTACAGTACCCCGGTAGGCAGCTGAAAGGCACCACAAAACTAGTTCTACCTGCTTTCTGGGCTGAGATGGGGAACGGCTGAATTTTGGACTCGGCTGGTGACAGAATGTTCCAAACACACCCCATGCACAGCTCCACCGGGGAAGGTGCCAGAAACGAGTTCTGTTGGTAGTTTTTACAGTACCCTGGTAGGCAGCTGAAAGGCACCACAAAACCGGTTCTATCTGCTTACTGGCCTAGAGATGGGGAATAGCTGTATTTTGGACTCGGCTGGTGACAAAATGTTCCAAACACACCCCATGCACAACTCCACCGGGGAAGGTGCCAGAAACGAGTTCTGTTGGTAGTTTTTACACTACTCGGTAGGCAAGAGAAAGTCACCACAAAAGTTTTTCTACCTCCTTTCTGGGCTGAGATGGGGAACGGCTGAATTTTGGACTCGGCTGGTGGCAAAATGTTCCAAACACACCCCATGCACAGCTCCACCGGGGAAGGTGCCAGAAACGAGTCCTGTTGGTAGTTTTTACAGTACCCCGGTAGGCAGCTGAAAGGCACCACAAAACCGGTTCTATCTGCTTACTGGCCTGAGATGGGGAACATATGAATTTTGGACTCGGGTGGTGACAGAATGTTCCAAACACACCCCATGCACAGCTCCACCGGGGAAGGTGCCAGCAACGAGTTCTGTTGGTAGTTTTTACACTACCCCGGTAGGCAGCTGAAAGGCACCACAAAACTTGTTGTACCTGCTTTCTGGGCTGAGATGGGGATCGGCTGAGTTTTGGACTCGGCTGGTGGCAAAATGTTCCAAACACACCCCATGCACAGCTCCACCGGGGAAGGTGCCAGAAACGAGTTCTGTTGGTAGTTTTTACAGTACCCCGGTAGGCAGATGAAAGGCACCACAAAACCGGTTCTATCTGCTTACTGGCCTGAGATGGGGAATAGCTGAATTTTGGACTCGGCTGGTGACAAAATGTTCCAAACACACCCCATGCACAACTCCACCGGGGAAGGTGCCAGAAACGAGTTCTGTTGGTAGTTTTTACAGTACCCCGGTAGGCAGCTGAAAGGCACCACAAAACTTGTTCTACCTGCTTTCTGGGCTGAGATGGGGAATGGCTGAATTTTGGACTCGGCTGGTGACAGAATGTTCCAAACACACCCCATGCACAACTCCACCGGGGAAGGTGCCAGAAACGAGTTCTGTTGGTAGTTTTTACAGTACCCCGGTAGGCAGCTGAAAGGCACCACAAAACTAGTTCTATCTGCTTTCTGGGCTGAGATGGGGAACGGCTGAATTTTGGACTCGGCTGGTGACAGAATGTTCCAAACACACCCCATGCACAGCTCCATCGGGGAAGGTGCCAGAAACGAGTTCTGTTGGTAGTTTTTACACTACCCCGGTAGGCAGCTGAAAGGCACCACAAAACCGGTTCTATCTGCTTACTGGCCTGAGATGGGGAATAGCTGAATTTTGGACTCGGGTGGTGACAGAATGTTCCAAACACACCCCATGCACAAACCCACCGGGGAAGGTGCCAGAAACGAGTTCTGTTGGTAGTTTTTACACTACCCCGGTAGGCAGCTGAAAGGCACCACAAAACTTGTTGTACGTGCTTTCTGGGCTGAGATGGGGATCGGCTTAGTTTTGGACTCGGCTGGTGGCAAAATGTTCCAAACACACCCCATGCACAGCTCCACCGGGGAAGGTGCCAGAAACGAGTCCTGTTGGTAGTTTTTACACTACCCCGGTAGGCAGCTGAAAGGCACCACAAAACCGGTTCTATCTGCTTACTGGCCTGAGATGGGGAATAGCTGAATTTTGGACTCGGCTGGTGACAAAATGTTCCAAACACACCCCATGCACAGCTCCACCGGGGAAGGTGCCAGAAACGAGTCCTGTTGGTAGTTTTTACAGTACCGCGGTAGGCAGCTGAAAGGCACCACAAAACTTGTTCTACCTGCCTTCTGGGCTGAGATGGGGAACGGCTGAATTTTGGACTCGGCTGGTGACAGAATGTTCCAAACACACCCCATGCACAACTCCACCGGGGAAGGTGCCAGAAATGAGTTCTTTTGGTAGTTTTTACACTACCCCGGTAGGCAAGAGAAAGTCACCACAAAAGTTTTTCTACCTGCTTTCTGGGCTGAGATGGGGAACAGCTGAATTTTGGACTCGCCTGGTGGCAAAATGTTCCAAACACACCCCATGCACAGCTCCACCGGGGAAGGTGCCAGAAACGAGTTCTGTTGGTAGTTTTTACACTACCCCGGTAGGCAAGAGAAAGGCACCACAAAAGTTTTTCTACCTGCTTTCTGGGCTGAGATGGGGAACAGCTGAATTTTGGACTCGGCTGGTGGCAAAATGTTCCAAACACACCCCATGCACAGCTCCACCGGGGAAGGTGCCAGAAACGAGTTCTGTTGGTAGTTTTTACAGTACCCTGGTAGGCAGCTGAAAGGCACCACAAAACCGGTTCTATCTGCTTACTGGCCTGAGATGGGGAATAGCTGAATTTTGGACTCGGCTGGTGACAGAATGTTCCAAACACACCCCATGCACAACTCCACCGGGGAAGGTGCCAGAAACGAGTTCTGTTGGTAGTTTTTACACTACCCCGGTAGGCAGCTGAAAGGCACCACAAAACTTGTTCTACCTGCTTTCTGGGCTGAGATGGGGAACGGCTGAATTTTGGACTCGGCTGGTGACAAAATGTTCCAAACACACCCCATGCACAAACCCACCGGGGAAGGTGCCAGAAACGAGTTCTGTTGGTAGTTTTTACACTACCCCGGTAGGCAGCTGAAAGGCACCACAAAACTTGTTCTACCTGCTTTCTGGGCTGAGATGGGGAACGGCTGAATTTTGGACTCGGCTGGTGACATAATGTTCCAAACACACCCCATGCACAACTCCACCGGGGAAGGTGCCAGAAACGAGTTCTGTTGGTAGTTTTTACACTACCCCTGTAGGCAAGAGAAAGTCACCACAAAAGTTTTTATACCTGCTTTCTGGGCTGAGATGGGGAACAGCTGAATTTTGGACTCGGCTGGTGGCAAAATGTTCCAAACACACCCCATGCACAGCTCCACCGGGGAAGGTGCCAGAAACGAGTCCTGTTGGTAGTTTTTACACTACCCCGGTAGGCAGCTGAAAGGCACCACAAAACTTGTTCTACCTGCTTTCTGGGCTGAGATGGGGAACGGCTGAATTTTGGACTCGGCTGGTGACAGAATGTTCCAAACACACCCCATGCACAGCTCCACCGGGGAAGGTGCCAGAAACGAGTTCTGTTGGTAGTTTTTACAGTACCCCGGTAGGCAGCTGAAAGGCACCACAAAACCGGTTCTATCTGCTTACTGGCCTGAGATGGGGAATAGCTGAATTTTGGACTCGGCTGGTGACAGAATGTTCCAAACACACCCCATGCACAACTCCACCGGGGAAGGTGCCAGAAACGAGTCCTGTTGGTAGTTTTTACAGTACCCCGGTAGGCAGCTGAAAGGCACCACAAAACTTGTTCTACCTGCTTTCTGGGCTGAGATGGGGAACGGCTGAATTTTGGACTCGGCTGGTGGCAAAATGTTCCAAACACACCCCATGCACAACTCCACCGGGGAAGGTGCCAGCAACGAGTTCTGTTGGTAGTTTTTACAGTACCCCGGTAGGCAGCTGAAAGGCACCACAGAAGTTTTTCTACCTGCTTTCTGGGCTGAGATGGGGAACCGCTGAATTTTGGACTCGGCTGGTGACAAAATGTTCCAAACACACCCCATGCACAGCTCCACCGGGGAAGGTGCCAGAAACGAGTCCTGTTGGTAGTTTTTACAGTACCCCGGTAGGCAGCTGAAAGGCACCACAAAACTAGTTCTACCTGCTTTCTGGGCTGAGATGGGGAACGGCTGAATTTTGGACTCGGCTGGTGACAGAATGTTCCAAACACACCCCATGCACAGCTCCACCGGGGAAGGTGCCAGAAACGAGTTCTGTTGGTAGTTTTTACAGTACCCTGGTAGGCAGCTGAAAGGCACCACAAAACCGGTTCTATCTGCTTACTGGCCTGAGATGGGGAATAGCTGTATTTTGGACTCGGCTGGTGACAAAATGTTCCAAACACACCCCATGCACAACTCCACCGGGGAAGGTGCCAGAAACGAGTTCTGTTGGTAGTTTTTACACTACCCCGGTAGGCAGCTGAAAGGCACCACAAAACTTGTTCTACCTGCTTTCTGGGCTGAGATGGGGAACGGCTGAATTTTGGACTCGGCTGGTGACAAAATGTTCCAAACACACCCCATGCACCGCTCCACCAGGGAAGGTGCCAGAAACGAGTCCTGTTGGTAGTTTTTACAGTACCGCGGTAGGCAGCTGAAAGGCACCACAAAACTTCTTCTACCTGCTTTCTGGGCTGAGATGGGGAACAGCTGAATTTTGGACTCGGCTGGTGACAAAATGTTCCAAACACACCCCATGCACAGCTCCACCGGGGAAGGTGCCAGAAACGAGTCCTGTTGGTAGTTTTTACACTACCCCGGTAGGCAGCTGAAAGGCACCACAAAAGTTTTTCTACCTGCTTTCTGGGCTGAGATGGGGAACAGCTGAATTTTGGACTCGGCTGGTGACAAAATGTTCCAAACACACCCCATGCACAACTCCACCGGGGAAGGTGCCAGAAACGAGTTCTGTTGGTAGTTTTTACAGTACCCTGGTAGGCAGCTGAAAGGCACCACAAAACCGGTTCTATCTGCTTACTGGCCTGAGATGGGGAATAGCTGAATTTTGGACTCGGCTGGTGACAGAATGTTCCAAACACACCCCATGCACAACTCCACCGGGGAAGGTGCCAGAAACGAGTTCTGTTGGTAGTTTTTACACTACCCCGGTAGGCAGCTGAAAGGCACCACAAAACTTGTTCTACCTGCTTTCTGGGCTGAGATGGGGAACGGCTGAATTTTGGACTCGGCTGGTGACAAAATGTTCCAAACACACCCCATGCACAACTCCACCGGGGAAGGTGCCAGAAACGAGTTCTTTTGGTAGTTTTTACACTACCCCGGTAGGCAGCTGAAAGGCACCACAAAACTTGTTCTACCTGCTTTCTGGGCTGAGATGGGGAACGGCTGAATTTTGGACTCGGCTGGTGACATAATGTTCCAAACACACCCCATGCACAACTCCACCGGGGAAGGTGCCAGAAACGAGTTCTGTTGGTAGTTTTTACACTACCCCTGTAGGCAAGAGAAAGTCACCACAAAAGTTTTTCTACCTGCTTTCTGGGCTGAGATGGGGAACAGCTGAATTTTGGACTCGGCTGGTGGCAAAATGTTCCAAACACACCCCATGCACAGCTCCACCGGGGAAGGTGCCAGAAACGAGTCCTGTTGGTAGTTTTTACACTACCCCGGTAGGCAGCTGAAAGGCACCACAAAACTTGTTCTACCTGCTTTCTGGGCTGAGATGGGGAACGGCTGAATTTTGGACTCGGCTGGTGACAGAATGTTCCAAACACACCCCATGCACAGCTCCACCGGGGAAGGTGCCAGAAACGAGTTCTGTTGGTAGTTTTTACAGTACCCTGGTAGGCAGCTGAAAGGCACCACAAAACCGGTTCTATCTGCTTACTGGCCTGAGATGGGGAATAGCTGAATTTTGGACTCGGCTGGTGACAGAATGTTCCAAACACACCCCATGCACAACTCCACCGGGGAAGGCGCCAGAAACGAGTTCTGTTGGTAGTTTTTACAGTACCGCGGTAGGCAGCTGAAAGGCACCACAAAACTTGTTCTACCTGCTTTCTGGGCTGAGATGGGGAACGGCTGAATTTTGGACTCGGCTGGTGGCAAAATGTTCCAAACACACCCCATGCACAACTCCACCGGGGAAGTGGCCAGCAACGAGTTCTGTTGGTAGTTTTTACAGTACCCCGGTAGGCAGCTGAAAGGCACCACAAAACTTGTTCTATCTGCTTTCTGGGCTGAGATGGGGAACAGCTGAATTTTGGACTCGGCTGGTGACAAAATGTTCCAAACACACCCCATGCACAGCTCCACCGGGGAAGGTGCCAGAAACGAGTTCTGTTGGTAGTTTTTACACTACCCCGGTAGGCAGCTGAAAGGCACCACAAAACCGGTTCTATCTGCTTACTGGCATGAGATGGGGAATAGCTGAATTTTGGACTCGGCTGGTGACAAATTGTTCCAAACACACCCCATGCACAACTCCACCGGGGAAGGTGCCAGAAACGAGTTCTGTTGGTAGTTTTTACACTACCCCGGTAGGCAGCTGAAAGGCACCACAAAACTTGTTCTACCTGCCTTCTGGGCTGAGATGGGGAACGGCTGAATTTTGGACTCGGCTGGTGACAGAATGTTCCAAACACACCCCATGCACAACTCCACCGGGGAAGGTGCCAGAAATGAGTTCTTTTGGTAGTTTTTACACTACCCCGGTAGGCAAGAGAAAGTCACCACAAAAGTTTTTCTACCTGCTTTCTGGGCTGAGATGGGTGACAGCTGAATTTTGGACTCGGCTGGTGGCAAAATGTTCCAAACACACCCCATGCACAGCTCCACCGGGGAAGGTGCCAGAAACGAGTTCTGTTGGTAGTTTTTACAGTACCCCGGTAGGCAGCTGAAAGGCACCACAAAACCGGTTCTATCTGCTTTCTGGGCTGAGATGGGGAATAGCTGAATTTTGGACTCGGCTGGTGACAAAATGTTCCAAACACACCCCATGCACAACTCCACCGGGGAAGGTGCCAGAAACGAGTTCTGTTGGTAGTTTTTACACTACCCCGGTAGGCAGCTGAAAGGCACCACAAAACTTGTTCTACCTGCTTTCTGCGCTGAGATGGGGAACGGCTGAATTTTGGACTCGGCTGGTGACAGAATGTTCCAAACACACCCCATGCACAACTCCACCGGGGAAGGTGCCAGAAATGAGTTCTGTTGGTAGTTTTTACAGTACCCCGGTAGGCAGCTGAAAGGCACCACAAAACTAGTTCTATCTGCTTTCTGGGCTGAGATGGGGAACGGCTGAATTTTGGACTCGGCTGGTGACAGAATGTTCCAAACACACCCCATGCACAGCTCCACCGGGGAAGGTGCCAGAAACGAGTCCTGTTGGTAGTTTTTACACTACCCCGGTAGGCAGCTGAAAGGCACCACAAAACTTGTTGTACGTGCTTTCTGGGCTGAGATGGGGATCGGCTTAGTTTTGGACTCGGCTGGTGGCAAAATGTTCCAAACACACCCCATGCACAGCTCCACCGGGGAAGGTGCCAGAAACGAGTTCTGTTGGTAGTTTTTACACTACCCCGGTAGGCAGCTGAAAGGCACCACAAAACCGGTTCTATCTGCTTACTGGCCTGAGATGGGGAATAGCTGAATTTTGGACTCGGCTGGTGACAAAATGTTCCAAACACACCCCATGCACAGCTCCACCGGGGAAGGTGCCAGAAACGAGTCCTGTTGGTAGTTTTTACAGTACCCCGGTAGGCAGCTGAAAGGCACCACAAAACTTGTTCTACCTGCCTTCTGGGCTGAGATGGGGAACGGCTGAATTTTGGACTCGGCTGGTGACAGAATGTTCCAAACACACCCCATGTACAACTCCACCGGGGAAGGTGCCAGAAACGAGTTCTGTTGGTAGTTTTTACACTACTCCGGTAGGCAAGAGAAAGTCACCACAAAAGTTTTTCTACCTGCTTTCTGGGCTGAGATGGGGAACAGCTGAATTTTGGACTCGGCTGGTGGCAAAATGTTCCAAACACACCCCATGCACAGCTCCACCGGGGAAGGTGCCAGAAACGAGTCCTGTTGGTAGTTTTTACACTACCCCGGTAGGCAAGAGAAAGGCACCACAAAAGTTTTTCTACCTGCTTTCTGGGCTGAGATGGGGAACAGCTGAATTTTGGACTCGGCTGGTGGCAAAATGTTCCAAACACACCCCATGCACAACTCCACCGGGGAAGGTGCCAGAAACGAGTTCTGTTGGTAGTTTTTACAGTACCCTGGTAGGCAGCTGAAAGGCACCACAAAACCGGTTCTATCTGCTTACTGGCCTGAGATGGGGAATAGCTGAATTTTGGACTCGGCTGGTGACAGAATGTTCCAAACACACCCCATGCACAACTCCACCGGGGAAGGTGCCAGAAACGAGTTCTGTTGGTAGTTTTTACACTACCCCTGTAGGCAAGAGAGAGTCACCACAAAAGTTTTTCTACCTGCTTTCTGGGCTGAGATGGGGAACAGCTGAATTTTGGACTCGGCTGGTGGCAAAATGTTCCAAACACACCCCATGCACAGCTCCACCGGGGAAGGTGCCAGAAACGAGTCCTGTTGGTAGTTTTTACACTACCCCGGTAGGCAGCTGAAAGGCACCACAAAACTTGTTCTACCTGCTTTCTGGGCTGAGATGGGGAACGGCTGAATTTTGGACTCGGCTGGTGACAGAATGTTCCAAACACACCCCATGCACAGCTCCACCGGGGAAGGTGCCAGAAACGAGTTCTGTTGGTAGTTTTTACAGTACCCCGGTAGGCAGCTGAAAGGCACCACAAAACCGGTTCTATCTGCTTACTGGCCTGAGATGGGCAATAGCTGAATTTTGGACTCGGCTGGTGACAGAATGTTCCAAACACACCCCATGCACAACTCCACCGGGGAAGGTGCCAGAAACGAGTCCTGTTGGTAGTTTTTATAGTACCGCGGTAGGCAGCTGAAAGGCACCACAAAACTTGTTCTACCTGCTTTCTGGGCTGAGATGGGGAACGGCTGAATTTTGGACTCGGCTGGTGACAGAATGTTCCAAACACACCCCATGCACAACTCCACCGGGGAAGGTGCCAGCAACGAGTTCTGTTGGTAGTTTTTACAGTACCCCGGTAGGCAGCTGAAAGGCACCACAAAACCGGTTCTATCTGCTTACTGGCCTGAGATGGGGAATAGCTGAATTTTGGACTCGGCTGGTGACAGAATGTTCCAAACACACCCCATGCACAACTCCACCGGGGAAGGTGCCAGAAACGAGTTCTGTTGGTAGTTTTTACACTACCCCGGTAGGCAGCTGAAAGGCACCACAAAACTTGTTGTACCTGCTTTCTGGGCTGAGATGGGGATCGGCTGAGTTTTGGACTCGGCTCGTGACAAAATGTTCCAAACACACCCCATGCACAGCTCCACCGGGGAAGGTGCCAGAAACGAGTTCTGTCGGTAGTTTTTACACTACCCCGGTAGGCAGCTGAAAGGCACCACAAAACCGGTTCTATCTGCTTACTGGCCTGAGATGGGGAATAGCTGAATTTTGGACTCGGCTGGTGACAAAATGTTCCAAACACACCCCATGCACAAACCCACCGGGGAAGGTGCCAGAAACGAGTCCTGTTGGTAGTTTTTACACTACTCCGGTAGGCAGCTGAAAGGCACCACAAAACTTGTTCTACCTGCCTTCTGGGCTGAGATGGGGAACGGCTGAATTTTGGACTCGGCTGGTGACAAAATGTTCCAAACACACCCCATGCACAGCTCCACCGGGGAAGGTGCCAGAAACGAGTTCTGTTGGTAGTTTTTACAGTACCCTGGTAGGCAGCTGAAAGGCACCACAAAACCGGTTCTATCTGCTTACTGGCCTGAGATGGGGAATAGCTGTATTTTGGACTCGGCTGGTGACAAAATGTTCCAAACACACCCCATGCACAACTCCACCGGGGAAGGTGCCAGAAACGAGTTCTGTTGGTAGTTTTTACACTACCCCGGTAGGCAGCTGAAAGGCACCACAAAACTTGTTCTACCTGCTTTCTGGGCTGAGATGGGGAACGGCTGAATTTTGGACTCGGCTGGTGACAAAATGTTCCAAACACACCCCATGCACCGCTCCACCAGGGAAGGTGCCAGAAACGAGTCCTGTTGGTAGTTTTTACAGTACCGCGGTAGGCAGCTGAAAGGCACCACAAAACTTGTTCTACCTGCTTTCTGGGCTGAGATGGGGAACAGCTGAATTTTGGACTCGGCTGGTGGCAAAATGTTCCAAACACACCCCATGCACAGCTCCACCGGGGAAGGTGCCAGAAACGAGTCCTGTTGGTAGTTTTTACAGTACCCCGGTAGGCAGCTGAAAGGCACCACAAAAGTTTTTCTACCTGCTTTCTGGGCTGAGATGGGGAACAGCTGAATTTTGGACTCGGCTGGTGACAAAATGTTCCAAACACACCCCATGCACAGCTCCACCGGGGAAGGTGCCAGAAACGAGTCCTGTTGGTAGTTTTTACAGTACCCCGGTAGGCAGCTGAAAGGCACCACAAAACCGGTTCTATCTGCTTACTGGCCTGAGATGGGGAACATATGAATTTTGGACTCGGCTGGTGACAAAATGTTCCAAACACACCCCATGCACAGCTCCACCGGGGAAGGTGCCAGAAACGAGTTCTGTTGGTAGTTTTTACAGTACCCCGGTAGTCAGCTGAAAGGCACCACAAAACCGGTTATATCTGCTTACTGGCCTGAGATGGGGAATAGCTGAATTTTGGACTCGGCTGGTGACAGAATGTTCCAAACACACCCCATGCACAACTCCACCGGGGAAGGTGCCAGAAACGAGTTCTGTTGGTAGTTTTTACACTACCCCGGTAGGCAGCTGAAAGGCACCACAAAACTTGTTCTACCTGCTTTCTGGGCTGAGATGGGGAACGGCTGAATTTTGGACTCGGCTGGTGGCAAAATGTTCCAAACACACCCCATGCACAACTCCACCGGGGAAGGTGCCAGAAACGAGTTCTGTTGGTAGTTTTTACAGTACCCCGGTAGGCAGCTGAAAGGCACCACAAAACTTGTTCTACCTGCTTTCTGGGCTGAGATGGGGAACGGCTGAGTTTTGGACTCGGCTGGTGGCAAAATGTTCCAAACACACCCCATGCACAGCTCCACCGGGGAAGGTGCCAGAAATGAGTTCTGTTGGTAGTTTTTACACTACCCCGGTAGGCAGCTGAAAGGCACCACAAAACTTGTTCTACCTGCTTTCTGGGCTGAGATGGGGAACGGCTGAATTTTGGACTCGGCTGGTGACAAAATGTTCCAAACACACCCCATGCACAACTCCACCGGGGAAGGTGCCAGAAACGAGTTCTGTTGGTAGTTTTTACAGTACCGCGGTAGGCAGCTGAAAGGCACCACAAAACTTGTTCTACCTGCTTTCTGGGCTGAGATGGGGAACGGCTGAATTTTGGACTCGGCTGGTGACATAATGTTCCAAACACACCCCATGCACAACTCCACCGGGGAAGGTGCCAGAAACGAGTTCTGTTGGTAGTTTTTACACTACCCCTGTAGGCAAGAGGGAGTCACCACAAAAGTTTTTCTACCTGCTTTCTGGGCTGAGATGGGGAACAGCTGAATTTTGGACTCGGCTGGTGGCAAAATGTTCCAAACACACCCCATGCACAGCTCCACCGGGGAAGGTGCCAGAAACGAGTCCTGTCGGTAGTTTTTACACTACCCCGGTAGGCAGCTGAAAGGCACCACAAAACTTGTTGTACCTGCTTTCTGGGCTGAGATGGGGATCGGCTGAGTTTTGGACTCGGCTCGTGACAAAATGTTCCAAACACACCCCATGCACAGCTCCACCGGGGAAGGTGCCAGAAACGAGTTCTGTTGGTAGTTTTTACACTACCCCGGTAGGCAGCTGAAAGGCACCACAAAACCGGTTCTATCTGCTTACTGGCCTGAGATGGGGAATAGCTGAATTTTGGACTCGGCTGGTGACAAAATGTTCCAAACACACCCCATGCACAAACCCACCGGGGAAGGTGCCAGAAACGAGTTCTGTTGGTAGTTTTTACACTACTCCGGTAGGCAGCTGAAAGGCACCACAAAACTTGTTCTACCTGCCTTCTGGGCTGAGATGGGGAACGGCTGAATTTTGGACTCGGCTGGTGACAAAATGTTCCAAACACACCCCATGCACAGCTCCACCGGGGAAGGTGCCAGAAACGAGTTCTGTTGGTAGTTTTTACAGTACCCTGGTAGGCAGCTGAAAGGCACCACAAAACCGGTTCTATCTGCTTACTGGCCTGAGATGGGGAATAGCTGTATTTTGGACTCGGCTGGTGACAAAATGTTCCAAACACACCCCATGCACAACTCCACCGGGGAAGGTGCCAGAAACGAGTTCTGTTGGTAGTTTTTACACTACCCCGGTAGGCAGCTGAAAGGCACCACAAAACTTGTTCTACCTGCTTTCTGGGCTGAGATGGGGAACGGCTGAATTTTGGACTCGGCTGGTGACAAAATGTTCCAAACACACCCCATGCACCGCTCCACCAGGGAAGGTGCCAGAAACGAGTCCTGTTGGTAGTTTTTACAGTACCGCGGTAGGCAGCTGAAAGGCACCACAAAACTTGTTCTACCTGCTTTCTGGGCTGAGATGGGGAACAGCTGAATTTTGGACTCGGCTGGTGACAAAATGTTCCAAACACACCCCATGCACAGCTCCACCGGGGAAGGTGCCAGAAACGAGTCCTGTTGGTAGTTTTTACAGTACCCCGGTAGGCAGCTGAAAGGCACCAAAAAACTAGTTCTACCTGCTTTCTGGGCTGAGATGGGGAACAGCTGAATTTTGGACTCGGCTGGTGACAAAATGTTCCAAACACACCCCATGCACAGCTCCACCGGGGAAGGTGCCAGAAACGAGTCCTGTTGGTAGTTTTTACAGTACCCCCGGTAGGCAGCTGAAAGGCACCACAAAACCGGTTCTATCTGCTTACTGGCCTGAGATGGGGAACATATGAATTTTGGATTCGGCTGGTGACAAAATGTTCCAAACACACCCCATGCACAACTCCACCGGGGAAGGTGCCAGAAACGAGTTCTGTTGGTAGTTTTTACAGTACCCTGGTAGGCAGCTGAAAGGCACCACAAAACCGGTTCTATCTGCTTACTGGCCTGAGATGGGGAATAGCTGAATTTTGGACTCGGCTGGTGACAGAATGTTCCAAACACACCCCATGCACAACTCCACCGGGGAAGGTGCCAGAAACGAGTTCTGTTGGTAGTTTTTACACTACCCCGGTAGGCAGCTGAAAGGCACCACAAAACTTGTTCTACCTGCCTTCTGGGCTGAGATGGGGAACGGCTGAATTTTGGACTCGGCTGGTGACAGAATGTTCCAAACACACCCCATGCACAGCTCCACCGGGGAAGGTGCCAGAAACGAGTTCTGTTGGTAGTTTTTACAGTACCCCGGTAGGCAGCTGAAAGGCACCACAAAACCGGTTATATCTGCTTACTGGCCTGAGATGGGGAATAGCTGAATTTTGGACTCGGCTGGTGACAGAATGTTCCAAACACACCCCATGCACAACTCCACCGGGGAAGGTGCCAGAAACGAGTTCTGTTGGTAGTTTTTACACTACCCCGGTAGGCAGCTGAAAGGCACCACAAAACCGGTTCTATCTGCTTACTGGCCTGAGATGGGGAATAGCTGAATTTTGGACTCGGCTGGTGACAAAATGTTCCAAACACACCCCATGCACAAACCCACCGGGGAAGGTGCCAGAAACGAGTTCTGTTGGTAGTTTTTACACTACTCCGGTAGGCAGCTGAAAGGCACCACAAAACTTGTTCTACCTGCCTTCTGGGCTGAGATGGGGAACGGCTGAATTTTGGACTCGGCTGGTGACAAAATGTTCCAAACACACCCCATGCACAGCTCCACCGGGGAAGGTGCCAGAAACGAGTTCTGTTGGTAGTTTTTACAGTACCCTGGTAGGCAGCTGAAAGGAACCACAAAACCGGTTCTATCTGCTTACTGGCCTGAGATGGGGAATAGCTGTATTTTGGACTCGGCTGGTGACAAAATGTTCCAAACACACCCCATGCACAACTCCACCGGGGAAGGTGCCAGAAACGAGTTCTGTTGGTAGTTTTTACACTACCCCGGTAGGCAGCTGAAAGGCACCACAAAACTTGTTCTACCTGCTTTCTGGGCTGAGATGGGGAACGGCTGAATTTTGGACTCGGCTGGTGACAAAATGTTCCAAACACACCCCATGCACCGCTCCACCAGGGAAGGTGCCAGAAACGAGTCCTGTTGGTAGTTTTTACAGTACCGCGGTAGGCAGCTGAAAGGCACCACAAAACTTGTTCTACCTGCTTTCTGGGCTGAGATGGGGAACAGCTGAATTTTGGACTCGGCTGGTGACAAAATGTTCCAAACACACCCCATGCACAGCTCCACCGGGGAAGGTGCCAGAAACGAGTCCTGTTGGTAGTTTTTACAGTACCCCGGTAGGCAGCTGAAAGGCACCACAAAAGTTTTTCTACCTGCTTTCTGGGCTGAGATGGGGAACAGCTGAATTTTGGACTCGGCTGGTGACAAAATGTTCCAAACACACCCCATGCACAGCTCCACCGGGGAAGGTGCCAGAAACGAGTCCTGTTGGTAGTTTTTACAGTACCCCGGTAGGCAAGAGAAAGGCACCGCAAAAGTTTTTCTACCTGCTTTCTGGGCTGAGATGGGGAACAGCTGAATTTTGGACTCGGCTGGTGACAAAATGTTCCAAACACACCCCATGCACAGCTCCACCGGGGAAGGTGCCAGAAACGAGTCCTGTTGGTAGTTTTTACAGTACCCCAGTAGGCAGCTGAAAGGCACCACAAAACCGGTTCTATCTGCTTACTGTCCTGAGATGGGGAACATATGAATTTTGGACTCGGCTGGTGACAAAATGTTCCAAACACACCCCATGCACAACTCCACCGGGGAAGGTGCCAGAAACGAGTTCTGTTGGTAGTTTTTACAGTACCCTGGTAGGCAGCTGAAAGGCACCACAAAACCGGTTCTATCTGCTTACTGGCCTGAGATGGGGAATAGCTGAATTTTGGACTCGGCTGGTGACAGAATATTCCAAACACACCCCATGCACAACTCCACCGGGGAAGGTGCCAGAAACGAGTTCTGTTGGTAGTTTTTACACTACCCCGGTAGGCAGCTGAAAGGCACCACAAAACTTGTTCTACCTGCTTTCTGGGCTGAGATGGGGAACGGCTGAATTTTGGACTCGGCTGGTGACAAAATGTTCCAAACACACCCCATGCACAACTCCACCGGGGAAGGTGCCAGAAACGAGTTCTGTTGGTAGTTTTTACACTACCCCGGTAGGCAGCTGAAAGGCACCACAAAACTTGTTCTACCTGCTTTCTGGGCTGAGATGGGGAACGGCTGAATTTTGGACTCGGCTGGTGACAGAATGTTCCAAACACACCCCATGCACAACTCCACCGGGGAAGGTGCCAGAAACGAGTTCTGTTGGTAGTTTTTACACTACCCCGGTAGGCAGCTGAAAGGCACCACAAAACTTGTTCTACCTGCCTTCTGGGCTGAGATGGGGAACGGCTGAATTTTGGACTCGGCTGGTGACAGAATGTTCCAAACACACCCCATGCACAGCTCCACCGGGGAAGGTGCCAGAAACGAGTTCTGTTGGTAGTTTTTACACTACCCCGGTAGGCAGCTGAAAGGCACCACAAAACCGGTTCTATCTGCTTACTGGCCTGAGATGGGGAATAGCTGAATTTTGGACTCGGCTGGTGACAAAATGTTCCAAACACACCCCATGCACAGCTCCACCGGGGAAGGTGCCAGAAACGAGTTCTGTTGGTAGTTTTTACACTACTCCGGTAGGCAGCTGAAAGGCACCACAAAACTTGTTCTACCTGCCTTCTGGGCTGAGATGGGGAACGGCTGAATTTTGGACTCGGCTGGTGACAAAATGTTCCAAACACACCCCATGCACAGCTCCACCGGGGAAGGTGCCAGAAACGAGTTCTGTTGGTAGTTTTTACAGTACCCTGGTAGGCAGCTGAAAGGCACCACAAAACCGGTTCTATCTGCATACTGGCCTGAGATGGGGAATAGCTGTATTTTGGACTCGGCTGGTGACAAAATGTTCCAAACACACCCCATGCACAACTCCACCGGGGAAGGTGCCAGAAACGAGTTCTGTTGGTAGTTTTTACACTACCCCGGTAGGCAGCTGAAAGGCACCACAAAACTTGTTCTACCTGCTTTCTGGGCTGAGATGGGGAACAGCTGAATTTTGGACTCGGCTGGTGACAAAATGTTCCAAACACACCCCATGCACAGCTCCACCGGGGAAGGTGCCAGAAACGAGTCCTGTTGGTAGTTTTTACAGTACCCCGGTAGGCAGCTGAAAGGCACCACAAAAGTTTTTCTACCTGCTTTCTGGGCTGAGATGGGGAACAGCTGAATATTGGACTCGGCTGGTGACAAAATGTTCCAAACACACCCCATGCACAGCTCCACCGGGGAAGGTGCCAGAAACGAGTCCTGTTGGTAGTTTTTACAGTACCCCGGTAGGCAGCTGAAAGGCACCACAAAACCGGTTCTATCTGCTTACTGGCCTGAGATGGGGAACATATGAATTTTGGACTCGGCTGGTGACAAAATGTTCCAAACACACCCCATGCACAACTCCACCGGGGAAGGTGCCAGAAACGAGTTCTGTTGGTAGTTTTTACAGTACCCTGGTAGGCAGCTGAAAGGCACCACAAAAGTTTTTCTATCTGCTTACTGGCCTGAGATGGGGAATAGCTGAATTTTGGACTCGGCTGGTGACAGAATGTTCCAAACACACCCCATGCACAACTCCACCGGGGAAGGTGCCAGAAACGAGTTCTGTTGGTAGTTTTTACACTACCCCGGTAGGCAGCTGAAAGGCACCACAAAACTTGTTCTACCTGCTTTCTGGGCTGAGATGGGGAACGGCTGAATTTTGGACTCGGCTGGTGACAAAATGTTCCAAACACACCCCATGCACAGCTCCACCGGGGAAGGTGCCAGAAACGAGTTCTGTTGGTAGTTTTTACAGTACCCTGGTAGGCAGCTGAAAGGCACCACAAAACCGGTTCTATCTGCTTACTGGCCTGAGATGGGGAATAGCTGTATTTTGGACTCGGCTGGTGACAAAATGTTCCAAACACACCCCATGCACAACTCCACCGGGGAAGGTGCCAGAAACGAGTTCTGTTGGTAGTTTTTACACTACCCCGGTAGGCAGCTGAAAGGCACCACAAAACTTGTTCTACATGCTTTCTGGGCTGAGATGGGGAACGGCTGAATTTTGGACTCGGCTGGTGACAAAATGTTCCAAACACACCCCATGCACCGCTCCACCAGGGAAGGTGCCAGAAACGAGTCCTGTTGGTAGTTTTTACAGTACCACGGTAGGCAGCTGAAAGGCACCACAAAACTTGTTCTACCTGCTTTCTGGGCTGAGATGGGGAACAGCTGAATTTTGGACTCGGCTGGTGACAAAATGTTCCAAACACACCCCATGCACAGCTCCACCGGGGAAGGTGCCAGAAACGAGTCCTGTTGGTAGTTTTTACAGTACCCCGGTAGGCAGCTGAAAGGCACCACAAAAGTTTTTCTACCTGCTTTCTGGGCTGAGATGGGGAACAGCTGAATTTTGGACTCGGCTGGTGACAAAATGTTCCAAACACACCCCATGCACAGCTCCACCGGGGAAGGTGCCAGAAACGAGTCCTGTTGGTAGTTTTTACACTACCCCGGTAGGCAGCTGAAAGGCACCACAAAACCGGTTCTATCTGCTTACTGGCCTGAGATGGGGAACATATGAATTTTGGACTCGGCGGGTGACAAAATGTTCCAAACACACCCCATGCACAACTCCACCGGGGAAGGTGCCAGAAACGAGTTCTGTTGGTAGTTTTTACAGTACCCTGGTAGGCAGCTGAAAGGCACCACAAAACCGGTTCTATCTGCTTACTGGCCTGAGATGGGGAATAGCTGAATTTTGGACTCGGCTGGTGACAGAATGTTCCAAACACACCCCATGCACAACTCCACCGGGGAAGGTGCCAGAAACGAGTTCTGTTGGTAGTTTTTACACTACCCCGGTAGGCAGCTGAAAGGCACCACAAAACTTGTTCTACCTGCTTTCTGGGCTGAGATGGGGAACGGCTGAATTTTGGACTCGGCTGGTGACAAAATGTTCCAAACACACCCCATGCACAGCTCCACCGGGGAAGGTGCCAGAAACGAGTTCTGTTGGTAGTTTTTACAGTACCCTGGTAGGCAGCTGAAAGGCACCACAAAACCGGTTCTATCTGCTTACTGGCCTGAGATGGGGAATAGCTGTATTTTGGACTCGGCTGGTGACAAAATGTTCCAAACACACCCCATGCACAACTCCACCGGGGAAGGTGCCAGAAACGAGTTCTGTTGGTAGTTTTTACACTACCCCGGTAGGCAGCTGAAAGGCACCACAAAACTTGTTCTACATGCTTTCTGGGCTGAGATGGGGAACGGCTGAATTTTGGACTCGGCTGGTGACAAAATGTTCCAAACACACCCCATGCACCGCTCCACCAGGGAAGGTGCCAGAAACGAGTCCTGTTGGTAGTTTTTACAGTACCACGGTAGGCAGCTGAAAGGCACCACAAAACTTGTTCTACCTGCTTTCTGGGCTGAGATGGGGAACAGCTGAATTTTGGACTCGGCTGGTGACAAAATGTTCCAAACACACCCCATGCACAGCTCCACCGGGGAAGGTGCCAGAAACGAGTCCTGTTGGTAGTTTTTACAGTACCCCGGTAGGCAGCTGAAAGGCACCACAAAAGTTTTTCTACCTGCTTTCTGGGCTGAGATGGGGAACAGCTGAATTTTGGACTCGGCTGGTGACAAAATGTTCCAAACACACCCCATGCACAGCTCCACCGGGGAAGGTGCCAGAAACGAGTCCTGTTGGTAGTTTTTACACTACCCCGGTAGGCAGCTGAAAGGCACCACAAAACCGGTTCTATCTGCTTACTGGCCTGAGATGGGGAACATATGAATTTTGGACTCGGCTGGTGACAAAATGTTCCAAACACACCCCATGCACAACTCCACCGGGGAAGGTGCCAGAAACGAGTTCTGTTGGTAGTTTTTACAGTACCCTGGTAGGCAGCTGAAAGGCACCACAAAACCGGTTCTATCTGCTTACTGGCCTGAGATGGGGAATAGCTGAATTTTGGACTCGGCTGGTGACAGAATGTTCCAAACACACCCCATGCACAACTCCACCGGGGAAGGTGCCAGAAACGAGTTCTGTTGGTAGTTTTTACACTACCCCGGTAGGCAGCTGAAAGGCACCACAAAACTTGTTCTACCTGCTTTCTGGGCTGAGATGGGGAACGGCTGAATTTTGGACTCGGCTGGTGACAAAATGTTCCAAACACACCCCATGCACAACTCCACCGGGGAAGGTGCCAGAAACGAGTTCTGTTGGTAGTTTTTACACTACCCCGGTAGGCAGCTGAAAGGCACCACAAAACTTGTTCTACCTGCTTTCTGGGCTGAGATGGGGAACGGCTGAATTTTGGACTCGGCTGGTGACATAATGTTCCAAACACACCCCATGCACAACTCCACCGGGGAAGGTGCCAGAAACGAGTTCTGTTGGTAGTTTTTACACTACCCCGGTAGGCAGCTGAAAGGCACCACAAAACTTGTTCTACCTGCCTTCTGGGCTGAGATGGGGAACGGCTGAATTTTGGACTCGGCTGGTGACAGAATGTTCCAAACACACCCCATGCACAGCTCCACCGGGGAAGGTGCCAGAAACGAGTTCTGTTGGTAGTTTTTACAGTACCCCGGTAGGCAGCTGAAAGGCACCACAAAACCGGTTATATCTGCTTACTGGCCTGAGATGGGGAATAGCTGAATTTTGGACTCGGCTGGTGACAGAATGTTCCAAACACACCCCATGCACAACTCCACCGGGGAAGGTGCCAGAAACGAGTTCTGTTGGTAGTTTTTACACTACCCCGGTAGGCAGCTGAAAGGCACCACAAAACTTGTTCTACCTGCTTTCTGGGCTGAGATGGGGAACGGCTGAATTTTGGACTCGGCTGGTGGCAAAATGTTCCAAACACACCCCATGCACAACTCCACCGGGGAAGGTGCCAGAAACGAGTTCTGTTGGTAGTTTTTACAGTACCCTGGTAGGCAGCTGAAAGGCACCACAAAACCGGTTCTATCTGCTTACTGGCCTGAGATGGGGAATAGCTGAATTTTGGACTCGGCTGGTGACAGAATGTTCCAAACACACCCCATGCACAACTCCACCGGGGAAGGTGCCAGAAACGAGTTCTGTTGGTAGTTTTTACACTACCCCGGTAGGCAGCTGAAAGGCACCACAAAACTTGTTGTACCTGCTTTCTGGGCTGAGATGGGGAACGGCTGAATTTTGGACTCGGCTGGTGACAAAATGTTCCAAACACACCCCATGCACAACTCCACCGGGGAAGGTGCCAGAAACGAGTTCTGTTGGTAGTTTTTACACTACCCCGGTAGGCAGCTGAAAGGCACCACAAAACTTGTTCTACCTGCTTTCTGGGCTGAGATGGGGAACGGCTGAATTTTGGACTCGGCTGGTGACATAATGTTCCAAACACACCCCATGCACAACTCCACCGGGGAAGGTGCCAGAAACGAGTTCTGTTGGTAGTTTTTACACTACCCCGGTAGGCAGCTGAAAGGCACCACAAAACTTGTTCTACCTGCCTTCTGGGCTGAGATGGGGAACGGCTGAATTTTGGACTCGGCTGGTGACAGAATGTTCCAAACACACCCCATGCACAGCTCCACCGGGGAAGGTGCCAGAAACGAGTTCTGTTGGTAGTTTTTACAGTACCCCGGTAGTCAGCTGAAAGGCACCACAAAACCGGTTATATCTGCTTACTGGCCTGAGATGGGGAATAGCTGAATTTTGGACTCGGCTGGTGACAGAATGTTCCAAACACACCCCATGCACAACTCCACCGGGGAAGGTGCCAGAAACGAGTTCTGTTGGTAGTTTTTACACTACCCCGGTAGGCAGCTGAAAGGCACCACAAAACTTGTTCTACCTGCTTTCTGGGCTGAGATGGGGAACGGCTGAATTTTGGACTCGGCTGGTGGCAAAATGTTCCAAACACACCCCATGCACAACTCCACCGGGGAAGGTGCCAGAAACGAGTCCTGTTGGTAGTTTTTACAGTACCCCGGTAGGCAGCTGAAAGGCACCACAAAACCGGTTCTATCTGCTTACTGGCCTGAGATGGGGAATAGCTGAATTTTGGACTCGGCTGGTGGCAAAATGTTCCAAACACACCCCATGCACAGCTTCTCCGGGGAAGGTGCCAGAAACGAGTTCTGTTGGTAGTTTTTACACTACCCCGATAGGCAGCTGAAAGGCACCACAAAACTTGTTCTACCTGCTTTCTGGGCTGAGATGGGGAACGGCTGAATTTTGGACTCGGCTGGTGACAAAATGTTCCAAACACACCCCATGCACAAACCCACCGGGGAAGGTGCCAGAAACGAGTTCTGTTGGTAGTTTTTACACTACCCCGGTAGTCAGCTGAAAGGCACCACAAAACTTGTTCTACCTGCCTTCTGGGCTGAGATGGGGAACGGCTGAATTTTGGACTCGGCTGGTGACAAAATGTTCCAAACACACCCCATGCACAGCTCCACCGGGGAAGGTGCCAGAAACGAGTCCTGTTGGTAGTTTTTACAGTACCCCGGTAGGCAGTTGAAAGGCACCACAGAAGTTTTTCTACCTGCTTTCTGGGCTGAGATGGGGAACCGCTGAATTTTGGACTCGGCTGGTGACAAAATGTTCCAAACACACCCCATGCACAGCTCCACCGGGGAAGGTGCCAGAAACGAGTCCTGTTGGTAGTTTTTACACTACCCCGGTAGGCAGCTGAAAGGCACCACAAAACTAGTTCTACCTGCTTTCTGGGCTGAGATGGGGAACGGCTGAATTTTGGACTCGGCTGGTGACAGAATGTTCCAAACACACCCCATGCACAGCTCCACCGGGGAAGGTGCCAGAAACGAGTCCTGTTGGTAGTTTTTACAGTACCGCGGTAGGCAGCTGAAAGGCACCACAAAACTTGTTCTACCTGCCTTCTGGGCTGAGATGGGGAACGGCTGAATTTTGGACTCGGCTGGTGACAGAATGTTCCAAACACACCCCATGCACAGCTCCACCGGGGAAGGTGCCAGAAACGAGTCCTGTTGGTAGTTTTTACAGTACCGCGGTAGGCAGCTGAAAGGCACCACAAAACTTGTTCTACCTGCCTTCTGGGCTGAGATGGGGAACGGCTGAATTTTGGACTCGGCTGGTGACAGAATGTTCCAAACACACCCCATGCACAACTCCACCGGGGAAGGTGCCAGAAACGAGTTCTGTTGGTAGTTTTTACACTACTCCGGTAGGCAAGAGAAAGGCACCACAAAATTTGTTCTACCTGCTTTCTGGGCTGAGATGGGGATCGGCTGAGTTTTGGACTCGGCTGGTGGCAAAATGTTCCAAACACACCCCATGCACAGCTCCACCGGGGAAGGTGCCAGAAACGAGTCCTGTTGGTAGTTTTTACAGTACCCCGGTAGGCAGCTGAAAGGCACCACAAAACCGGTTCTATCTGCTTACTGGCCTGAGATGGGGAATAGCTGAATTTTGGACTCGGCTGGTGACAAAATGTTCCAAACACACCCTATGCACAACTCCACCGGGGAAGGTGCCAGAAACGAGTTCTGTTGGTAGTTTTTACACTACCCCGGTAGGCAGCTGAAAGGCACCACAAAAGTTGTTGTACCTGCCTTCTGGGCTGAGATGGGGAACGGCTGAATTTTGGACTCGGCTGGTGACAGAATGTTCCAAACACACCCCATGCACAACTCCACCGGGGAAGGTGCCAGAAATGAGTTCTGTTGGTAGTTTTTACAGTACCCCGGTAGGCAGCTGAAAGGCACCACAAAACCGGTTCTATCTGCTTACTGGCCTGAGATGGGGAATGGCTGAATTTTGGACTCGGCTGGTGACAGAATGTTCCAAACACACCCCATGCACAACTTTACCGGGGAAGGTGCCAGAAACGAGTTCTGTTGGTAGTTTTTACACTACCCCGGTAGGCAAGAGAAAGGCACCACAAAACTTGTTCTACCTGCTTTCTGGGCTGAGATGGGGATCGGCTGAATTTTGGACTCGGCTGGTGACAGAATGTTCCAAACACACCCCATGCACAGCTCCACCGGGGAAGGTGCCAGAAACGAGTTCTGTTGGTAGTTTTTACAGTACCCCGGTAGTCAGCTGAAAGGCACCACAAAACCGGTTCTATCTGCTTACTGGCATGAGATGGGGAATAGCTGAATTTTGGACTCGGCTGGTGACAGAATGTTCCAAACACACCCCATGCACAACTCCACCGGGGAAGGTGCCAGAAACGAGTTCTGTTGGTAGTTTTTACACTACCCCGGTAGGCAGCTGAAAGGCACCACAAAACTTGTTCTACCTGCTTTCTGGGCTGAGATGGGGAACGGCTGAATTTTGGACTCGGCTGGTGGCAAAATGTTCCAAACACACCCCATGCACAACTCCACCGGGGAAGGTGCCAGAAACGAGTCCTGTTGGTAGTTTTTACACTACCCCGGTAGGCAGCTGAAAGGCACCACAAAACTTGTTCTACCTGCTTTCTGGGCTGAGATGGGGAACGGCTGAATTTTGGACTCGGCTGGTGGCAAAATGTTCCAAACACACCCCATGCACAACTCCACCGGGGAAGGTGCCAGAAACGAGTTCTGTTGGTAGTTTTTACAGTACCCCGGTAGGCAGCTGAAAGGCACCACAAAACCGGTTCTATCTGCTTACTGGCCTGAGATGGGGAATAGCTGAATTTTGGACTCGGCTGGTGACAGAATGTTCCAAACACACCCCATGCACAACTCCACCGGGGAAGATGCCAGAAACAAGTTCTGTTGGTAGTTTTTACACTACCCCGGTAGGCAGCTGAAAGGCACCACAAAACTTGTTTTACCTGCTTTCTGGGCTGAGATGGGGATCGGCTGAGTTTTGGACTCGGCTGGTGGCAAAATGTTCCAAACACACCCCATGCACAGCTTCTCCGGGGAAGGTGCCAGAAACGAGTTCTGTTGGTAGTTTTTACACTACCCCGATAGGCAGCTGAAAGGCACCACAAAACTTGTTCTACCTGCTTTCTGGGCTGAGATGGGGAACGGCTGAATTTTGGACTCGGCTGGTGACAAAATGTTCCAAACACACCCCATGCACAAACCCACCGGGGAAGGTGCCAGAAACGAGTTCTGTTGGTAGTTTTTACACTACCCCGGTAGTCAGCTGAAAGGCACCACAAAACTTGTTCTACCTGCCTTCTGGGCTGAGATGGGGAACGGCTGAATTTTGGACTCGGCTGGTGACAAAATGTTCCAAACACACCCCATGCACAGCTCCACCGGGGAAGGTGCCAGAAACGAGTCCTGTTGGTAGTTTTTACAGTACCCCGGTAGGCAGTTGAAAGGCACCACAGAAGTTTTTCTACCTGCTTTCTGGGCTGAGATGGGGAACCGCTGAATTTTGGACTCGGCTGTTGACAAAATGTTCCAAACACACCCCATGCACAGCTCCACCGGGGAAGGTGCCAGAAACGAGTCCTGTTGGTAGTTTTTACAGTACCCCGGTAGGCAGCTGAAAGGCACCACAAAACTAGTTCTACCTGCTTTCTGGGCTGAGATGGGGAACGGCTGAATTTTGGACTCGGCTGGTGACAGAATGTTCCAAACACACCCCATGCACAGCTCCACCGGGGAAGGTGCCAGAAACGAGTTCTGTTGGTAGTTTTTACAGTACCCCCGGTAGGCAGCTGAAAGGCACCACAAAACCGGTTCTATCTGCTTACTGGCCTGAGATGGGGAATGGCTGAATTTTGGACTCGGCTGGTGACAGAATGTTCCAAACACACCCCATGCACAACTCCACCGGGGAAGGTGCCAGAAACGAGTTCTGTTGGTAGTTTTTACACTACCCCGGTAGGCAAGAGAAAGGCACCACAAAACTTGTTCTACCTGCTTTCTGGGCTGAGATGGGGAACGGCTGAATTTTGGACTCGGCTGGTGACAAAATGTTCCAAACACACCCCATGCACAACTCCACCGGGGAAGGTGCCAGAAACGAGTCCTGTTGGTAGTTTTTACAGTACCCCGGTAGGCAGTTGAAAGGCACCACAGAAGTTTTTCTACCTGCTTTCTGGGCTGAGATGGGGAACCGCTGAATTTTGGACTCGGCTGGTGACAAAATGTTCCAAACACACCCCATGCACAGCTCCACCGGGGAAGGTGCCAGAAACGAGTCCTGTTGGTAGTTTTTACAGTACCCCGGTAGGCAGCTGAAAGGCACCACAAAACTAGTTCTACCTGCTTTCTGGGCTGAGATGGGGAACGGCTGAATTTTGGACTCGGCTGGTGACAGAATGTTCCAAACACACCCCATGCACAGCTCCACCGGGGAAGGTGCCAGAAACGAGTTCTGTTGGTAGTTTTTTACAGTACCCTGGTAGGCAGCTGAAAGGCACCACAAAACCGGTTCTATCTGCTTACTGGCCTAGAGATGGGGAATAGCTGTATTTTGGACTCGGCTGGTGACAAAATGTTCCAAACACACCCCATGCACAACTCCACCGGGGAAGGTGCCAGAAACGAGTTCTGTTGGTAGTTTTTACACTACTCCGGTAGGCAAGTGAAAGTCACCACAAAAGTTTTTCTACCTCCTTTCTGGGCTGAGATGGGGAACGGCTGAATTTTGGACTCGGCTGGTGGCAAAATGTTCCAAACACACCCCATGCACAGCTCCACCGGGGAAGGTGCCAGAAACGAGTCCTGTTGGTAGTTTTTACAGTACCCCGGTAGGCAGCTGAAAGGCACCACAAAATGGTTCTATCTGCTTACTGGCCTGAGATGGGGAACAGCTGAATTTTGGACTCGGGTGGTGACAGAATGTTCCAAACACACCCCATGCACAGCTCCACCGGGGAAGGTGCCAGAAACGAGTCCTGTTGGTAGTTTTTACAGTACCCCAGTAGGCAGCTGAAAGGCACCACAAAAGTTTTTCTACCTGCTTTCTGGGCTGAGATGGGGAACAGCTGAATTTTGGACTCGGCTGGTGACAAAATGTTCCAAACACACCCCATGCACAGCTCCACCGGGGAAGGTGCCAGAAACGAGTTCTGTTGGTAGTTTTTACAGTACCCCGGTAGGCAGCTGAAAGGCACCACAAAACCGGTTCTATCTGCTTACTGGCCTGAGATGGGGAACATATGAATTTTGGACTCGGCTGGTGACAAAATGTTCCAAACACACCCCATGCACAACTCCACCGGGGAAGGTGCCAGAAACGAGTTCTGTTGGTAGTTTTTACACTACCCCGGTAGGCAGCTGAAAGGCACCACAAAACTTGTTGTACCTGCTTTCTGGGCTGAGATGGGGATCGGCTGAGTTTTGGACTCGGCTGGTGGCAAAATGTTCCAAACACACCCCATGCACAGCTCCACCGGGGAAGGTGCCAGAAACGAGTTCTGTTGGTAGTTTTTACAGTACCCCGGTAGGCAGCTGAAAGGCACCACAAAACCGGTTCTATCTGCTTACTGGCCTGAGATGGGGAATAGCTGAATTATGGACTCGACTGGTGACAGAATGTTCCAAACACACCCCATGCACAAACCCACCGGGGAAGGTGCCAGAAACGAGTCCTGTTGGTAGTTTTTACAGTACCCCGGTAGGCAGATGAAAGGCACCACAAAACTAGTTCTACCTGCTTTCTGGGCTGAGATGGGGAACGGCTGAATTTTGGACTCGGCTGGTGACAGAATGTTCCAAACACACCCCATGCACAGCTCCACCGGGGAAGGTGCCAGAAACGAGTTCTGTTGGTAGTTTTTACAGTACCCCGGTAGGCAGCTGAAAGGCACCACAAAACCGGTTCTATCTGCTTACTGGCCTGAGATGGGGAATGGCTGAATTTTGGACTCGGCTGGTGACAGAATGTTCCAAACACACCCCATGCACAACTCCACCGGGGAAGGTGCCAGAAACGAGTTCTGTTGGTAGTTTTTACACTACCCCGGTAGGCAGCTGAAAGGCACCACAAAATTTGTTCTACCTGCTTTCTGGGCTGAGATGGGGATCGGCTGAGTTTTGGACTCGGCTGGTGGCAAAATGTTCCAAACACACCCCATGCACAGCTCCACCGGGGAAGGTGCCAGAAACGAGTCCTGTTGGTAGTTTTTACAGTACCCCGGTAGGCAGCTAAAAGGCACCACAAAACCGGTTCTATCTGCTTACTGGCCTGAGATGGGGAATAGCTGAATTTTGGACTCGGCTGGTGACAAAATGTTCCAAACACACCCCATGCACAACTCCACCGGGGAAGGTGCCAGAAACGAGTTCTGTTGGTAGTTTTTACAGTACCCCGGTAGGCAGCTGAAAGGCACCACAAAAGTTGTTGTACCTGCCTTCTGGGCTGAGATGGGGAACGGCTGAATTTTGGACTCGGCTGGTGACAGAATGTTCCAAACACACCCCATGCACAAACCCACCGGGGAAGGTGCCAGAAACGAGTCCTGTTGGTAGTTTTTACAGTACCCCGGTAGGCAGATGAAAGGCACCACAAAACTAGTTCTACCTGCTTTCTGGGCTGAGATGGGGAACGGCTGAATTTTGGACTCGGCTGGTGACAGAATGTTCCAAACACACCCCATGCACAGCTCCACCGGGGAAGGTGCCAGAAACGAGTTCTGTTGGTAGTTTTTACAGTACCCCGGTAGGCAGCTGAAAGGCACCACAAAACCGGTTCTATCTGCTTACTGGCCTGAGATGGGGAATGGCTGAATTTTGGACTCGGCTGGTGACAGAATGTTCCAAACACACCCCATGCACAACTCCACCGGGGAAGGTGCCAGAAACGAGTCCTGTTGGTAGTTTTTACAGTACCCCGGTAGGCAGCTGAAAGGCACCACAAAACCGGTTCTATCTGCTTACTGGCCTGAGATGGGGAACAGCTGAATTTTGGACTCGGGTGGTGACAGAATGTTCCAAACACACCCCATGCACAGCTCCACCGGGGAAGGTGCCAGAAACGAGTCCTGTTGGTAGTTTTTACAGTACCCCGGTAGGCAGTTGAAAGGCACCACAGAAGTTTTTCTACCTGCTTTCTGGGCTGAGATGGGGAACCGCTGAATTTTGGACTCGGCTGTTGACAAAATGTTCCAAACACACCCCATGCACAGCTCCACCGGGGAAGGTGCCAGAAACGAGTCCTGTTGGTAGTTTTTACAGTACCCCGGTAGGCAGCTGAAAGGCACCACAAAACTAGTTCTACCTGCTTTCTGGGCTGAGATGGGGAACGGCTGAATTTTGGACTCGGCTGGTGACAGAATGTTCCAAACACACCCCATGCACAGCTCCACCGGGGAAGGTGCCAGAAACGAGTTCTGTTGGTAGTTTTTACAGTACCCCGGTAGGCAGCTGAAAGGCACCACAAAACCGGTTCTATCTGCTTACTGGCCTGAGATGGGGAATGGCTGAATTTTGGACTCGGCTGGTGACAGAATGTTCCAAACACACCCCATGCACAACTCCACCGGGGAAGGTGCCAGAAACGAGTTCTGTTGGTAGTTTTTACACTACCCCGGTAGGCAAGAGAAAGGCACCACAAAACTTGTTCTATCTGCTTACTGGCCTGAGATGGGGAACGGCTGAATTTTGGACTCGGCTGGTGACAGAATGTTCCAAACACACCCCATGCACAACTCCACCGGGGAAGGTGCCAGAAACGAGTTCTGTTGGTAGTTTTTACACTACCCCGGTAGGCAGCTGAAAGGCACCACAAAATTTGTTCTACCTGCTTTCTGGGCTGAGATGGGGATCGGCTGAGTTTTGGACTCGGCTGGTGGCAAAATGTTCCAAACACACCCCATGCACAGCTCCACCGGGGAAGGTGCCAGAAACGAGTTCTGTTGGTAGTTTTTACACTACCCCGGTAGGCAGCTGAAAGGCACCACAAAATTTGTTCTACCTGCTTTCTGGGCTGAGATGGGGATCGGCTGAGTTTTGGACTCGGCTGGTGGCAAAATGTTCCAAACACACCCCATGCACAGCTCCACCGGGGAAGGTGCCAGAAACGAGTTCTGTTGGTAGTTTTTACAGTACCCCGGTAGGCAGCTGAAAGGCACCACAAAACCGGTTCTATCTGCTTACTGGCCTGAGATGGGGAATAGCTGAATTATGGACTCGACTGGTGACAGAATGTTCCAAACACACCCCATGCACAAACCCACCGGGGAAGGTGCCAGAAACGAGTCCTGTTGGTAGTTTTTACAGTACCCCGGTAGGCAGATGAAAGGCACCACAAAACTAGTTCTACCTGCTTTCTGGGCTGAGATGGGGAACGGCTGAATTTTGGACTCGGCTGGTGACAGAATGTTCCAAACACACCCCATGCACAGCTCCACCGGGGAAGGTGCCAGAAACGAGTTCTGTTGGTAGTTTTTACAGTACCCCGGTAGGCAGCTGAAAGGCACCACAAAACCGGTTCTATCTGCTTACTGGCCTGAGATGGGGAATGGCTGAATTTTGGACTCGGCTGGTGACAGAATGTTCCAAACACACCCCATGCACAACTCCACCGGGGAAGGTGCCAGAAACGAGTTCTGTTGGTAGTTTTTACACTACCCCGGTAGGCAGCTGAAAGGCACCACAAAATTTGTTCTACCTGCTTTCTGGGCTGAGATGGGGATCGGCTGAGTTTTGGACTCGGCTGGTGGCAAAATGTTCCAAACACACCCCATGCACAGCTCCACCGGGGAAGGTGCCAGAAACGAGTCCTGTTGGTAGTTTTTACAGTACCCCGGTAGGCAGCTAAAAGGCACCACAAAACCGGTTCTATCTGCTTACTGGCCTGAGATGGGGAATAGCTGAATTTTGGACTCGGCTGGTGACAAAATGTTCCAAACACACCCCATGCACAACTCCACCGGGGAAGGTGCCAGAAACGAGTTCTGTTGGTAGTTTTTACAGTACCCCGGTAGGCAGCTGAAAGGCACCACAAAAGTTGTTGTACCTGCCTTCTGGGCTGAGATGGGGAACGGCTGAATTTTGGACTCGGCTGGTGACAGAATGTTCCAAACACACCCCATGCACAAACCCACCGGGGAAGGTGCCAGAAACGAGTCCTGTTGGTAGTTTTTACAGTACCCCGGTAGGCAGATGAAAGGCACCACAAAACTAGTTCTACCTGCTTTCTGGGCTGAGATGGGGAACGGCTGAATTTTGGACTCGGCTGGTGACAGAATGTTCCAAACACACCCCATGCACAGCTCCACCGGGGAAGGTGCCAGAAACGAGTTCTGTTGGTAGTTTTTACAGTACCCCGGTAGGCAGCTGAAAGGCACCACAAAACCGGTTCTATCTGCTTACTGGCCTGAGATGGGGAATGGCTGAATTTTGGACTCGGCTGGTGACAGAATGTTCCAAACACACCCCATGCACAACTCCACCGGGGAAGGTGCCAGAAACGAGTCCTGTTGGTAGTTTTTACAGTACCCCGGTAGGCAGCTGAAAGGCACCACAAAACCGGTTCTATCTGCTTACTGGCCTGAGATGGGGAACAGCTGAATTTTGGACTCGGGTGGTGACAGAATGTTCCAAACACACCCCATGCACAGCTCCACCGGGGAAGGTGCCAGAAACGAGTCCTGTTGGTAGTTTTTACAGTACCCCGGTAGGCAGTTGAAAGGCACCACAGAAGTTTTTCTACCTGCTTTCTGGGCTGAGATGGGGAACCACTGAATTTTGGACTCGGCTGTTGACAAAATGTTCCAAACACACCCCATGCACAGCTCCACCGGGGAAGGTGCCAGAAACGAGTCCTGTTGGTAGTTTTTACAGTACCCCGGTAGGCAGCTGAAAGGCACCACAAAACTAGTTCTACCTGCTTTCTGGGCTGAGATGGGGAACGGCTGAATTTTGGACTCGGCTGGTGACAGAATGTTCCAAACACACCCCATGCACAGCTCCACCGGGGAAGGTGCCAGAAACGAGTTCTGTTGGTAGTTTTTACAGTACCCCGGTAGGCAGCTGAAAGGCACCACAAAACCGGTTCTATCTGCTTACTGGCCTGAGATGGGGAATGGCTGAATTTTGGACTCGGCTGGTGACAGAATGTTCCAAACACACCCCATGCACAACTCCACCGGGGAAGGTGCCAGAAACGAGTTCTGTTGGTAGTTTTTACACTACCCCGGTAGGCAGCTGAAAGGCACCACAAAACTTGTTGTACCTGCTTTCTGGGCTGAGATGGGGATCGGCTGAGTTTTGGACTCGGCTGGTGGCAAAATGTTCCAAACACACCCCATGCACAGCTCCACCGGGGAAGGTGCCAGAAACGAGTTCTGTTGGTAGTTTTTACAGTACCCCGGTAGGCAGCTGAAAGGCACCACAAAACCGGTTCTATCTGCTTACTGGCCTGAGATGGGGAATAGCTGAATTATGGACTCGACTGGTGACAGAATGTTCCAAACACACCCCATGCACAAACCCACCGGGGAAGGTGCCAGAAACGAGTCCTGTTGGTAGTTTTTACAGTACCCCGGTAGGCAGATGAAAGGCACCACAAAACTAGTTCTACCTGCTTTCTGGGCTGAGATGGGGAACGGCTGAATTTTGGACTCGGCTGGTGACAGAATGTTCCAAACACACCCCATGCACAGCTCCACCGGGGAAGGTGCCAGAAACGAGTTCTGTTGGTAGTTTTTACAGTACCCCCGGTAGGCAGCTGAAAGGCACCACAAAACCGGTTCTATCTGCTTACTGGCCTGAGATGGGGAATGGCTGAATTTTGGACTCGGCTGGTGACAGAATGTTCCAAACACACCCCATGCACAACTCCACCGGGGAAGGTGCCAGAAACGAGTTCTGTTGGTAGTTTTTACACTACCCCGGTAGGCAGCTGAAAGGCACCACAAAATTTGTTCTACCTGCTTTCTGGGCTGAGATGGGGATCGGCTGAGTTTTGGACTCGGCTGGTGGCAAAATGTTCCAAACACACCCCATGCACAGCTCCACCGGGGAAGGTGCCAGAAACGAGTCCTGTTGGTAGTTTTTACAGTACCCCGGTAGGCAGCTAAAAGGCACCACAAAACCGGTTCTATCTGCTTACTGGCCTGAGATGGGGAATAGCTGAATTTTGGACTCGGCTGGTGACAAAATGTTCCAAACACACCCCATGCACAACTCCACCGGGGAAGGTGCCAGAAACGAGTTCTGTTGGTAGTTTTTACAGTACCCCGGTAGGCAGCTGAAAGGCACCACAAAAGTTGTTGTACCTGCCTTCTGGGCTGAGATGGGGAACGGCTGAATTTTGGACTCGGCTGGTGACAGAATGTTCCAAACACACCCCATGCACAAACCCACCGGGGAAGGTGCCAGAAACGAGTCCTGTTGGTAGTTTTTACAGTACCCCGGTAGGCAGATGAAAGGCACCACAAAACTAGTTCTACCTGCTTTCTGGGCTGAGATGGGGAACGGCTGAATTTTGGACTCGGCTGGTGACAGAATGTTCCAAACACACCCCATGCACAGCTCCACCGGGGAAGGTGCCAGAAACGAGTTCTGTTGGTAGTTTTTACAGTACCCCGGTAGGCAGCTGAAAGGCACCACAAAACCGGTTCTATCTGCTTACTGGCCTGAGATGGGGAATGGCTGAATTTTGGACTCGGCTGGTGACAGAATGTTCCAAACACACCCCATGCACAACTCCACCGGGGAAGGTGCCAGAAACGAGTCCTGTTGGTAGTTTTTACAGTACCCCGGTAGGCAGCTGAAAGGCACCACAAAACCGGTTCTATCTGCTTACTGGCCTGAGATGGGGAACAGCTGAATTTTGGACTCGGGTGGTGACAGAATGTTCCAAACACACCCCATGCACAGCTCCACCGGGGAAGGTGCCAGAAACGAGTCCTGTTGGTAGTTTTTACAGTACCCCAGTAGGCAGCTGAAAGGCACCACAAAACTTGTTGTACCTGCTTTCTGGGCTGAGATGGGGATCGGCTGAGTTTTGGACTCGGCTGGTGGCAAAATGTTCCAAACACACCCCATGCACAGCTCCACCGGGGAAGGTGCCAGAAACGAGTTCTGTTGGTAGTTTTTACACTACCCCGGTAGGCAGCTGAAAGGCACCACAAAACCGGTTCTATCTGCTTACTGGCCTGAGGTGGGGAATAGCTGAATTTTGGACTCGGCTGGTGACAAAATGTTCCAAACACACCCCATGCACAACTCCACCGGGGAAGGTGCCAGAAGGGAGTTCTGTTGGTAGTTTTTACACTACCCCGGTAGGCAGCTGAAAGGCACCACAAAATTTGTTCTACCTGCTTTCTGGGCTGAGATGGGGATCGGCTGAGTTTTGGACTCGGCTGGTGGCAAAATGTTCCAAACACACGCCATGCACAGCTCCACCGGGGAAGGTGCCAGAAACGAGTCCTGTTGGTAGTTTTTACAGTACCCCGGTAGGCAGCTGAAAGGCACCACAAAACCGGTTCTATCTGCTTACTGGCCTGAGATGGGGAATAGCTGAATTTTGGACTCGGCTGGTGACAAAATGTTCCAAACACACCCCATGCACAACTCCACCGGGGAAGGTGCCAGAAACGAGTTCTGTTGGTAGTTTTTACACTACCCCGGTAGGCAGCTGAAAGGCACCACAAAAGTTGTTGTACCTGCCTTCTGGGCTGAGATGGGGAACGGCTGAATTTTGGACTCGGCTGGTGACAGAATGTTCCAAACACACCCCATGCACAACTCCACCTGGGAAGGTGCCAGAAATGAGTTCTGTTGGTAGTTTTTACACTACCCCGGTAGGCAGCTGAAAGGCACCACAAAACTAGTTCTACCTGCTTTCTGGGCTGAGATGGGGAACGGCTGAATTTTGGACTCGGCTGGTGACAGAATGTTCCAAACACACCCCATGCACAAACCCACCGGGGAAGGTGCCAGAAACGAGTCCTGTTGGTAGTTTTTACAGTACCCCGGTAGGCAGCTGAAAGGCACCACAAAACTAGTTCTACCTGCTTTCTGGGCTGAGATGGGGAACGGCTGAATTTTGGACTCGGCTGGTGACAGAATGTTCCAAACACACCCCATGCACAGCTCCACCGGGGAAGGTGCCAGAAACGAGTTCTGTTGGTAGTTTTTACAGTACCCCGGTAGGCAGCTGAAAGGCACCACAAAACCGGTTCTATCTGCTTACTGGCCTGAGATGGGGAATGGCTGAATTTTGGACTCGGCTGGTGACAGAATGTTCCAAACACACCCCATGCACAACTCCACCGGGGAAGGTGCCAGAAACGAGTTCTGTTGGTAGTTTTTACACTACCCCGGTAGGCAAGAGAAAGGCACCACAAAACTTGTTGTACCTGCTTTCTGGGCTGAGATGGGGAACGGCTGAATTTTGGACTCGGCTGGTGACAAAATGTTCCAAACACACCCCATGCACCGCTCCACCGGGGAAGGTGCCAGAAACGAGTCCTGTTGGTAGTTTTTACAGTACCGCGGTAGGCAGCTGAAAGGCACCACAAAACTTGTTCTATCTGCTTCCTGGGCTGAGATGGGGAACGGCTGAATTTTGGACTCGGCTGGTGACAGAATGTTCCAAACACACCCCATGCACAACTCCACCGGGGAAGGTGCCAGAAATGAGTTCTGTTGGTAGTTTTTACACTACCCCGGTAGGCAGCTGAAAGGCACCACAAAACTTGTTCTACCTGCTTTCTGGGCTGAGATGGGGAACGGCTGAATTTTGGACTCGGCTCTTGACAAAATGTTACAAACACACCCCATGCACAACTCCACCGGGGAAGGTGCCAGAAACGAGTTCTGTTGGTAGTTTTTACACTACTCCGGTAGGCAAGAGAAAGTCACCACAAAAGTTTTTCTACCTGCTTTCTGGGCTGAGATGGGGAACGGCTGAATTTTGGACTCGGCTGGTGGCAAAATGTTCCAAACACACCCCATGCACAGCTCCACCGGGGAAGGTGCCAGAAACGAGTTCTGTTGGTAGTTTTTACAGTACCCCGGTAGGCAGCTGAAAGGCACCACAAAACCAGTTCTATCTGCTTTCTGGGCTGAGATGGGGAATCGCTGAATTTTGGACTCGCCTGGTGACAAAATGTTCCAAACACACCCCACACACAACTCCACCGGGGAAGGTGCCAGAAACGAGTTCTGTTGGTAGTTTTTACACTACCCCGGTAGTCAGCTGAAAGGCACCACAAAACTTGTTCTACCTGCTTTCTGGGCTGAGATGGGGAACGGCTGAATTTTGGACTCGGCTGGTGACAGAATGTTCCAAACACACCCCATGCACAGCTCCACCGGGGAAGGTGCCAGAAACGAGTCCTGTTGGTAGTTTTTACAGTACCCCGGTAGGCAGCTGAAAGGCACCACAAAACCGGTTCTATCTGCTTCCTGGGCTGAGATGGGGAACGGCTGAATTTTGGACTCGGGTGGTGACAGAATGTTCCAAACACACCCCATGCACAACTCCACCGGGGAAGGTGCCAGAAACGAGTTCTGTTGGTAGTTTTTACAGTACCCCGGTAGGCAGCTGAAAGGCACCACAAAACTTGTTCTACCTGCTTTCTGGGCTGAGATGGGGATCGGCTGAGTTTTGGACTCGGCTGGTGGAAAAATGTTCCAAACACACCCCATGCACAACTCCACCGGGGAAGGTGCCAGAAATGAGTTCTGTTGGTAGTTTTTACACTACCCCGGTAGGCAGCTGAAAGGCACCACAAAACTTGTTCTACCTGCTTTCTGGGCTGAGATGGGGAACGGCTGAATTTTGGACTCGGCTGGTGACAAAATGTTCCAAACACACCCCATGCACCGCTCCACCGGGGAAGGTGCCAGAAACGAGTCCTGTTGGTAGTTTTTACACTACCCCAGTAGGCAGCTGAAAGGCACCACAAAACTTGTTCTATCTGCTTCCTGGGCTGAGATGGGGAACGGCTGAATTTTGGACTCGGCTGGTGACAGAATGTTCCAAACACACCCCATGCACAACTCCACCGGGGAAGGTGCCAGAAATGAGTACTTTTGGTAGTTTTTACACTACCCCGGTAGGCAGTTGAAAGGCACCACAAAACCGGTTCTATCTGCTTACTGGCCTGAGATGGGGAATAGCTGAATTTTGGACTCGGCTGGTGACAAAATGTTCCAAACACACCCCATGCACAACTCCACCGGGGAAGGTGCCAGAAACGAGTACTTTTGGTAGTTTTTACACTACCCCGGTAGGCAAGAGAAAGGCACCACAAAACTTGTTCTACCTGCTTTCTGGGCTGAGATGGGGATCGGCTGAGTTTTGGACTCGGCTGGTGGCAAAATGTTCCAAACACACCCCATGCACAACTCCACCGGGGAAGGTGCCAGAAACGAGTCCTGTTGGTAGTTTTTACAGTACCCCGGTAGGCAGCTGAAAGGCACCACAAAACTTGTTCTACCTGCTTTCTGGGCTGAGATGGGGAACGGCTGAATTTTGGACTCGGCTGGTGACAAAATGTTCCAAACACACCCCATGCACAGCTCCACCGGGGAAGGTGCCAGAAACGAGTCCTGTTGGTAGTTTTTACAGTACCCCGGTAGGCAGCTGAAAGGCACCACAAAACTTGTTCTACCTGCCTTCTGGGCTGAGATGGGGAACGGCTGAATTTTGGACTCGGGTGGTGACAGAATGTTCCAAACACACCCCATGCACCGCTCCACCGGGGACGGTGCCAGAAATGAGTCCTGTTGGTAGTTTTTACAGTACCCCGGTAGGCAGCTGAAAGGCACCACAAAACTTGTTCTATCTGCTTCCTGGGCTGAGATGGGGAACGGCTGAATTTTGGACTCGGGTGGTGACAGAATGTTGCAAACACACCCCATGCACAACTCCACCGGGGAAGGTGCCAGAAATGAGTTCTGTTGGTAGTTTTTACACTACCCCGGTAGGCAGCTGAAAGGCACCACAAAACTTGTTCTACCTGCTTTCTGGGCTGAGATGGGGAACGGCTGAATTTTGGACTCGGCTGGTGACATAATGTTCCAAACACACCCCATGCACAACTCCACCGGGGAAGGTGCCAGAAACGAGTTCTGTTGGTAGTTTTTACACTACCCTGGTAGGCAAGAGAAAGTCACCACAAAAGTTTTTCTACCTGCTTTCTGGGCTGAGATGGGGAACAGCTGAATTTTGGACTCGGCTGGTGGCAAAATGTTCCAAACACACCCCATGCACAGCTCCACCGGGGAAGGTGCCAGAAACGAGTCCTGTTGGTAGTTTTTACACTACCCCGGTAGGCAAGAGAAAGGCACCACAAAACTTGTTCTACCTGCTTTCTGGGCTGAGATGGGGAACGGCTGAATTTTGGACTCGGTTGGTGACAGAATGTTCCAAACACACCCCATGCACAACTCCACCGGGGAAGGTGCCAGAAACGAGTTCTGTTGGTAGTTTTTACAGTACCCCGGTAGGCAGCTGAAAGGCACCACAAAACCGGTTCTATCTGCTTACTGGCCTGAGATGGGGAATAGCTGAATTTTGGACTCGGCTGGTGACAGAATGTTCCAAACACACCCCATGCACAACTCCACCGGGGAAGGTGCCAGAAACGAGTTCTGTTGGTAGTTTTTACACTACCCTGGTAGGCAGCTGAAAGGCACCACAAAACTTGTTCTACCTGCTTTCTGGGCTGAGATGGGGATGGGCTGAATTTTGGACTCGGCTGGTGACAGAATGTTCCAAACACACCCCATGCACAGCTCCACCGGGGAAGGTGCCAGAAACGAGTTCTGTTGGTAGTTTTTACACTACCCCAGTAGGCAGCTGAAAGGCACCACAAAACCGGTTCTATCTGCTTACTGGCCTGAGATGGGGAACGGCTGAATTTTGGACTCGGGTGGTGACAGAATGTTCCAAACACACCCCATGCACAACTCCACCGGGGAAGGTGCCAGAAATGAGTACTTTTGGTAGTTTTTACACTACCCCGGTAGGCAGTTGAAAGGCACCACAAAACCGGTTCTATCTGCTTACTGGCCTGAGATGGGGAATAGCTGAATTTTGGACTCGGCTGGTGACAAAATGTTCCAAACACACCCCATGCACAACTCCACCGGGGAAGGTGCCAGAAACGAGTACTTTTGGTAGTTTTTACACTACCCCGGTAGGCAAGAGAAAGGCACCACAAAACTTGTTGTACCTGCTTTCTGGGCTGAGATGGGGATCGGCTGAGTTTTGGACTCGGCTGGTGGCAAAATGTTCCAAACACACCCCATGCACAACTCCACCGGGGAAGGTGCCAGAAACGAGTCCTGTTGGTAGTTTTTACAGTACCCCGATAGGCAGCTGAAAGGCACCACAAAACTTGTTCTACCTGCTTTCTGGGCTGAGATGGGGAACGGCTGAATTTTGGACTCGGCTGGTGACAAAATGTTCCAAACACACCCCATGCACAACTCCACCGGGGAAGGTGCCAGAAACGAGTTCTGTTGGTAGTTTTTACACTACCCCGGTAGGCAGCTGAAAGGCACCACAAAACTTGTTCTACCTGCCTTCTGGGCTGAGATGGGGAACGGCTGAATTTTGGACTCGGGTGGTGACAGAATGTTCCAAACACACCCCATGCACCGCTCCACCGGGGAAGGTGCCAGAAATGAGTCCTGTTGGTAGTTTTTACAGTACCCCGGTAGGCAGCTGAAAGGCACCACAAAACTTGTTCTATCTGCTTCCTGGGCTGAGATGGGGAACGGCTGAATTTTGGACTCGGGTGGTGACAGAATGTTGCAAACACACCCCATGCACAACTCCACCGGGGAAGGTGCCAGAAATGAGTTCTGTTGGTAGTTTTTACACTACCCCGGTAGGCAGCTGAAAGGCACCACAAAACTTGTTCTACCTGCTTTCTGGGCTGAGATGGGGAACGGCTGAATTTTGGACTCGGCTGGTGACATAATGTTCCAAACACACCCCATGCACAACTCCACCGGGGAAGGTGCCAGAAACGAGTTCTGTTGGTAGTTTTTACACTACCCTGGTAGGCAAGAGAAAGTCACCACAAAACTTGTTCTACCTGCTTTCTGGGCTGAGATGGGGAACGGCTGAATTTTGGACTCGGTTGGTGACAGAATGTTCCAAACACACCCCATGCACAACTCCACCGGGGAAGGTGCCAGAAACGAGTTCTGTTGGTAGTTTTTACAGTACCCCGGTAGGCAGCTGAAAGGCACCACAAAACCGGTTCTATCTGCTTACTGGCCTGAGATGGGGAATAGCTGAATTTTGGACTCGGCTGGTGACAGAATGTTCCAAACACACCCCATGCACAACTCCACCGGGGAAGGTGCCAGAAACGAGTTCTGTTGGTAGTTTTTACACTACCCTGGTAGGCAGCTGAAAGGCACCACAAAACTTGTTCTACCTGCTTTCTGGGCTGAGATGGGGATGGGCTGAATTTTGGACTCGGCTGGTGACAGAATGTTCCAAACACACCCCATGCACAGCTCCACCGGGGAAGGTGCCAGAAACGAGTTCTGTTGGTAGTTTTTACACTACCCCAGTAGGCAGCTGAAAGGCACCACAAAACCGGTTCTATCTGCTTACTGGCCTGAGATGGGGAACGGCTGAATTTTGGACTCGGGTGGTGACAGAATGTTCCAAACACACCCCATGCACAACTCCACCGGGGAAGGTGCCAGAAATGAGTACTTTTGGTAGTTTTTACACTACCCCGGTAGGCAGTTGAAAGGCACCACAAAACCGGTTCTATCTGCTTACTGGCCTGAGATGGGGAATAGCTGAATTTTGGACTCGGCTGGTGACAAAATGTTCCAAACACACCCCATGCACAACTCCACCGGGGAAGGTGCCAGAAACGAGTACTTTTGGTAGTTTTTACACTACCCCGGTAGGCAAGAGAAAGGCACCACAAAACTTGTTCTACCTGCTTTCTGGGCTGAGATGGGGATCGGCTGAGTTTTGGACTCGGCTGGTGGCAAAATGTTCCAAACACACCCCATGCACAACTCCACCGGGGAAGGTGCCAGAAACGAGTCCTGTTGGTAGTTTTTACAGTACCCCGGTAGGCAGCTGAAAGGCACCACAAAACTTGTTCTACCTGCTTTCTGGGCTGAGATGGGGAACGGCTGAATTTTGGACTCGGCTGGTGACAAAATGTTCCAAACACACCCCATGCACAACTCCACCGGGGAAGGTGCCAGAAACGAGTCCTGTTGGTAGTTTTTACACTACCCCGGTAGGCAGCTGAAAGGCACCACAAAACTTGTTCTACCTGCCTTCTGGGCTGAGATGGGGAACGGCTGAATTTTGGACTCGGGTGGTGACAGAATGTTCCAAACACACCCCATGCACCGCTCCACCGGGGAAGGTGCCAGAAATGAGTCCTGTTGGTAGTTTTTACAGTACCCCGGTAGGCAGCTGAAAGGCACCACAAAACTTGTTCTATCTGCTTCCTGGGCTGAGATGGGGAACGGCTGAATTTTGGACTCGGGTGGTGACAGAATGTTGCAAACACACCCCATGCACAACTCCACCGGGGAAGGTGCCAGAAATGAGTTCTGTTGGTAGTTTTTACACTACCCCGGTAGGCAGCTGAAAGGCACCACAAAACTTGTTCTACCTGCTTTCTGGGCTGAGATGGGGAACGGCTGAATTTTGGACTCGGCTGGTGACATAATGTTCCAAACACACCCCATGCACAACTCCACCGGGGAAGGTGCCAGAAACGAGTTCTGTTGGTAGTTTTTACACTACCCTGGTAGGCAAGAGAAAGTCACCACAAAAGTTTTTCTACCTGCTTTCTGGGCTGAGATGGGGAACAGCTGAATTTTGGACTCGGCTGGTGGCAAAATGTTCCAAACACACCCCATGCACAGCTCCACCGGGGAAGGTGCCAGAAACGAGTCCTGTTGGTAGTTTTTACACTACCCCGGTAGGCAAGAGAAAGGCACCACAAAACTTGTTCTACCTGCTTTCTGGGCTGAGATGGGGAACGGCTGAATTTTGGACTCGGTTGGTGACAGAATGTTCCAAACACACCCCATGCACAACTCCACCGGGGAAGGTGCCAGAAACGAGTTCTGTTGGTAGTTTTTACAGTACCCCGGTAGGCAGCTGAAAGGCACCACAAAACCGGTTCTATCTGCTTACTGGCCTGAGATGGGGAATAGCTGAATTTTGGACTCGGCTGGTGACAGAATGTTCCAAACACACCCCATGCACAACTCCACCGGGGAAGGTGCCAGAAACGAGTTCTGTTGGTAGTTTTTACACTACCCTGGTAGGCAGCTGAAAGGCACCACAAAACTTGTTCTAACTGCTTTCTGGGCTGAGATGGGGATCGGCTGAATTTTGGACTCGGCTGGTGACAGAATGTTCCAAACACACCCCATGCACAGCTCCACCGGGGAAGGTGCCAGAAACGAGTTCTGTTGGTAGTTTTTACACTACCCCGGTAGGCAGCTGAAAGGCACCACAAAACTTGTTGTACCTGCCTTCTGGGCTGAGATGGGGAACGGCTGAATTTTGGACTCGGGTGGTGACAGAATGTTCCAAACACACCCCATGCACCGCTCCACCGGGGAAGGTGCCAGAAATGAGTCCTGTTGGTAGTTTTTACAGTACCCCGGTAGGCAGCTGAAAGGCACCACAAAACTTGTTGTACCTGCTTTTTGGGCTGAGATGGGGAACGGCTGAATTTTGGACTCGGCTGGTGACAAAATGTTCCAAACACACCCCATGCACCGCTCCACCGGGGAAGGTGCCAGAAACGAGTCCTGTTGGTAGTTTTTACACTACCCCGGTAGGCAGCTGAAAGGCACCACAAAACCAGTTCTATCTGCTTTCTGGGCTGAGATGGGGAACGGCTGAATTTTGGACTCGGGTGGTGACAGAATGTTCCAAACACACCCCATGCACAACTCCACCGGGGAAGGTGCCAGAAACGAGTTCTGTTGGTAGGTTTTACAGTACCCCGGTAGGCAGCTGAAAGGCACCACAAAACTTGTTCTACCTGCTTTCTGGGCTGAGATGGGGATCGGCTGAGTTTTGGACTCGGCTGGTGGAAAAATGTTCCAAACACACCCCATGCACAGCTCCACCGGGGAAGGTGCCAGAAACGAGTTCTGTTGGTAGTTTTTACAGTACCCCGGTAGGCAGCTGAAAGGCACCACAAAACCGGTTCTATCTGCTTACTGGCCTGAGACGGGGAATAGCTGAATTTTGGACTCGGCTGGTGACAAAATGTTCCAAACACACCCCATGCACAACTCCACCGGGGAAGGTGCCAGAAACGAGTTCTGTTGGTAGTTTTTACAGTACCCCGGTAGGCAGCTGAAAGGCACCACAAAACTTGTTCTACCTGCCTTCTGGGCTGAGATGGGGAACGGCTGAATTTTGGACTCGGCTGGTGACAGAATGTTCCAAACACACCCCATGCACAACTCCACCGGGGAAGGTGCCAGAAATGAGTTCTGTTGGTAGTTTTTACACTACCCCGATAGGCAGCTGAAAGGCACCACAAAACTTGTTCTACCTGCTTTCTGGGCTGAGATGGGGAACGGCTGAATTTTGGACTCGGCTGGTGACAGAATGTTCCAAACACACCCCATGCACAAACCCACCGGGGAAGGTGCCAGAAATGAGTTCTGTTGGTAGTTTTTACACTACCCCGGTAGGCAGCTGAAAGGCACCACAAAACTTGTTGTACCTGCTTTCTGGGCTGAGATGGGGAACGGCTGAATTTTGGACTCGGCTGGTGACAAAATGTTCCAAACACACCCCATGCACCGCTCCACCGGGGAAGGTGCCAGAAACGAGTCCTGTTGGTAGTTTTTACACTACCCCAGTAGGCAGCTGAAAGGCACCACAAAACTTGTTCTATCTGCTTCCTGGGCTGAGATGGGGAACGGCTGAATTTTGGACTCGGGTGGTGACAGAATGTTCCAAACACACCCCATGCACAACTCCACCGGGGAAGGTGCCAGAAATGAGTACTTTTGGTAGTTTTTACACTACCCCGGTAGGCAGTTGAAAGGCACCACAAAACCGGTTCTATCTGCTTACTGGCCTGAGATGGGGAATAGCTGAATTTTGGACTCGGCTGGTGACAAAATGTTCCAAACACACCCCATGCACAACTCCACCGGGGAAGGTGCCAGAAACGAGTACTTTTGGTAGTTTTTACACTACCCCGGTAGGCAAGAGAAAGGCACCACAAAACTTGTTCTACCTGCTTTCTGGGCTGAGATGGGGATCGGCTGAGTTTTGGACTCGGCTGGTGGCAAAATGTTCCAAACACACCCCATGCACAACTCCACAGGGGAAGGTGCCAGAAACGAGTCCTGTTGGTAGTTTTTACAGTACCCCGGTAGGCAGCTGAAAGGCACCACAAAACTTGTTCTACCTGCCTTCTGGGCTGAGATGGGGAACGGCTGAATTTTGGACTCGGGTGGTGACAGAATGTTCCAAACACACCCCATGCACCGCTCCACCGGGGAAGGTGCCAGAAATGAGTCCTGTTGGTAGTTTTTACAGTACCCCGGTAGGCAGCTGAAAGGCACCACAAAACTTGTTCTATCTGCTTCCTGGGCTGAGATGGGGAACGGCTGAATTTTGGACTCGGGTGGTGACAGAATGTTGCAAACACACCCCATGCACAACTCCACCGGGGAAGGTGCCAGAAACGAGTTCTGTTGGTAGTTTTTACAGTACCCCGGTAGGCAGCTGAAAGGCACCACAAAACCGGTTCTATCTGCTTACTGGCCTGAGATGGGGAATAGCTGAATTTTGGACTCGGCTGGTGACAGAATGTTCCAAACACACCCCATGCACAACTCCACCGGGGAAGGTGCCAGAAACGAGTTCTGTTGGTAGTTTTTACACTACCCTGGTAGGCAGCTGAAAGGCACCACAAAACTTGTTCTACCTGCTTTCTGGGCTGAGATGGGGATCGGCTGAATTTTGGACTCGGCTGGTGACAGAATGTTCCAAACACACCCCATGCACAGCTCCACCGGGGAAGGTGCCAGAAACGAGTTCTGTTGGTAGTTTTTACACTACCCCGGTAGGCAGCTGAAAGGCACCACAAAACTTGTTCTACCTGCCTTCTGGGCTGAGATGGGGAACGGCTGAATTTTGGACTCGGCTGGTGACAGAATGTTCCAAACACACCCCATGCACAACTCCACCGGGGAAGGTGCCAGAAATGAGTTCTGTTGGTAGTTTTTACACTACCCCGGTAGGCAGCTGAAAGGCACCACAAAACCGCTTCTATCTGCTTACTGGCCTGAGATGGGGAACGGCTGAATTTTGGACTCGGCTGCTGACAAAATGTTCCAAACACACCCCATGCACAAACCCACCGGGGAAGGTGCCAGAAACGAGTTCTGTTGGTAGTTTTTACACTACCCCGGTAGGCAGCTGAAAGGCACCACAAAACTTGTTCTACCTGCCTTCTGGGCTGAGATGGGGAATAGCTGAATTTTGGACTCGGCTGGTGACAGAATGTTCCAAACACACCCCATGCACAACTCCACCAGGGAAGGTGCCAGAAATGAGTTCTGTTGGTAGTTTTTACACTACCCCGGTAGGCAGCTGAAAGGCACCACAAAACTTGTTCTACCTGCTTTCTGGGCTGAGATGGGGAACGGCTGAATTTTGGACTCGGCTGGTGACAGAATGTTCCAAACACACCCCATGCACAACTCCACCGGGGAAGGTGCCAGAAACGAGTTCTGTTGGTAGTTTTTACACTACCCCAGTAGGCAAGAGAAAGTCACCACAAAAGTTTTTCTACCTGCTTTCTGGGCTGAGATGGGGAACAGCTGAATTTTGGACTCGGCTGGTGGCAAAATGTTCCAAACACACCCCATGCACCGCTCCACCGGGGAAGGTGCCAGAAACGAGTTCTGTTGGTAGTTTTTACACTACCCCGGTAGGCAGCTGAAAGGCACCACAAAACTTGTTCTATCTGCTTCCTGGGCTGAGATGGGGAACGGCTGAATTTTGGACTCGGCTGGTGACAGAATGTTCCAAACACACCCCATGCACAGCTCCACCGGGGAAGGTGCCAGAAACGAGTCCTGTTGGTAGTTTTTACAGTACCCCAGTAGGCAGCTGAAAGGCACCACAAAAGTTTTTCTACCTGCTTTCTGGCCTGAGATGGGGAATAGCTGAATTTTGGACTCGGCTGGTGACAGAATGTTCCAAACACACCCCATGCACAACTCCACCGGGGAAGGTGCCAGAAACGAGTTCTGTTGGTAGTTTTTACACTACCCCGGTAGGCAGCTGAAAGGCACCACAAAACTTGTTCTATCTGCTTCCTGGGCTGAGATGGGGAACGGCTGAATTTTGGACTCGGGTGGTGACAGAATGTTCCAAACACACCCCATGCACAACTCCACCGGGGAAGGTGCCAGAAATGAGTACTTTTGGTAGTTTTTACACTACCCCGGTAGGCAGTTGAAAGGCACCACAAAACCGGTTCTATCTGCTTACTGGCCTGAGATGGGGAATAGCTGAATTTTGGACTCGGCTGGTGACAAAATGTTCCAAACACACCCGATGCACAACTCCACCGGGGAAGGTGCCAGAAACGAGTACTTTTGGTAGTTTTTACACTACCCCGGTAGGCAAGAGAAAGGCACCACAAAACTTGTTCTACCTGCTTTCTGGGCTGAGATGGGGATCGGCTGAGTTTTGGACTCGGCTGGTGGCAAAATGTTCCAAACACACCCCATGCACAACTCCACAGGGGAAGGTGCCAGAAACGAGTCCTGTTGGTAGTTTTTACAGTACCCCGGTAGGCAGCTGAAAGGCACCACAAAACTTGTTCTACCTGCCTTCTGGGCTGAGATGGGGAACGGCTGAATTTTGGACTCGGGTGGTGACAGAATGTTCCAAACACACCCCATGCACCGCTCCACCGGGGAAGGTGCCAGAAATGAGTCCTGTTGGTAGTTTTTACAGTACCCCGGTAGGCAGCTGAAAGGCACCACAAAACTTGTTCTATCTGCTTCCTGGGCTGAGATGGGGAACGGCTGAATTTTGGACTCGGGTGGTGACAGAATGTTGCAAACACACCCCATGCACAACTCCACCGGGGAAGGTGCCAGAAATGAGTTCTGTTGGTAGTTTTTACACTACCCCGGTAGGCAGCTGAAAGGCACCACAAAACTTGTTCTACCTGCTTTCTGGGCTGAGATGGGGAACGGCTGAATTTTGGACTCGGCTGGTGACAGAATGTTCCAAACACACCCCATGCACAACTCCACCGGGGAAGGTGCCAGAAACGAGTTCTGTTGGTAGTTTTTACACTACCCTGGTAGGCAAGAGAAAGTCACCACAAAAGTTTTTCTACCTGCTTTCTGGGCTGAGATGGGGAACAGCTGAATTTTGGACTCGGCTGGTGGCAAAATGTTCCAAACACACCCCATGCACAGCTCCACCGGGGAAGGTGCCAGAAACGAGTCCTGTTGGTAGTTTTTACACTACCCCGGTAGGCAAGAGAAAGGCACCACAAAACTTGTTCTACCTGCTTTCTGGGCTGAGATGGGGAACGGCTGAATTTTGGACTCGGTTGGTGACAGAATGTTCCAAACACACCCCATGCACAACTCCACCGGGGAAGGTGCCAGAAACGAGTTCTGTTGGTAGTTTTTACAGTACCCCGGTAGGCAGCTGAAAGGCACCACAAAACCGGTTCTATCTGCTTACTGGCCTGAGATGGGGAATAGCTGAATTTTGGACTCGGCTGGTGACAGAATGTTCCAAACACACCCCATGCACAACTCCACCGGGGAAGGTGCCAGAAACGAGTTCTGTTGGTAGTTTTTACACTACCCTGGTAGGCAGCTGAAAGGCACCACAAAACTTGTTCTACCTGCTTTCTGGGCTGAGATGGGGATCGGCTGAATTTTGGACTCGGCTGGTGACAGAATGTTCCAAACACACCCCATGCACAGCTCCACCGGGGAAGGTGCCAGAAACGAGTTCTGTTGGTAGTTTTTACAGTACCCCGGTAGGCAGCTGAAAGGCACCACAAAACTTGTTCTACCTGCCTTCTGGGCTGAGATGGGGAACGGCTGAATTTTGGACTCGGGTGGTGACAGAATGTTCCAAACACACCCCATGCACCGCTCCACCGGGGAAGGTGCCAGAAATGAGTCCTGTTGGTAGTTTTTACAGTACCCCGGTAGGCAGCTGAAAGGCACCACAAAACTTGTTCTATCTGCTTCCTGGGCTGAGATGGGGAACGGCTGAATTTTGGACTCGGCTGGTGACAAAATGTTCCAAACACACCCCATGCACAAACCCACCGGGGAAGGTGCCAGAAACGAGTTCTGTTGGTAGTTTTTACACTACCCCGGTAGGCAGCTGAAAGGCACCACAAAACTTGTTCTACCTGCCTTCTGGGCTGAGATGGGGAATAGCTGAATTTTGGACTCGGCTGGTGACAGAATGTTCCAAACACACCCCATGCACAACTCCACCAGGGAAGGTGCCAGAAATGAGTTCTGTTGGTAGTTTTTACACTACCCCGGTAGGCAGCTGAAAGGCACCACAAAACTTGTTCTACCTGCTTTCTGGGCTGAGATGGGGAACGGCTGAATTTTGGACTCGGCTGGTGACAGAATGTTCCAAACACACCCCATGCACAACTCCACCGGGGAAGGTGCCAGAAACGAGTTCTGTTGGTAGTTTTTACACTACCCCAGTAGGCAAGAGAAAGTCACCACAAAAGTTTTTCTACCTGCTTTCTGGGCTGAGATGGGGAACAGCTGAATTTTGGACTCGGCTGGTGGCAAAATGTTCCAAACACACCCCATGCACCGCTCCACCGGGGAAGGTGCCAGAAACGAGTTCTGTTGGTAGTTTTTACACTACCCCGGTAGGCAGCTGAAAGGCACCACAAAACTTGTTCTATCTGCTTCCTGGGCTGAGATGGGGAACGGCTGAATTTTGGACTCGGCTGGTGACAGAATGTTCCAAACACACCCCATGCACAGCTCCACCGGGGAAGGTGCCAGAAACGAGTCCTGTTGGTAGTTTTTACAGTACCCCAGTAGGCAGCTGAAAGGCACCACAAAAGTTTTTCTACCTGCTTTCTGGCCTGAGATGGGGAATAGCTGAATTTTGGACTCGGCTGGTGACAGAATGTTCCAAACACACCCCATGCACAACTCCACCGGGGAAGGTGCCAGAAACGAGTTCTGTTGGTAGTTTTTACACTACCCCGGTAGGCAGCTGAAAGGCACCACAAAACTTGTTCTACCTGCTTTCTGGGCTGAGATGGGGAACGGCTGAATTTTGGACTCGGCTGGTGACAAAATGTTCCAAACACACCCCATGCACAACTCCACCGGGGAAGGTGCCAGAAACGAGTTCTGTTGGTAGTTTTTACACTACCCCAGTAGGCAGCTGAAAGGCACCACAAGACTTGTTCTACCTGCTTTCTGGGCTGAGATGGGGAGCGGCTGAATTTTGGACTCGGCTGGTGACAAAATGTTCCAAACACACCCCATGCACAACTCCACCGGGGAAGGTGCCAGAAACGAGTTCTGTTGGTAGTTTTTACACTACCCCGGTAGGCAGCTGAAAGGCACCACAAAACTTGTTCTACCTGCTTTCTGGGCTGAGATGGGGAACGGCTGAGTTTTGGACTCGGCTGGTGACAGAATGTTCCAAACACACCCCATGCACAACTCCACCGGGGAAGGTGCCAGAAATGAGTTCTTTTGGTAGTTTTTACACTACCCCGGTAGGCAAGAGAAAGTCACCACAAAAGTTTTTCTACCTGCTTTCTGGGCTGAGATGGGGAACAGCTGAATTTTGGACTCGGCTGGTGGCAAAATGTTCCAAACACACCCCATGCACAGCTCCACCGGGGAAGGTGCCAGAAACGAGTTCTGTTGGTAGTTTTTACAGTACCCTGGTAGGCAGCGGAAAGGCACCACAAAACCGGTTCTATCTGCTTACTGGCCTGAGATGGGGAACGGCTGAATTTTGGACTCGGGTGGTGACAGAATGTTCCAAACACACCCCATGCACAACTCCACCGGGGAAGGTGCCAGAAATGAGTTCTGTTGGTAGTTTTTACACTACCCCGGTAGTCAGCTGAAAGTCACCACAAAAGTTTTTCTACCTGCTTTCTGGGCTGAGATGGGGAACAGCTGAAGTTTGGACTCGGCTGGTGGCAAAATGTTCCAAACACACCCCATGCACAGCTCCACCGGGGAAGGTGCCAGAAACGAGTCCTGTTGGTTGTTTTTACAGTACCCCGGTAGGCAGCTGAAAGGCACCACAAAACTAGTTCTACCTGCTTTCTGGGCTGAGATGGGGAACGGCTGAATTTTGGACTCGGCTGGTGACAGAATGTTCCAAACACACCCCATGCACAGCTCCACCGGGGAAGGTGCCAGAAATGAGTTCTGTTGGTAGTTTTTACAGTACCCCGGTAGGCAGCTGAAAGGCACCACAAAACGGGTTCTATCTGCTTACTGGCCTGAGATGGGGAATAGCTGAATTTTGGACTCGGCTGGTGACAGAATGTTCCAAACACACCCCATGCACAACTCCACCGGGGAAGGTGCCAGAAACGAGTTCTGTTGGTAGTTTTTACACTACTCCGGTAGGCAAGAGAAAGTCACCACAAAAGTTTTTCTACCTGCTTTCTGGGCTGAGATAAGGAACGGCTGAATTTTGGACTCGGCTGGTGACAAAATGTTCCAAACACACCCCATGCACAGCTCCACCGGGGAAGGTGCCAGAAACGAGTCCTGTTGGTAGTTTTTACACTACCCCGGTAGGCAGCTGAAAGGCACCACAAAACTTGTTCTACCTGCTTTCTGGGCTGAGATGGGGAACGGCTGAATTTTGGACTCGGCTGGTGACAGAATGTTCCAAACACACCCCATGCACAACTCCACCGGGGAAGGTGCCAGAAACGAGTTCTGTTGGTAGTTTTTACACTACTCCGGTAGACAAGAGAAAGTCACCACAAAAGTTTTTCTACCTGCTTTCTGGGCTGAGATGGGGAACGGCTGAATTTTGGACTCGGCTGGTGGCAAAATGTTCCAAACACACCCCATGCACGACTCCACCGGGGAAGGTGCCAGAAACGAGTTCTGTTGGTAGTTTTTACAGTACCCCGGTAGGCAGCTGAAAGGCACCACAAAACTTGTTCTACCTGCCTTCTGGGCTGAGATGGGGAACGGCTGAATTTTGGACTCGGCTGGTGACAGAATGTTCCAAACACACCCCATGCACAACTCCACCGGGGAAGGTGCCAGAAATGAGTTCTGTTGGTAGTTTTTACAGTACCCCGGTAGGCAGCTGAAAGGCACCACAAAACCGGTTCTATCTGCTTACTGGCCTGAAATGGGGAATAGCTGAATTTTGGACTCGGCTGGTGACAGAATGTTCCAAACACACCCCATGCACAGCTCCACCGGGGAAGGTGCCAGAAACGAGTTCTGTTGGTAGTTTTTACAGTACCGCGGTAGGCAGCTGAAAGGCACCACAAAACTTGTTCTATCTGCTTCCTGGGCTGAGATGGGGAACGGCTGAATTTTGGACTCGGCTGGTGACAGAATGTTCCAAACACACCCCATGCACAACTCCACCGGGGAAGGTGCCAGAAATGAGTTCTGTTGGTAGTTTTTACACTACCCCGGTAGGCAGCTGAAAGGCACCACAAAACTTGTTCTACCTGCTTTCTGGGCTGAGATGGGGAACGGCTGAATTTTGGACTCGGCTGGTGACAGAATGTTCCAAACACACCCCATGCACAACTCCACCGGGGAAGGTGCCAGAAACGAGTTCTGTTGGAAGTATTTACACTACTCCGGTAGGCAAGAGAAAGTCACCACAAAAGTTTTTCTACCTGCTTTCTGGGCTGAGATGGGGAACAGCTGAATTTTGGACTCGGCTGGTGGCAAAATGTTCCAAACACACCCCATGCACAGCTCCACCGGGGAAGGTGCCAGAAACGAGTTCTGTTGGTAGTTTTTACAGTACCCCGGTAGGCAGCTGAAAGGCACCACAAAACCAGTTCTATCTGCTTCCTGGGCTGAGATGGGGAAGAGCTGAATTTTGGACTCGGCTGGTGACAGAATGTTCCAAACACACCCCACACACAACTCCACCGGGGAAGGTGCCAGAAATGAGTTCTGTTGGTAGTTTTTACACTACCCCGGTAGGCAGCTGAAAGGCACCACAAAACTTGTTCTACCTGCTTTCTGGGCTGAGATGGGGAACGGCTGAATTTTGGACTCGGCTGGTGACAGAATGTTCCAAACACACCCCATGCACAACTCCACCGGGGAAGGTGCCAGAAACGAGTTCTGTTGGTAGTTTTTACACTACTCCGGTAGGCAGCTGAAAGGCACCACAAAAGTTTTTCTACCTGCTTGCTGGGCTGAGATGGGGAACGGCTGAATTTTGGACTCGGCTGGTGGCAAAATGTTCCAAACACACCCCATGCACGACTCCACCGGGGAAGGTGCCAGAAACGAGTTCTGTTGGTAGTTTTTACACTACCCCGGTAGGCAGCTGAAAGGCACCACAAAACTTGTTCTACCTGCCTTCTGGGCTGAGATGGGGAACGGCTGAATTTTGGACTCGGCTGGTGACAGAATGTTCCAAACACACCCCATGCACAACTCCACCGGGGAAGGTGCCAGAAATGAGTTCTGTTGGTAGTTTTTACAGTACCCCGGTAGGCAGCTGAAAGGCACCACAAAACCGGTTCTATCTGCTTACTGGCCTGAAATGGGGAATAGCTGAATTTTGGACTCGGCTGGTGACAGAATGTTCCAAACACACCCCATGCACAGCTCCACCGGGGAAGGTGCCAGAAATGAGTTCTGTTGGTAGTTTTTACACTACCCCGGTAGGCAGCTGAAAGGCACCACAAAACTTGTTCTACCTGCTTTCTGGGCTGAGATGGGGAACGGCTGAATTTTGGACTCGGCTGGTGACAGAATGTTCCAAACACACCCCATGCACAACTCCACCGGGGAAGGTGCCAGAAACGAGTTCTGTTGGTAGTTTTTACACTACTCCGGTAGGCAAGAGAAAGTCACCACAAAAGTTTTTCTACCTGCTTTCTGGGCTGAGATGGGGAACAGCTGAATTTTGGACTCGGCTGGTGGCAAAATGTTCCAAACACACCCCATGCACAGCTCCACCGGGGAAGGTGCCAGAAACGAGTTCTGTTGGTAGTTTTTACAGTACCCCGGTAGGCAGCTGAAAGGCACCACAAAACCAGTTCTATCTGCTTCCTGGGCTGAGATGGGGAATCGCTGAATTTTGGACTCGGCTGGTGACAAAATGTTCCAAACACACCCCACACACAACTCCACCGGGGAAGGTGCCAGAAACGAGTTCTGTTGGTAGTTTTTACAGTACCCCGGTAGGCAAGAGAAAGGCACCACAAAAGTTTTTCTACCTGCTTTCTGGGCTGAGATGGGGAACAGCTGAATTTTGGACTCGGCTGGTGACAGAATGTTCCAAACACACCCCATGCACAACTCCACCGGGGAAGGTGCCAGAAACGAGTTCTGTTGGAAGTTTTTACACTACTCCGGTAGGCAAGAGAAAGTCACCACAAAAGTTTTTCTATCTGCTTTCTGGGCTGAGATGGGGAACAGCTGAATTTTGGACTCGGCTGGTGGCAAAATGTTCCAAACACACCCCATGCACAGCTCCACCGGGGAAGGTGCCAGAAACGAGTTCTGTTGGTAGTTTTTACAGTACCCCGGTAGGCAGCTGAAAGGCACCACAAAACCAGTTCTATCTGCTTCCTGGGCTGAGATGGGGAAGAGCTGAATTTTGGACTCGGCTGGTGACAGAATGTTCCAAACACACCCCACACACAACTCCACCGGGGAAGGTGCCAGAAATGAGTTCTGTTGGTAGTTTTTACACTACCCCGGTAGGCAGCTGAAAGGCACCACAAAACTTGTTCTACCTGCTTTCTGGGCTGAGATGGGGAACGGCTGAATTTTGGACTCGGCTGGTGACAGAATGTTCCAAACACACCCCATGCACGACTCCACCGGGGAAGGTGCCAGAAACGAGTTCTGTTGGTAGTTTTTACACTACCCCGGTAGGCAGCTGAAAGGCACCACAAAACTTGTTCTACCTGCCTTCTGGGCTGAGATGGGGAACGGCTGAATTTTGGACTCGGCTGGTGACAGAATGTTCCAAACACACCCCATGCACAACTCCACCGGGGAAGGTGCCAGAAATGAGTTCTGTTGGTAGTTTTTACAGTACCCCGGTAGGCAGCTGAAAGGCACCACAAAACCGGTTCTATCTGCTTACTGGCCTGAAATGGGGAATAGCTGAATTTTGGACTCGGCTGGTGACAGAATGTTTCAAACACACCCCATGCACAGCTCCACCGGCGAAGGTGCCAGAAACGAGTTCTGTTGGTAGTTTTTACAGTACCGCGGTAGGCAGCTGAAAGGCACCACAAAACTTGTTCTATCTGCTTCCTGGGCTGAGATGGGGAACGGCTGAATTTTGGACTCGGCTGGTGACAGAATGTTCCAAACACACCCCATGCACAACTCCACCGGGGAAGGTGCCAGAAATGAGTTCTGTTGGTAGTTTTTACACTACCCCGGTAGGCAGCTGAAAGGCACCACAAAACTTGTTCTACCTGCTTTCTGGGCTGAGATGGGGAACGGCTGAATTTTGGACTCGGCTGGTGACAGAATGTTCCAAACACAACCCATGCACAACTCCACCGGGGAAGGTGCCAGAAACGAGTTCTGTTGGTAGTTTTTACACTACTCCGGTAGGCAAGAGAAAGTCACCACAAAAGTTTTTCTACCTGCTTTCTGGGCTGAGATGGGGAACAGCTAAATTTTGGACTCGGCTGGTGGCAAAATATTCCAAACACACCCCATGCACAGCTCCACCGGGGAAGGTGCCAGAAACGAGTTCTGTTGGTAGTTTTTACAGTACCCCGGTAGGCAGCTGAAAGGCACCACAAAACCAGTTCTATCTGCTTCCTGGGCTGAGATGGGGAATCGCTGAATTTTGGACTCGGCTGGTGACAAAATGTTCCAAACACACCCCACACACAACTCCACCGGGGAAGGTGCCAGAAACGAGTTCTGTTGGTAGTTTTTACAGTACCCCGGTAGGCAAGAGAAAGGCACCACAAAAGTTTTTCTACCTGCTTTCTGGGCTGAGATGGGGAACAGCTGAATTTTGGACTCGGCTGGTGACAAAATGTTCCAAACACACCCCATGCACAACTCCACCAGGGAAGGTGCCAGAAACGAGTTCTGTTGGTAGTTTTTACACTACCCCGGTAGGCAGCTGAAAGGCACCACAAAACTTGTTCTACCTGCTTTCTGGGCTGAGATGGGGAACGGCTGAGTTTTGGACTCGGCTGGTGACAGAATGTTCCAAACACACCCCTTGCACAACTCCACCGGGGAAGGTGCCAGAAATGAGTTCTTTTGGTAGTTTTTACACTACCCCGGTAGGCAAGAGAAAGTCACCACAAAAGTTTTTCTACCTGCTTTCTGGGCTGAGATGGGGAACAGCTGAATTTTGGACTCGGCTGGTGGCAAAATGTTCCAAACACACCCCATGCACAGCTCCACCGGGGAAGGTGCCAGAAACGAGTCCTGTTGGTAGTTTTTACAGTACCCCGGTAGGCAGCTGAAAGGCACCACAAAACTTGTTCTATCTGCTTCCTGGGCTGAGATGGGGAACGGCTGAATTTTGGACTCGGCTGGTGACAGAATGTTCCAAACACACCCCATGCACAGCTCCACCGGGGAAGGTGCCAGAAACGAGTTCTGTTGGTAGTTTTTACAGTACCCTGGTAGGCAGCTGAAAGGCACCACAAAACCGGTTCTATCTGCTTCCTGGGCTGAGATGGGGAACGGCTGAATTTTGGACTCGGGTGGTGACAGAATGTTCCAAACACACCCCATGCACAACTCCACCGGGGAAGGTGCCAGAAATGAGTTCTGTTGGTAGTTTTTACACTACCCCGGTAGGCAGCTGAAAGGCACCACAAAACTTGTTGTACCTGCTTTCTGGGCTGAGATGGGGAACAGCTGAATTTTGGACTCGGCTGGTGGCAAAATGTTCCAAACACACCCCATGCACAGCTCCACCGGGGAAGGTGCCAGAAACGAGTCCTGTTGGTAGTTTTTACACTACTCCGGTAGGCAAGAGAAAGTCACCACAAAAGTTTTTCTACCTGCTTTCTGGGCTGAGATGGGGAACGGCTGAATTTTGGACTCGGCTGGTGACAAAATGTTCCAAACACACCCCATGCACAGCTCCACCGGGGAAGGTGCCAGAAACGAGTCCTGTTGGTAGTTTTTACAGTACCCCGGTAGGCAGCTGAAAGGCACCACAAAACTTGTTCTATCTGCTTCCTGGGCTGAGATGGGGAACAGCTGAATTTTGGACTCGGCTGGTGACAAAATGTTCCAAACACACCCCATGCACAGCTCCACCGGGGAAGGTGCCAGAAACGAGTCCTGTTGGTAGTTTTTACAGTACCCCGGTAGGCAGCTGAAAGGCACCACAAAACTTGTTCTATCTGCTTCCTGGGCTGAGATGGGGAACGGCTGAATTTTGGACTCGGCTGGTGACAGAATGTTCCAAACACACCCTATGCACAACTCCACCGGGGAAGGTGCCAGAAATGAGTTCTGTTGGTAGTTTTTACACTACCCCGGTAGGCAGCTGAAAGGCACCACAAAACTTGTTCTACCTGCCTTCTGGGCTGAGATGGGGAACGGCTGAATTTTGGACTCGGCTGGTGACAGAATGTTCCAAACACACCCCATGCACAACTCCACCGGGGAAGGTGCCAGAAACGAGTTCTGTTGGTAGTTTTTACACTACTCCGGTAGACAAGAGAAAGTCACCACAAAAGTTTTTCTACCTGCTTTCTGGGCTGAGATGGGGAACGGCTGAATTTTGGACTCGGCTGGTGGCAAAATGTTCCAAACACACCCCATGCACGACTCCACCGGGGAAGGTGCCAGAAACGAGTTCTGTTGGTAGTTTTTACACTACCCCGGCAGGCAGCTGAAAGGCACCACAAAACCGGTTCTATCTGCTTACTGGCCTGAAATGGGGAATAGCTGAATTTTGGACTCGGCTGGTGACAGAATGTTCCAAACACACCCCATGCACAGCTCCACCGGGGAAGGTGCCAGAAACGAGTTCTGTTGGTAGTTTTTACACTACCCCGGTAGGCAGCTGAAAGGCACCACAAAACTTGTTCTATCTGCTTCCTGGGCTGAGATGGGGAACGGCTGAATTTTGGACTCGGCTGGTGACAGAATGTTCCAAACACACCCCATGCACAACTCCACTGGGGAAGGTGCCAGAAATGAGTTCTGTTGGTAGTTTTTACACTACCCCGGTAGGCAGCTGAAAGGCACCACAAAACTTGTTCTACCTGCTTTCTGGGCTGAGATGGGGAACGGCTGAATTTTGGACTCGGCTGGTGACAGAATGTTCCAAACACACCCCATGCACAACTCCACCGGGGAAGGTGCCAGAAACGAGTTCTGTTGGTAGTTTTTACAGTACCCCGGTAGGCAGCTGAAAGGCACCACAAAACCAGTTCTATCTGCTTCCTGGGCTGAGATGGGGAATCGCTGAATTTTGGACTCGGCTGGTGACAAAATGTTCCAAACACACCCCACACACAACTCCACCGGGGAAGGTGCCAGAAACGAGTTCTGTTGGTAGTTTGTACACTACCCCGGTAGGCAAGAGAAAGGCACCACAAAAGTTTTTCTACCTGCTTTCTGGGCTGAGATGGGGAACAGCTGAATTTTGGACTCGGCTGGTGACAAAATGTTCCAAACACACCCCAGGCACAGCTCCACCGGGGAAGGTGCCAGAAACGAGTCCTGTTGGTAGTTTTTACACTACCCCGGTAGGCAGCTGAAAGGCACCACAAAACCGGTTCTATCTGCTTACTGGCCTGAGATGGGGAATAGCTGAATTTTGGACTCGGCTGGTGACAGAATGTTCCAAACACACCCCATGCACAACTCCACCGGGGAAGGTGCCAGAAACGAGTTCTGTTGGTAGTTTTTACACTACCCCGGTAGGCAGCTGAAAGGCACCACAAAACTTGTTCTACCTGCTTTCTGGGCTGAGATGGGGAACGGCTGAATTTTGGACTCGGCTGGTGACAAAATGTTCCAAACACACCCCATGCACAACTCCACCGGGGAAGGTGCCAGAAACGAGTTCTGTTGGTAGTTTTTACACTACTCCGGTAGGCAAGAGAAAGTCACCACAAAAGTTTTTCTACCTGCTTTCTGGGCTGAGATGGGGAACGGCTGAATTTTGGACTCGGCTGGTGACCAAATGTTCCAAACACACCCCATGCACAGCTCCACCGGGGAAGGTGCCAGAAACGAGTCCTGTTGGTAGTTTTTACACTACCCCGGTAGGCAGCTGAAAGGCACCACAAAACCGGTTCTATCTGCTTACTGGCCTGAAATGGGGAATAGCTGAATTTTGGACTCGGCTGGTGACAGAATGTTCCAAACACACCCCATGCACAGCTCCACCGGGGAAGGTGCCAGAAACGAGTTCTGTTGGTAGTTTTTACAGTACCGCGGTAGGCAGCTGAAAGGCACCACAAAACTTGTTCTATCTGCTTCCTGGGCTGAGATGGGGAACGGCTGAATTTTGGACTCGGCTGGTGACAAAATGTTCCAAACACACCCCATGCACAACTCCACCGGGGAAGGTGCCAGAAACGAGTTCTGTTGGTAGTTTTTACACTACCCCGGTAGGCAGCTGAAAGGCACCACAAAACTTGTTCTACCTGCTTTCTGGGCTGAGATGGGGAACGGCTGAATTTTGGACTCGGCTGGTGACAGAATGTTCCAAACACACCCCATGCACAACTCCACCGGGGAAGGTGCCAGAAACGAGTTCTGTTGGTAGTTTTTACACTACCCCGGTAGGCAGCTGAAAGGCACCACAAAACCAGTTCTATCTGCTTCCTGGGCTGAGATGGGGAATCGCTGAATTTTGGACTCGGCTGGTGACAAAATGTTCCAAACACACCCCACACACAACTCCACCGGGGAAGGTGCCAGAAACGAGTTCTGTTGGTAGTTTTTACAGTACCCCGGTAGGCAAGAGAAAGGCACCACAAAAGTTTTTCTACCTGCTTTCTGGGCTGAGATGGGGAACAGCTGAATTTTGGACTCGGCTGGTGACAAAATGTTCCAAACACACCCCAGGCACAGCTCCACCGGGGAAGGTGCCAGAAACGAGTCCTGTTGGTAGTTTTTACAGTACCCCGGTAGGCAGCTGAAAGGCACCACAAAACCAGTTCTATCTGCTTTCTGGGCTGAGATGGGGAATCGCTGAATTTTGGACTCGCCTGGTGACAAAATGTTCCAAACACACCCCATGCACAGCTCCACCGGGGAAGGTGCCAGAAATGAGTTCTGTTGGTAGTTTTTACAGTACCCCGGTAGTCAGCTGAAAGGCACCACAAAACCGGTTCTATCTGCTTACTGGCCTGAGATGGGGAATAGCTGAATTTTGGACTCGGCTGGTGACAAAATGTTCCAAACACACCCCATGCACAGCTCCACCGGGGAAGGTGCCAGAAACGAGTTCTGTTGGTAGTTTTTACACTACCCCGGTAGGCAGCTGAAAGGCACCACAAAACTTGTTCTACCTGCCTTCTGGGCTGGGATGGGGAACGGCTGAATTTTGGACTCGGCTGGTGACAGAATGTTCCAAACACACCCCATGCACAACTCCACCGGGGAAGGTGCCAGAAATGAGTTCTGTTGGTAGTTTTTACAGTACCCCGGTAGGCAGCTGAAAGGCACCACAAAACTAGTTCTACCTGCTTTCTGGGCTGAGATGGGGAACGGCTGAATTTTGGACTCGGCTGGTGACAAAATGTTCCAAACACACCCCATGCACAGCTCCACCGGGGAAGGTGCCAGAAACGAGTCCTGTTGGTAGTTTTTACACTACCCCGGTAGGCAGCTGAAAGGCACCACAAAACTAGTTCTACCTGCTTTCTGGGCTGAGATGGGGAACGGCTGAATTTTGGACTCGGCTGGTGACAGAATGTTCCAAACACACCCCATGCACAACTCCACCGGGGAAGGTGCCAGAAACGAGTTCTGTTGGTAGTTTGTACACTACCCCGGTAGGCAGCTGAAAGGCACCACAAAACTTGTTCTACCTGCTTCCTGGGCTGAGATGGGGAACGGCTGAATTTTGGACTCGGCTGGTGACAGAATGTTCCAAACACACGCCATGCACCGCTCCACCGGGGAAGGTGCCAGAAACGAGTCCTGTTGGTAGTTTTTACAGTACCGCGGTAGGCAGCTGAAAGGCACCACAAAACTTGTTCTATCTGCTTCCTGGGCTGAGATGGGGAACGGCTGAATTTTGGACTCGGCTGGTGACAGAATGTTCCAAACACACCCCATGCACAACTCCACCGGGGAAGGTGCCAGAAATGAGTTCTGTTGGTAGTTTTTACACTACCCCGGTAGTCAGCTGAAAGGCACCACAAAACTTGTTCTACCTGCTTTCTGGGCTGAGATGGGGAACAGCTGAATTTTGGACTCGGCTGGTGGCAAAATGTTCCAAACACACCCCATGCACAGCTCCACCGGGGAAGGTGCCAGAAACGAGTCCTGTTGGTTGTTTTTACAGTACCCCGGTAGGCAGCTGAAAGGCACCACAAAACTTGTTCTACCTGCTTTCTGGGCTGAGATGGGGAACGGCTGAATTTTGGACTCGGGTGGTGACAGAATGTTCCAAACACACCCCATGCACAACTCCACCGGGGAAGGTGCCAGAAATGAGTTCTTTTGGTAATTTTTACACTACCCCGGTAGGCAGCTGAAAGGCACCACAAAACCGGTTCTATCTGCTTACTGGCCTGAGATGGGGAATAGCTGAATTTTGGACTCGGCTGGTGACAGAATGTTCCAAACACACCCCATGCACAACTCCACCGGGGAAGGTGCCAGAAACGAGTCCTGTTGGTAGTTTTTACACTACCCCGGTAGGCAGCTGAAAGGCACCACAAAACTTGTTCTACCTGCTTTCTGGGCTGAGATGGGGAACGGCTGAATTTTGGACTCGGCTGGTGACAAAATGTTCCAAACACACCCCATGCACAACTCCACCGGGGAAGGTGCCAGAAACGAGTTCTGTTGGTAGTTTTTACACTACTCCGGTAGGCAAGAGAAAGGCACCACAAAAGTTTTTCTACCTGCTTTCTGGGCTGAGATGGGGAACGGCTGAATTTTGGACTCGGCTGGTGACAAAATGTTCCAAACACACCCCATGCACAGCTCCACCACGGAAGGTGCCAGAAACGAGTCCTGTTGGTAGTTTTTACAGTACCCTGGTAGGCAGCTGAAAGGCACCACAAAACCGGTTCTATCTGCTTCCTGGGCTGAGATGGGGAATGGCTGAATTTTGGACTCGGCTGGTGACAAAATGTTCCAAACACACCCCATGCACAGCTCCACCGGGGAAGGTGCCAGAAACGAGTCCTGTTGGTAGTTTTTACAGTACCCCGGTAGGCAGCTGAAAGGCACCACAAAACTTGTTCTATCTGCTTCCTGGGCTGAGATGGGGAACGGCTGAATTTTGGACTCGGCTGGTGACAGAATGTTCCAAACACACCCCATGCACAACTCCACCGGGGAAGGTGCCAGAAATGAGTTCTGTTGGTAGTTTTTACACTACCCCGATAGGCAGCTGAAAGGCACCACAAAACTTGTTCTACCTGCTTACTGGGCTGAGATGGGGAACGGCTGAATTTTGGACTCGGCTGGTGACAGAATGTTCCAAACACACCCCATGCACAACTCCACCGGGGAAGGTGCCAGAAACGAGTTCTGTTGGTAGTTTTTACACTACTCCGGTAGACAAGAGAAAGTCACCACAAAAGTTTTTATACCTGCTTTCTGGGCTGAGATGGGGAACGGCTGAATTTTGGACTCGGCTGGTGGCAAAATGTTCCAAACACACCCCATGCACAACTCCACCGGGGAAGGTGCCAGAAACGAGTTCTGTTGGTAGTTTTTACACTACCCCGGTAGGCAGCTGAAAGGCACCACAAAACTTGTTCTACCTGCCTTCTGGGCTGAGATGGGGAACGGCTGAATTTTGGACTCGGCTGGTGACAGAATGTTCCAAACACACCCCATGCACAACTCCACCGGGGAAGGTGCCAGAAACGAGTTCTGTTGGTAGTTTTTACAGTACCCCGGTAGGCAGCTGAAAGGCACCACAAAACTTGTTCTACCTGTTTTCTGGGCTGAGATGGGGATCGGCTGAATTTTGGACTCGGCTGGTGGCAAAATGTTCCAAACACACCCCATGCACAGCTCCACCGGGGAAGGTGCCAGAAACGAGTTCTGTTGGTAGTTTTTACAGTACCGCGGTAGGCAGCTGAAAGGCACCACAAAACTTGTTCTATCTGCTTCCTGGGCTGAGATGGGGAATCGCTGAATTTTGGACTCGGCTGGTGACAAAATGTTCCAAACACACCCCACACACAACTCCACCGGGGAAGGTGCCAGAAACGAGTTCTGATGGTAGTTTTTACACTACCCCGGTAGGCAAGAGAAAGGCACCACAAAAGTTTTTCTACCTGCTTTCTGGGCTGAGATGGGGAACGGCTGAATTTTGGACTCGGCTGGTGGCAAAATGTTCCAAACACACCCCATGCACGACTCCACCGGGGAAGGTGCCAGAAACGAGTTCTGTTGGTAGTTTTTACACTACCCCGGTAGGCAGCTGAAAGGCACCACAAAACTTGTTCTACCTGCCTTCTGGGCTGAGATGGGGAACGGCTGAATTTTGGACTCGGCTGGTGACAGAATGTTCCAAACACACCCCATGCACAACTCCACCGGGGAAGGTGCCAGAAACGAGTTCTGTTGGTAGTTTTTACAGTACCCCGGTAGGCAGCTGAAAGGCACCACAAAACTTGTTCTACCTGTTTTCTGGGCTGAGATGGGGATCGGCTGAATTTTGGACTCGGCTGGTGGCAAAATGTTCCAAACACACCCCATGCACAGCTCCACCGGGGAAGGTGCCAGAAACGAGTTCTGTTGGTAGTTTTTACAGTACCGCGGTAGGCATCTGAAAGGCACCACAAAACTTGTTCTATCTGCTTCCTGGGCTGAGATGGGGAATCGCTGAATTTTGGACTCGGCTGGTGACAAAATGTTCCAAACACACCCCACACACAACTCCACCGGGGAAGGTGCCAGAAACGAGTTCTGTTGGTAGTTTTTACACTACCCCGGTAGGCAAGAGAAAGGCACCACAAAAGTTTTTCTACCTGCTTTCTGGGCTGAGATGGGGAACAGCTGAATTTTGGACTCGGCTGGTGACAAAATGTTCCAAACACACCCCAGGCACAGCTCCACCGGGGAAGGTGCCAGAAACGAGTCCTGTTGGTAGTTTTTACAGTACCCCGGTAGGCAGCTGAAAGGCACCACAAAACCAGTTCTATCTGCTTTCTGGGCTGAGATGGGGAATCGCTGAATTTTGGACTCGCCTGGTGACAAAATGTTCCAAACACACCCCACACACAACTCCACCGGGGAAGGTGCCAGAAACGAGTTCTGTTGGTAGTTTTTACAGTACCCCGGTAGTCAGCTGAAAGGCACCACAAAACCGGTTCTATCTGCTTACTGGCCTGAGATGGGGAATAGCTGAATTTTGGACTCGGCTGGTGACAAAATGTTCCAAACACACCCCATGCACAACTCCACCGGGGAAGGTGCCAGAAACGAGTTCTGTTGGTAGTTTTTACACTACCCCGGTAGGCAGCTGAAAGGCACCACAAAACTTGTTCTACCTGCCTTCTGGGCTGAGATGGGGAACGGCTGAATTTTGGACTCGGCTGGTGACAGAATGTTCCAAACACACCCCATGCACAACTCCACCGGGGAAGGTGCCAGAAATGAGTTCTGTTGGTAGTTTTTACAGTACCCCGGTAGGCAGCTGAAAGGCACCACAAAACTAGTTCTACCTGCTTTCTGGGCTGAGATGGGGAACGGCTGAATTTTGGACTCGGCTGGTGACAGAATGTTCCAAACACACCCCATGCACAGCTCCACCGGGGAAGGTGCCAGAAACGAGTTCTGTTGGTAGTTTTTACACTACCCCGGTAGGCAGCTGAAAGGCACCACAAAACCGGTTCTATCTGCTTACTGGGCTGAGATGGGGAAAGGCTGAATTTTGGACTCGGCTGGTGACAGAATGTTCCAAACACACCCCATGCACAACTCCACCGGGGAAGGTGCCAGAAACGAGTTCTGTTGGTAGTTTTTACACTACCCCGGTAGGCAGCTGAAAGGCACCACAAAACTTGTTCTACCTGCTTTCTGGGCTGAGATGGGGATCGGCTGAATTTTGGACTCGGCTGGTGACAAAATGTTCCAAACAGACCCCATGCACAACTCCACCGGGGAAGGTGCCAGAAACGAGTTCTGTTGGTAGTTTTTACACTACCCCGGTAGGCAGCTGAAAGGCACCACAAAACTTGTTCTACCTGCTTTCTGGGCTGAGATGGGGAACGGCTGAATTTTGGACTCGGCTGGTGACAAAATGTTCCAAACACACCCCATGCACCGCTCCACCGGGGAAGGTGCCAGAAACGAGTCCTGTTGGTAGTTTTTACAGTACCGCGGTAGGCAGCTGAAAGGCACCACAAAACCGGTTCTATCTGCTTACTGGCCTGAGATGGGGAACAGCTGAATTTTGGACTCGGCTGGTGACAAAATATTCCAAACACACCCCATGCACAACTCCACCGGGGAAGGTGCCAGAAACGAGTTCTGTTGTTGGTTTTTCACTACCCTGGTAGGCAGCTGAAAGGCACCACAAAAGTTTTTCTACCTGCTTTCTGGGCTGAGATGGGGAACAGCTGAATTTTGGACTCGGCTGGTGACAAAATGTTCCAAACACACCCCATGCACAGCTCCACCGGGGAAGGTGCCAGAAACGAGTCCTGTTGGTAGTTTTTACACTACCCCGGTAGGCAGCTGAAAGGCACCACAAAACCGGTTCTATCTGCTTACTGGCCTGAGATGGGGAACAGCTGAATTTTGGACTCGGCTGGTGACAAAATGTTCCAAACACACCCCATGCACAACTCCACCGGGGAAGGTGCCAGAAACGAGTTCTGTTGGTAGTTTTTACACTACCCCGGTAGGCAGCTGAAAGGCACCACAAAACTTGTTGTACCTGCTTTCTGGGCTGAGATGGGGATCGGCTGAGTTTTGGACTCGGCTGGTGGCAAAATGTTCCAAACACACCCCATGCACAGCTCCACCGGGGAAGGTGCCAGAAACGAGTTCTGTTGGTAGTTTTTACAGTACCCCGGTAGGCAGCTGAAAGGCACCACAAAACCGGTTCTATCTGCTTACTGGCCTGAGATGGGGAATAGCTGAATTTTGGACTCGGCTGGTGACAAAATGTTCCAAACACACCCCATGCACAGCTCCACCGGGGAAGGTGCCAGAAATGAGTTCTGTTGGTAGTTTTTACAGTACCCCGGTAGGCAGCTGAAAGGCACCACAAAACCGGTTCTATCTGCTTACTGGCCTGAGATGGGGAATAGCTGAATTTTGGACTCGGCTGGTGACAGAATGTTCCAAACACACCCCATGCACAACTCCACCAGGGAAGGTGCCAGAAACGAGTTCTGATGGTAGTTTTTACACTACCCCGGTAGGCAGCTGAAAGGCACCACAAAACTTGTTCTACCTGCTTTCTGGGCTGAGATGGGGAATAGCTGAATTTTGGACTCGGCTGGTGACAAAATGTTCCAAACAGACCCCATGCACAACTCCACCGGGGAAGGTGCCAGAAACGAGTTCTGTTGGTAGTTTTTACACTACCCCGGTAGGCAGCTGAAAGGCACCACAAAACTTGTTCTACCTGCTTTCTGGGCTGAGATGGGGAACGGCTGAATTTTGGACTCGGCTGGTGACAAAATGTTCCAAACACACCCCATGCACCGCTCCACCGGGGAAGGTGCCAGAAACGAGTCCTGTTGGTAGTTTTTACAGTACCGCGGTAGGCAGCTGAAAGGCACCACAAAACCGGTTCTATCTGCTTACTGGCCTGAGATGGGGAACAGCTGAATTTTGGACTCGGCTGGTGACAAAATGTTCCAAACACACCCCATGCACAACTCCACCGGGGAAGGTGCCAGAAACGAGTTCTGTTGGTAGTTTTTACACTACCCTGGTAGGCAGCTGAAAGGCACCACAAAAGTTTTTCTACCTGCTTTCTGGGCTGAGATGGGGAACAGCTGAATTTTGGACTCGGCTGGTGACAAAATGTTCCAAACACACCCCATGCACAGCTCCACCGGGGAAGGTGCCAGAAACGAGTCCTGTTGGTAGTTTTTACACTACCCCGGTAGGCAGCTGAAAGGCACCACAAAACCGGTTCTATCTGCTTACTGGCCTGAGATGGGGAACAGCTGAATTTTGGACTCGGCTGGTGACAAAATGTTCCAAACACACCCCATGCACAACTCCACCGGGGAAGGTGCCAGAAACGAGTTCTGTTGGTAGTTTTTACACTACCCCGGTAGGCAGCTGAAAGGCACCACAAAACTTGTTGTACCTGCTTTCTGGGCTGAGATGGGGATCGGCTGAGTTTTGGACTCGGCTGGTGGCAAAATGTTCCAAACACACCCCATGCACAGCTCCACCGGGGAAGGTGCCAGAAACGAGTTCTGTTGGTAGTTTTTACAGTACCCCGGTAGGCAGCTGAAAGGCACCACAAAACCGGTTCTATCTGCTTACTGGCCTGAGATGGGGAATAGCTGAATTTTGGACTCGGCTGGTGACAAAATGTTCCAAACACACCCCATGCACAGCTCCACCGGGGAAGGTGCCAGAAATGAGTTCTGTTGGTAGTTTTTACAGTACCCCGGTAGGCAGCTGAAAGGCACCACAAAACCGGTTCTATCTGCTTACTGGCCTGAGATGGGGAATAGCTGAATTTTGGACTCGGCTGGTGACAGAATGTTCCAAACACACCCCATGCACAACTCCACCGGGGAAGGTGCCAGAAACGAGTTCTGATGGTAGTTTTTACACTACCCCGGTAGGCAGCTGAAAGGCACCACAAAACTTGTTCTACCTGCTTTCTGGGCTGAGATGGGGATCGGCTGAATTTTGGACTCGGCTGGTGACAAAATGTTCCAAACACACCCCATGCACAACTCCACCGGGGAAGGTGCCAGAAACGAGTTCTGTTGGTAGTTTTTACACTACCCCGGTAGGCAGCTGAAAGGCACCACAAAACTTGTTCTACCTGCTTTCTGGGCTGAGATGGGGAACGGCTGAATTTTGGACTCGGCTGGTGACAAAATGTTCCAAACACACCCCATGCACAACTCCACCGGGGAAGGTGCCAGAAACGAGTTCTGTTGGTAGTTTTTACAGTACCCCGGTAGGCAAGAGAAAGGCACCACAAAAGTTTTTCTACCTGCTTTCTGGGCTGAGATTGGGAACAGCTGAATTTTGGACTCGGCTGGTGACAAAATGTTCCAAACACACCCCATGCACAACTCCACCGGGGAAGGTGCCAGAAACGAGTCCTGTTGGTAGTTTTTACAGTACCCCGGTAGGCAGCTGAAAGGCACCACAAAACCAGTTCTATCTGCTTTCTGGGCTGAGATGGGGATCGGCTGAGTTTTGGACTCGGCTGGTGGCAAAATGTTCCAAACACACCCCATGCACAGCTCCACCGGGGAAGGTGCCAGAAACGAGTTCTGTTGGTAGTTTTTACAGTACCCCGGTAGGCAGCTGAAAGGCACCACAAAACCGGTTCTATCTGCTTACTGGCCTGAGATGGGGAACAGCTGAATTTTGGACTCGGCTGGTGACAGAATGTTCCAAACACACCCCATGCACAACTCCACCGGGGAAGGTGCCAGAAACGAGTTCTGTTGGTAGTTTTTACAGTACCCCGGTAGGCAGCTGAAAGGCACCACAAAACTTGTTCTACCTGCTTTCTGGGCTGAGATGGGGAACGGCTGAATTTTGGACTCGGCTGGTGACAAAATGTTCCAAACACACCCCATGCACAACTCCACCGGGGAAGGTGCCAGAAACGAGTTCTGTTGGTAGTTTTTACACTACCCCGGTAGGCAGCTGAAAGGCACCACAAAACTTGTTCTACCTGCCTTCTGGGCTGAGATGGGGAACGGCTGAATTTTGGACTCGGCTGGTGACAGAATGTTCCAAACACACCCCATGCACAACTCCACCGGGGAAGGTGCCAGAAATGAGTTCTGTTGGTAGTTTTTACAGTACCCCGGTAGGCAGCTGAAAGGCACCACAAAACTAGTTCTACCTGCTTTCTGGGCTGAGATGGGGAACGGCTGAATTTTGGACTCGGCTGGTGACAGAATGTTCCAAACACACCCCATGCACAGCTCCACCGGGGAAGGTGCCAGAAACGAGTACTTTTGGTAGTTTTTACAGTACCCCGGTAGGCAGCTGAAAGGCACCACAAAACCGGTTCTATCTGCTTACTGGCCTGAGATGGGGAATAGCTGAATTTTGGACTCGGCTGGTGACAGAATGTTCCAAAAACACCCCATGCACAACTCCACCGGGGAAGGTGCCAGAAACGAGTTCTGTTGGTAGTTTTTACACTACCCCGGTAGGCAGCTGAAAGGCACCACAAAACTTGTTGTACCTGCTTTCTGGGCTGAGATGGGGAACGGCTGAATTTTGGACTCGGCTGGTGACAAAATGTTCCAAACACACCCCATGCACCGCTCCACGGGGGAAGGTGCCAGAAACGAGTCCTGTTGGTAGTTTTTACACTACCCCGGTAGGCAGCTGAAAGGCACCACAAAACTTGTTCTATCTGCTTCCTGGGCTGAGATGGGGAACGGCTGAATTTTGGACTCGGGTGGTGACAGAATGTTCCAAACACACCCCATGCACAACTCCACCGGGGAAGGTGCCAGAAACGAGTTCTGTTGGTAGTTTTTACAGTACCCCGGTAGGCAGTTGAAAGGCACCACAAAACCGGTTCTATCTGCTTACTGGCCTGAGATGGGGAATAGCTGAATTTTGGACTCGGCTGGTGACAAAATGTTCCAAACACACCCCATGCACAACTCCACCGGGGAAGGTGCCAGAAACGAGTACTTTTGGTAGTTTTTACACTACCCCGGTAGGCAAGAGAAAGGCACCACAAAACTTGTTCTACCTGCTTACTGGGCTGAGATGGGGATCGGCTGAGTTTTGGACCTGGCTGGTGGCAAAATGTTCCAAACACACCCCATGCACAACTCCACCACGGAAGGTGCCAGAAACGAGTTCTGTTGGTAGTTTTTACAGTACCCCGGTAGGCAGCTGAAAGGCACCACAAAACTTGTTCTATCTGCTTCCTGGGCTGAGATGGGGAACGGCTGTATTTTGGACTCGGCTGGTGACAGAATGTTCCAAACACACCCCATGCACAACTCCACCGGGGAAGGTGCCAGAAACGAGTTCTGTTGGTAGTTTTTACAGTACCCCGGTAGGCAGCTGAAAGGCACCACAAAACCGGTTCTATCTGCTTACTGGCCTGAGATGGGGAATAGCTGAATTTTGGACTCGGCTGGTGACAGAATGTTCCAAACACACCCCATGCACAACTCCACCGGGGAAGGTGCCAGAAACGAGTACTTTTGGTAGTTTTTACACTACCCCGGTAGGCAAGAGAAAGGCACCACAAAACTTGTTCTACCTGCTTTCTGGGCTGAGATGGGGATCGGCTGAGTTTTGGACTCGGCTGGTGGCAAAATGTTCCAAACACACCCCATGCACAGCTCCACCACGGAAGGTGCCAGAAACGAGTTCTGTTGGTAGTTTTTACAGTACCCTGGTAGGCAGCTGAAAGGCACCACAAAACCGGTTCTATCTGCTTACTGGCCTGAGATGGGGAATAGCTGAATTTTGGACTCGGCTGGTTACAGAATGTTCCAAACACACCCCATGCACAACTCCACCGGGGAAGGTGCCAGAAACGAGTTCTGTTGGTAGTTTTTACACTACCCCGGTAGGCAGCTGAAAGGCACCACAAAACCAGTTCTATCTGCTTCCTGGGCTGAGATGGGGAATCGCTGAATTTTGGACTCGCCTGGTGACAAAATGTTCCAAACACACCCCATGCACAACTCCACCGGGGAAGGTGCCAGAAACGAGTTCTGTTGGTAGTTTTTACACTACCCCGGTAGGCAGCTGAAAGGCACCACAAAACTTGTTCTACCTGCTTTCTGGGCTGAGATGGGGAACGGCTGAATTTTGGACTCGGCTGGTGACAGAATGTTCCAAACACACCCCATGCACAACTCCACCGGGGAAGGTGCCAGAAACGAGTTCTGTTGGTAGTTTTTACACTACCCCTGTAGGCAAGAGAAAGTCACCACAAAAGTTTTTCTACCTGCTTTCTGGGCTGAGATGGGGAACAGCTAAATTTTGGACTCGGCTGGTGGCAAAATGTTCCAAACACACCCCATGCACAGCTCCACCGGGGAAGGTGCCAGAAACGAGTCCTGTTGGTAGTTTTTACACTACCCCGGTAGGCAGCTGAAAGGCACCACAAAACTTGTTCTACCTGCTTTCTGGGCTGAGATGGGGAACGGCTGAATTTTGGACTCGGCTGGTGACAGAATGTTCCAAACACACCCCATGCACAGCTCCACCGGGGAAGGTGCCAGAAACGAGTTCTGTTGGTAGTTTTTACAGTACCCCGGTAGGCAGCTGAAAGGCACCACAAAACCGGTTCTATCTGCTTACTGGCCTGAGATGGGGAAAGGCTGAATTTTGGACTCGGCTGGTGACAGAATGTTCCAAACACACCCCATGCACAACTCCACCGGGGAAGGTGCCAGAAACGAGTTCTGTTGGTAGTTTTTACAGTACCGCGGTAGGCAGCTGAAAGGCACCACAAAACTTGTTCTACCTGCTTTCTGGGCTGAGATGGGGAACGGCTGAATTTTGGACTCGGCTGGTGGCAAAATGTTCCAAACACACCCCATGCACAACTCCACCGGGGAAGGTGCCAGAAACGAGTCCTGTTGGTAGTTTTTACAGTACCCCGGTAGGCAGCTGAAAGGCACCACAAAACCGGTTCTATCTGCTTACTGGCCTGAGATGGGGAATAGCTTAATTTTGGACTCGGCTGGTGACAGAATGTTCCAAACACACCCCATGCACAACTCCACCGGGGAAGATGCCAGAGATAAGTTCTGTTGGTAGTTTTTACACTACCCCGGTAGGCAGCTGAAAGGCACCACAAAACTTGTTCTACCTGCTTTCTGGGCTGAGATGGGGATCGGCTGAGTTTTGGACTCGGCTGGTGGCAAAATGTTCCAAACACACCCCATGCACAGCTCCACCGGGGAAGGTGCCAGAAACGAGTTCTGTTGGTAGTTTATACAGTACCCCGGTAGGCAGCTGAAAGGCACCACAAAACCGGTTCTATCTGCTTACTGGCCTGAGATGGGGAAAGGCTGAATTTTGGACTCGGCTGGTGACAGAATGTTCCAAACACACCCCATGCACAACTCCACCGGGGAAGGTGCCAGAAACGAGTTCTGTTGGTAGTTTTTACAGTACCGCGGTAGGCAGCTGAAAGGCACCACAAAACTTGTTCTACCTGCTTTCTGGGCTGAGATGGGGAACGGCTGAATTTTGGACTCGGCTGGTGGCAAAATGTTCCAAACACACCCCACGCACAACTCCACCGGGGAAGGTGCCAGAAACGAGTCCTGTTGGTAGTTTTTACAGTACCCCGGTAGGCAGCTGAAAGGCACCACAAAACCGGTTCTATCTGCTTACTGGCCTGAGATGGGGAATAGCTTAATTTTGGACTCGGCTGGTGACAGAATGTTCCAAACACACCCCATGCACAACTCCACCGGGGAAGATGCCAGAAGGGAGTTCTGTTGGTAGTTTTTACACTACCCCGGTAGGCAGCTGAAAGGCACCACAAAACTTGTTCTACCTGCTTTCTGGGCTGAGATGGGGATCGGCTGAGTTTTGGACTCGGCTGGTGGCAAAATGTTCCAAACACACCCCATGCACAGCTCCACCGGGGAAGGTGCCAGAAACGAGTTCTGTTGGTAGTTTTTACAGTACCCCGGTAGGCAGCTGAAAGGCACCACAAAACCGGTTCTATCTGCTTACTGGCCTGAGATGGGGAATAGCTGAATTTTGGACTCGACTGGTGACAAAATGTTCCAAAAACACCCCATGCACAAACCCACCGGGGAAGGTGCCAGAAACGAGTTCTGTTGGTAGTTTTTACACTACCCCGGTAGGCAGCTGAAAGGCACCACAAAACTTGTTCTACCTGCCTTCTGGGCTGAGATGGGGAACGGCTGAATTTTGGACTCGGCTGGTGACAAAATGTTCCAAAAACACCCCATGCACAGCTCCACCGGGGAAGGTGCCAGAAACGAGTCCTGTTGGTAGTTTTTACAGTACCCCGGTAGGCAGTTGAAAGGCACCACAGAAGTTTTTCTACCTGCTTTCTGGCCTGAGATGGGGAACCGCTGAATTTTGGACTCGGCTGGTGACAAAATGTTCCAAACACACCCCATGCACAGCTCCACCGGGGAAGGTGCCAGAAACGAGTTCTGTTGGTAGTTTTTACAGTACCCCGGTAGGCAGCTGAAAGGCACCACAAAACTAGTTCTACCTGCTTTCTGGGCTGAGATGGGGATCGGCTGAGTTTTGGACTCGGCTGGTGGCAAAATGTTCCAAACACACCCCATGCACAGCTCCACCGGGGAAGGTGCCAGAAACGAGTTCTGTTGGTAGTTTTTACAGTACCCCGGTAGGCAGCTGAAAGGCACCACAAAACCGGTTCTATCTGCCTTCTGGGCTGAGATGGGGAACGGCTGAATTTTGGACTCGGCTGGTGACAGAATGTTCCAAACACACCCCATGCACAACTCCACCGGGGAAGATGCCAGAAACAAGTTCTGTTGGTAGTTTTTACACTACCCCGGTAGGCAGCTGAAAGGCACCACAAAACTTGTTCTACCTGCTTTCTGGGCTGAGATGGGGATCGGCTGAGTTTTGGACTCGGCTGGTGGCAAAATGTTCTAAACACACCCCATGCACAGCTCCACCGGGGAAGGTGCCAGAAACGAGTTCTGTTGGTAGTTTTTACAGTACCGCGGTAGGCAGCTGAAAGGCACCACAAAACTTGTTCTACCTGCTTTCTGGGCTGAGATGGGGAACGGCTGAATTTTGGACTCGGCTGGTGGCAAAATGTTCCAAACACACCCCATGCACAACTCCACCGGGGAAGGTGCCAGAAACGAGTCCTGTTGGTAGTTTTTACAGTACCCCGGTAGGCAGCTGAAAGGCACCACAAAACCGGTTCTATCTGCTTACTGGCCTGAGATGGGGAATAGCTTAATTTTGGACTCGGCTGGTGACAGAATGTTCCAAACACACCCCATGCACAACTCCACCGGGGAAGATGCCAGAAGGGAGTTCTGTTGGTAGTTTTTACACTACCCCGGTAGGCAGCTGAAAGGCACCACAAAACTTGTTCTACCTGCTTTCTGGGCTGAGATGGGGATCGGCTGAGTTTTGGACTCGGCTGGTGGCAAAATGTTCCAAACACACCCCATGCACAGCTCCACCGGGGAAGGTGCCAGAAACGAGTTCTGTTGGTAGTTTTTACAGTACCCCGGTAGGCAGCTGAAAGGCACCACAAAACCGGTTCTATCTGCTTACTGGCCTGAGATGGGGAATAGCTGAATTTTGGACTCGACTGGTGACAAAATGTTCCAAACACACCCCATGCACAAACCCACCGGGGAAGGTGCCAGAAACGAGTTCTGTTGGTAGTTTTTACAGTACCCCGGTAGGCAGCTGAAAGGCACCACAAAACTTGTTCTACCTGCCTTCTGGGCTGAGATGGGGAACGGCTGAATTTTGGACTCGGCTGGTGACAAAATGTTCCAAAAACACCCCATGCACAGCTCCACCGGGGAAGGTGCCAGAAACGAGTCCTGTTGGTAGTTTTTACAGTACCCCGGTAGGCAGTTGAAAGGCACCACAGAAGTTTTTCTACCTGCTTTCTGGCCTGAGATGGGGAACGGCTGAATTTTGGACTCGGCTGGTGACAAAATGTTCCAAACACACCCCATGCACAGCTCCACCGGGGAAGGTGCCAGAAACGAGTTCTGTTGGTAGTTTTTACAGTACCCCGGTAGGCAGCTGAAAGGCACCACAAAACTAGTTCTACCTGCTTTCTGGGCTGAGATGGGGATCGGCTGAGTTTTGGACTCGGCTGGTGGCAAAATGTTCCAAACACACCCCATGCACAGCTCCACCGGGGAAGGTGCCAGAAACGAGTTCTGTTGGTAGTTTTTACAGTACCCCGGTAGGCAGCTGAAAGGCACCACAAAACCGGTTCTATCTGCTTACTGGCCTGAGATGGGGAATAGCTGAATTTTGGACTCGGCTGGTGACAAAATGTTCCAAACACACCCCATGCACAAACCCACCGGGGAAGGTGCCAGAAACGAGTTCTGTTGGTAGTTTTTACACTACCCCGGTAGGCAGCTGAAAGGCACCACAAAACTTGTTCTACCTGCCTTCTGGGCTGAGATGGGGAACGGCTGAATTTTGGACTCGGCTGGTGACAAAATGTTCCAAAAACACCCCATGCACAGCTCCACCGGGGAAGGTGCCAGAAACGAGTCCTGTTGGTAGTTTTTACAGTACCCCGGTAGGCAGTTGAAAGGCACCACAGAAGTTTTTCTACCTGCTTTCTGGCCTGAGATGGGGAACGGCTGAATTTTGGACTCGGCTGGTGACAAAATGTTCCAAACACACCCCATGCACAGCTCCACCGGGGAAGGTGCCAGAAACGAGTTCTGTTGGTAGTTTTTACAGTACCCCGGTAGGCAGCTGAAAGGCACCACAAAACTAGTTCTACCTGCTTTCTGGGCTGAGATGGGGATCGGCTGAGTTTTGGACTCGGCTGGTGGCAAAATGTTCCAAACACACCCCATGCACAGCTCCACCGGGGAAGGTGCCAGAAACGAGTTCTGTTGGTAGTTTTTACAGTACCCCGGTAGGCAGCTGAAAGGCACCACAAAACCGGTTCTATCTGCTTACTGGCCTGAGATGGGGAATAGCTGAATTTTGGACTCGGCTGGTGACAAAATGTTCCAAACACACCCCATGCACAAACCCACCGGGGAAGGTGCCAGAAACGAGTTCTGTTGGTAGTTTTTACACTACTCCGGTAGGCAGCTGAAAGGCACCACAAAACTTGTTCTACCTGCCTTCTGGGCTGAGATGGGGAACGGCTGAATTTTGGACTCGGCTGGTGACAAAATGTTCCAAACACACCCCATGCACAGCTCCACCGGGGAAGGTGCCAGAAACGAGTCCTGTTGGTAGTTTTTACAGTACCCCGGTAGGCAGTTGAAAGGCACCACAGAAGTTTTTCTACCTGCTTTCTGGGCTGAGATGGGGAACCGCTGAATTTTGGACTCGGCTGGTGACAAAATGTTCCAAACACACCCCATGCACAGCTCCACCGGGGAAGGTGCCAGAAACGAGTCCTGTTGGTAGTTTTTACAGTACCCCGGTAGGCAGCTGAAAGGCACCACAAAACTAGTTCTACCTGCTTTCTGGGCTGAGATGGGGAACGGCTGAATTTTGGACTCGGCTGGTGACAGAATGTTCCAAACACACCCCATGCACAGCTCCACCGGGGAAGGTGCCAGAAACGAGTTCTGTTGGTAGTTTTTACAGTACCCTGGTAGGCAGCTGAAAGGCACCACAAAACCGGTTCTATCTGCTTACTGGCCTGAGATGGGGAATAGCTGTATTTTGGACTCGGCTGGTGACAAAATGTTCCAAACACACCCCATGCACCACTCCACCGGGGAAGGTGCCAGAAACGAGTTCTGTTGGTAGTTTTTACAGTACCGCGGTAGGCAGCTGAAAGGCACCACAAAAGTTTTTCTACCTGCTTTCTGGGCTGAGATGGGGAACCGCTGAATTTTGGACTCGGCTGGTGACAAAATGTTCCAAACACACCCCATGCACAGCTCCACCGGGGAAGGTGCCAGAAACGAGTCCTGTTGGTAGTTTTTACAGTACCCCGGTAGGCAGCTGAAAGGCACCACAAAACTAGTTCTACCTGCTTTCTGGGCTGAGATGGGGAACGGCTGAATTTTGGACTCGGCTGGTGACAAAATGTTCCAAACACACCCCATGCACAGCTCCACCGGGGAAGGTGCCAGAAACGAGTCCTGTTGGTAGTTTTTACACTACCCCGGAAGGCAGCTGAAAGGCACCACAAAACCGGTTCTATCTGCTTACTGGCCTGAGATGGGGAACATATGAATTTTGGAATCGGCTGGTGACAGAATGTTCCAAACACACCCCATGCACAACTCCACCGGGGAAGGTGCCAGAAACGAGTTCTGTTGGTAGTTTTTACACTACCCCGGTAGGCAGCTGAAAGGCACCACAAAACTTGTTCTACCTGCTTTCTGGGCTGAGATGGGGAACGGCTGAATTTTGGACTCGGCTGGTGACAAAATGTTCCAAACACACCCCATGCACAACTCCACCGGGGAAGGTGCCAGAAACGAGTTCTGTTGGTAGTTTTTACAGTACCGCGGTAGGCAGCTGAAAGGCACCACAAAACTTGTTCTACCTGCTTTCTGGGCTGAGATGGGGAACGGCTGAATTTTGGACTCGGCTGGTGACATAATGTTCCAAACACACCCCATGCACAACTCCACCGGGGAAGGTGCCAGAAACGAGTTCTGTTGGTAGTTTTTACACTACCCCGGTAGGCAAGAGAAAGTCACCACAAAAGTTTTTCTACCTGCTTTCTGGGCTGAGATGGGGAACAGCTGAATTTTGGACTCGGCTGGTGGCAAAATGTTCCAAACACACCCCATGCACTGCTCCACCGGGGAAGGTGCCAGAAACGAGTCCTGTTGGTAGTTTTTACACTACCCCAGTAGGCAGCTGAAAGGCACCACAAAACTTGTTCTACCTGCTTTCTGGGCTGAGATGGGGAACGGCTGAATTTTGGACTCGGCTGGTGACAGAATGTTCCAAACACACCCCATGCACAGCTCCACCGGGGAAGGTGCCAGAAACGAGTTCTGTTGGTAGTTTTTACAGTACCCCGGTAGGCAGCTGAAAGGCACCACAAAACCGGTTCTATCTGCTTACTGGCCTGAGATGGGGAATAGCTGAATTTTGGACTCGGCTGGTGACAGAATGTTCCAAACACACCCCATGCACAACTCCACCGGGGAAGGTGCCAGAAACGAGTTCTGTTGGTAGTTTTTACACTACCCCGGTAGGCAGCTGAAAGGCACCACAAAACTTGTTCTACCTGCTTTCTGGGCTGAGATGGGGAACGGCTGAATTTTGGACTCGGCTGGTGGCAAAATGTTCCAAACACACCCCATGCACAGCTCCACCGGGGAAGGTGCCAGAAACGAGTCCTGTTGGTAGTTTTTACAGTACCCCGGTAGGCAGCTGAAAGGCACCACAAAACCGGTTCTATCTGCTTACTGGCCTGAGATGGGGAACGGCTGAATTTTGGACTCGGCTGGTGACAGAATGTTCCAAACACACCCCATGCACAACTCCACCGGGGAAGATGCCAGAAACAAGTTCTGTTGGTAGTTTTTACACTACCCCGGTAGGCAGCTGAAAGGCACCACAAAACTTGTTCTACCTGCTTTCTGGGCTGAGATGGGGAACGGCTGAATTTTGGACTCGGCTGGTGGCAAAATGTTCCAAACACACCCCATGCACAGCTCCACCGGGGAAGGTGCCAGAAACGAGTCCTGTTGGTAGTTTTTACAGTACCCCGGTAGGCAGCTGAAAGGCACCACAAAACCGGTTCTATCTGCTTACTGGCCTGAGATGGGGAATAGCTGAATTTTGGACTCGGCTGGTGACAGAATGTTCCAAACACACCCCATGCACAACTCCACCGGGGAAGATGCCAGAAACAAGTTCTGTTGGTAGTTTTTACACTACCCCGGTAGGCAGCTGAAAGGCACCACAAAACTTGTTTTACCTGCTTTCTGGGCTGAGATGGGGATCGGCTGAGTTTTGGACTCGGCTGGTGGCAAAATGTTCCAAACACACCCCATGCACAGCTCCACCGGGGAAGGTGCCAGAAACGAGTCCTGTTGGTAGTTTTTACAGTACCCCGGTAGGCAGCTGAAAGGCACCACAAAACCGGTTCTATCTGCTTACTGGCCTGAGATGGGGAATAGCTGAATTTTGGACTCGGCTGGTGACAGAATGTTCCAAACACACCCCATGCACAACTCCACCGGGGAAGATGCCAGAAACAAGTTCTGTTGGTAGTTTTTACACTACCCCGGTAGGCAGCTGAAAGGCACCACAAAACTTGTTCTACCTGCTTTCTGGGCTGAGATGGGGAACGGCTGAATTTTGGACTCGGCTGGTGGCAAAATGTTCCAAACACACCCCATGCACAGCTCCACCGGGGAAGGTGCCAGAAATGAGTTCTGTTGGTAGTTTTTACAGTACCCCGGTAGGCAGCTGAAAGGCACCACAAAACCGGTTCTATCTGCTTACTGGCCTGAGATGGGGAATAGCTGAATTTTGGACTCGGCTGGTGACAGAATGTTCCAAACACACCCCATGCACAACTCCACCGGGGAAGATGCCAGAAACAAGTTCTGTTGGTAGTTTTTACACTACCCCGGTAGGCAGCTGAAAGGCACCACAAAACTTGTTCTACCTGCTTTCTGGGCTGAGATGGGGAACGGCTGAATTTTGGACTCGGCTGGTGGCAAAATGTTCCAAACACACCCCATGCACAGCTCCACCGGGGAAGGTGCCAGAAATGAGTTCTGTTGGTAGTTTTTACAGTACCCCGGTAGGCAGCTGAAAGGCACCACAAAACCGGTTCTATCTGCTTACTGGCCTGAGATGGGGAATAGCTGAATTTTGGACTCGGCTGGTGACAGAATGTTCCAAACACACCCCATGCACAACTCCACCGGGGAAGATGCCAGAAACAAGTTCTGTTGGTAGTTTTTACACTACCCCGGTAGGCAGCTGAAAGGCACCACAAAACCGGTTCTATCTGCTTACTGGCCTGAGATGGGGAATAGCTGTATTTTGGACTCGGCTGGTGACAAAATGTTCCAAACACACCCCATGCACCACTCCACCGGGGAAGGTGCCAGAAACGAGTTCTGTTGGTAGTTTTTACAGTACCGCGGTAGGCAGCTGAAAGGCACCACAAAAGTTTTTCTACCTGCTTTCTGGGCTGAGATGGGGAACAGCTGAATTTTGGACTCGGCTGGTGACAAAATGTTCCAAACACACCCCATGCACAGCTCCACCGGGGAAGGTGCCAGAAACGAGTCCTGTTGGTAGTTTTTACACTACCCCGGAAGGCAGCTGAAAGGCACCACAAAACCGGTTCTATCTGCTTACTGGCCTGAGATGGGGAACATATGAATTTTGGAATCGGCTGGTGACAAAATGTTCCAAACACACCCCATGCACAACTCCACCGGGGAAGGTGCCAGAAACGAGTTCTGTTGGTAGTTTTTACAGTACCCTGGTAGGCAGCTGAAAGGCACCACAAAACCGGTTCTATCTGCTTACTGGCCTGAGATGGGGAATAGCTGAATTTTGGACTCGGCTGGTGACAGAATGTTCCAAACACACCCCATGCACAACTCCACCGGGGAAGGTGCCAGAAACGAGTTCTGTTGGTAGTTTTTACACTACCCCGGTAGGCAGCTGAAAGGCACCACAAAACTTGTTCTACCTGCTTTCTGGGCTGAGATGGGGAACGGCTGAATTTTGGACTCGGCTGGTGACAAAATGTTCCAAACACACCCCATGCACAACTCCACCGGGGAAGGTGCCAGAAACGAGTTCTGTTGGTAGTTTTTACAGTACCGCGGTAGGCAGCTGAAAGGCACCACAAAACTTGTTCTACCTGCTTTCTGGGCTGAGATGGGGAACGGCTGAATTTTGGACTCGGCTGGTGACATAATGTTCCAAACACACCCCATGCACAACTCCACCGGGGAAGGTGCCAGAAACGAGTTCTGTTGGTAGTTTTTACACTACCCCGGTAGGCAAGAGAAAGTCACCACAAAAGTTTTTCTACCTGCTTTCTGGGCTGAGATGGGGAACAGCTGAATTTTGGACTCGGCTGGTGGCAAAATGTTCCAAACACACCCCATGCACAGCTCCACCGGGGAAGGTGCCAGAAACGAGTCCTGTTGGTAGTTTTTACACTACCCCAGTAGGCAGCTGAAAGGCACCACAAAACTTGTTCTACCTGCTTTCTGGGCTGAGATGGGGAACGGCTGAATTTTGGACTCGGCTGGTGACAGAATGTTCCAAACACACCCCATGCACAGCTCCACCGGGGAAGGTGCCAGAAACGAGTTCTGTTGGTAGTTTTTACAGTACCCCGGTAGTCAGCTGAAAGGCACCACAAAACCGGTTCTATCTGCTTACTGGCCTGAGATGGGGAATAGCTGAATTTTGGACTCGGCTGGTGACAGAATGTTCCAAACACACCCCATGCACAACTCCACCGGGGAAGGTGCCAGAAACGAGTTCTGTTGGTAGTTTTTACACTACCCCGGTAGGCAGCTGAAAGGCACCACAAAACTTGTTCTACCTGCTTTCTGGGCTGAGATGGGGAACGGCTGAATTTTGGACTCGGCTGGTGGCAAAATGTTCCAAACACACCCCATGCACAGCTCCACCGGGGAAGGTGCCAGAAACGAGTCCTGTTGGTAGTTTTTACAGTACCCCGGTAGGCAGCTGAAAGGCACCACAAAACCGGTTCTATCTGCTTACTGGCCTGAGATGGGGAATAGCTGAATTTTGGACTCGGCTGGTGACAGAATGTTCCAAACACACCCCATGCACAACTCCACCGGGGAAGATGCCAGAAACAAGTTCTGTTGGTAGTTTTTACACTACCCCGGTAGGCAGCTGAAAGGCACCACAAAACTTGTTCTACCTGCTTTCTGGGCTGAGATGGGGAACGGCTGAATTTTGGACTCGGCTGGTGGCAAAATGTTCCAAACACACCCCATGCACAGCTCCACCGGGGAAGGTGCCAGAAACGAGTCCTGTTGGTAGTTTTTACAGTACCCCGGTAGGCAGCTGAAAGGCACCACAAAACCGGTTCTATCTGCTTACTGGCCTGAGATGGGGAATAGCTGAATTTTGGACTCGGCTGGTGACAGAATGTTCCAAACACACCCCATGCACAACTCCACCGGGGAAGATGCCAGAAACAAGTTCTGTTGGTAGTTTTTACACTACCCCGGTAGGCAGCTGAAAGGCACCACAAAACTTGTTTTACCTGCTTTCTGGGCTGAGATGGGGATCGGCTGAATTTTGGACTCGGCTGGTGGCAAAATGTTCCAAACACACCCCATGCACAGCTCCACCGGGGAAGGTGCCAGAAACGAGTCCTGTTGGTAGTTTTTACAGTACCCCGGTAGGCAGCTGAAAGGCACCACAAAACCGGTTCTATCTGCTTACTGGCCTGAGATGGGGAATAGCTGAATTTTGGACTCGGCTGGTGACAGAATGTTCCAAACACACCCCATGCACAACTCCACCGGGGAAGATGCCAGAAACAAGTTCTGTTGGTAGTTTTTACACTACCCCGGTAGGCAGCTGAAAGGCACCACAAAACTTGTTCTACCTGCTTTCTGGGCTGAGATGGGGAACGGCTGAATTTTGGACTCGGCTGGTGGCAAAATGTTCCAAACACACCCCATGCACAGCTCCACCGGGGAAGGTGCCAGAAACGAGTTCTGTTGGTAGTTTTTACAGTACCCCGGTAGGCAGCTGAAAGGCACCACAAAACCGGTTCTATCTGCTTACTGGCCTGAGATGGGGAATAGCTGAATTATGGACTCGGCTGGTGACAAAATGTTCCAAACACACCCCATGCACAGCTCCACCGGGGAAGGTGCCAGAAACGAGTTCTGTTGGTAGTTTTTACACTACCCCGGTAGGCAGCTGAAAGGCACCACAAAACTTGTTCTACCTGCCTTCTGGGCTGAGATGGGGAACGGCTGAATTTTGGACTCGGCTGGTGACAAAATGTTCCAAACACACCCCATGCACAGCTCCACCGGGGAAGGTGCCAGAAACGAGTCCTGTTGGTAGTTTTTACAGTACCCCGGTAGGCAGTTGAAAGGCACCACAGAAGTTTTTCTACCTGCTTTCTGGGCTGAGATGGGGAACCGCTGAATTTTGGACTCGGCTGGTGACAGAATGTTCCAAACACACCCCATGCACAGCTCCACCGGGGAAGGTGCCAGAAACGAGTCCTGTTGGTAGTTTTTACAGTACCCCGGTAGGCAGCTGAAAGGCACCACAAAACTAGTTCTACCTGCTTTCTGGGCTGAGATGGGGAACGGCTGAATTTTAGACTCGGCTGGTGACAGAATGTTCCAAACACACCCCATGCACAGCTCCACCGGGGAAGGTGCCAGAAACGAGTTCTGTTGGTAGTTTTTACAGTACCCTGGTAGGCAGCTGAAAGGCACCACAAAACCGGTTCTATCTGCTTACTGGCCTAGAGATGGGGAATAGCTGTATTTTGGACTCGGCTGGTGACAAAATGTTCCAAACACACCCCATGCACAACTCCACCGGGGAAGGTGCCAGAAACGAGTTCTGTTGGTAGTTTTTACACTACCCCGGTAGGCAGCTGAAAGGCACCACAAAACTTGTTCTACCTGCTTTCTGGGCTGAGATGGGGAACGGCTGAATTTTGGACTCGGCTGGTGACAAAATGTTCCAAACACACCCCATGCACCGCTCCACCAGGGAAGGTGCCAGAAACGAGTCCTGTTGGTAGTTTTTACAGTACCGCGGTAGGCAGCTGAAAGGCACCACAAAACTTGTTCTACCTGCTTTCTGGGCTGAGATGGGGAACGGCTGAATTTTGGACTCGGCTGGTGACAGAATGTTCCAAACACACCCCATGCACAACTCCACCGGGGAAGGTGCCAGAAACGAGTTCTGTTGGTAGTTTTTACACTACTCCGGTAGGCAAGAGAAAGGCACCACAAAACTTGTTCTACCTGCTTTCTGGGCTGAGATGGGGAACGGCTGAATTTTGGACTCGGCTGGTGACAAAATGTTCCAAACACACCCCATGCACAACTCCACCGGGGAAGGTGCCAGAAACGAGTTCTGTTGGTAGTTTTTACACTACCCCGGTAGGCAGCTGAAAGGCACCACAAAACTTGTTCTACCTGCTTTCTGGGCTGAGATGGGGAACGGCTGAATTTTGGACTCGGCTGGTGACAAAATGTTCCAAACACACCCCATGCACCGCTCCACCAGGGAAGGTGCCAGAAACGAGTCCTGTTGGTAGTTTTTACAGTACCGCGGTAGGCAGCTGAAAGGCACCACAAAACTTGTTCTACCTGCTTTCTGGGCTGAGATGGGGAACGGCTGAATTTTGGACTCGGCTGGTGACAGAATGTTCCAAACACACCCCATGCACAACTCCACCGGGGAAGGTGCCAGAAACGAGTTCTGTTGGTAGTTTTTACACTACTCCGGTAGGCAAGAGAAAGGCACCACAAAACTTGTTCTACCTGCTTTCTGGGCTGAGATGGGGAACGGCTGAATTTTGGACTCGGCTGGTGACAAAATGTTCCAAACACACCCCATGCACAGCTCCACCGGGGAAGGTGCCAGAAACGAGTTCTGTTGGTAGTTTTTACAGTACCCCGGTAGGCAGCTGAAAGGCACCACAAAACTTGTTGTACCTGCTTTCTGGGCTGAGATGGGGATCGGCTGAGTTTTGGACTCGGCTGGTGGCAAAATGTTCCAAACACACCCCATGCACAGCTCCACCGGGGAAGGTGCCAGAAACGAGTTCTGTTGGTAGTTTTTACAGTACCCCGGCAGGCAGCTGAAAGGCACCACAAAACCGGTTCTATCTGCTTACTGGCCTGAGATGGGGAAAGGCTGAATTTTGGACTCGGCTGGTGACAGAATGTTCCAAACACACCCCATGCACAACTCCACCGGGGAAGGTGCCAGAAACGAGTTCTGTTGGTAGTTTTTACACTACCCCGGTAGGCAGCTGAAAGGCACCACAAAACTTGTTCTACCTGCTTTCTGGGCTGATATGGGGATCGGCTGAGTTTTGGACTCGGCTGGTGGCAAAATGTTCCAAACACACCCCATGCACAGCTCCACCGGGGAAGGTGCCAGAAACGAGTTCTGTTGGTAGTTTTTACAGTACCCCGGTAGGCAGCTGAAAGGCACCACAAAACCGGTTCTATCTGCTTACTGGCCTGAGATGGGGAATAGCTGAATTTTGGACTCGGCTGGTGACAAAATGTTCCAAACACACCCCATGCACAACTCCACCGGGGAAGGTGCCAGAAACGAGTTCTGTTGGTAGTTTTTACAGTACCGCGGTAGGCAGCTGAAAGGCACCACAAAACTTGTTCTATCTGCTTCCTGGGCTGAGATGGGGAATCGCTGAATTTTGGACTCGGCTGGTGACAAAATGTTCCAAACACACTCCACACACAACTCCACCGGGGAAGGTGCCAGAAACGAGTTCTGTTGGTAGTTTTTACACTACCCCGGTAGGCAAGAGAAAGGCACCACAAAAGTTTTTCTACCTGCTTTCTGGGCTGAGATGGGGAACAGCTGAATTTTGGACTCGGCTGGTGACAAAATGTTCCAAACACACCCCAGGCACAGCTCCACCGGGGAAGGTGCCAGAAACGAGTCCTGTTGGTAGTTTTTACAGTACCCCGGTAGGCAGCTGAAAGGCACCACAAAACCAGTTCTATCTGCTTTCTGGGCTGAGATGGGCAATCGCTGAATTTTGGACTCGGCTGGTGACAGAATGTTCCAAACACACCCCACACACAACTCCACCGGGGAAGGTGCCAGAAACGAGTCCTGTTGGTAGTTTTTACACTACCCCGGTAGGCAGCTGAAAGGCACCACAAAACCGGTTCTATCTGCTTACTGGCCTGAGATGGGGAATAGCTGAATTTTGGACTCGGCTGGTGACAATATGTTCCAAACACACCCCATGCACAACTCCACCGGGGAAGGTGCCAGAAACGAGTTCTGTTGGTAGTTTTTACAGTACCCTGGTAGGCAGCTGAAAGGCACCACAAAACTTGTTCTACCTGCCTTCTGGGCTGAGATGGGGAACGGCTGAATTTTGGACTCGGCTGGTGACAGAATGTTCCAAACACACCCCATGCACAACTCCACCGGGGAAGGTGCCAGAAATGAGTTCTGTTGGTAGTTTTTACAGTACCCCGGGTAGGCAGCTGAAAGGCACCACAAAACTAGTTCTACCTGCTTTCTGGGCTGAGATGGGGAACGGCTGAATTTTGGACTCGGCTGGTGACAGAATGTTCCAAACACACCCCATGCACAGCTCCACCGGGGAAGGTGCCAGAAACGAGTTCTGTTGGTAGTTTTTTACACTACCCCGGTAGGCAGCTGAAAGGCACCACAAAACCGGTTCTATCTGCTTACTGGGCTGAGATGGGGAAAGGCTGAATTTTGGACTCGGCTGGTGACAGAATGTTCCAAACACACCCCATGCACAACTCCACCGGGGAAGGTGCCAGAAACGAGTTCTGTTGGTAGTTTTTACACTACCCCGGTAGGCAGCTGAAAGGCACCACAAAACTTGTTCTACCTGCTTTCTGGGCTGAGATGGGGAACGGCTGAATTTTGGACTCGGCTGGTGACAAAATGTTCCAAACACACCCCATGCACCGCTCCACCGGGGAAGGTGCCAGAAACGAGTCCTGTTGGTAGTTTTTACAGTACCGCGGTAGGCAGCTGAAAGGCACCACAAAACCGGTTCTATCTGCTTACTGGCCTGAGATGGGGGAACAGCTGAATTTTGGACTCGGCTGGTGACAAAATGTTCCAAACACACCCCATGCACAACTCCACCGGGGAAGGTGCCAGAAACGAGTTCTGTCGGTAGTTTTTACACTACCCTGGTAGGCAGCTGAAAGGCACCACAAAAGTTTTTCTACCTGCTTTCTGGGCTGAGATGGGGAACAGCTGAATTTTGGACTCGGCTGGTGACAAAATGTTCCAAACACACCCCATGCACAGCTCCACCGGGGAAGGTGCCAGAAACGAGTCCTGTTGGTAGTTTTTACACTACCCCGGTAGGCAGCTGAAAGGCACCACAAAACTTGTTCTACCTGCTTTCTGGGCTGAGATGGGGAATAGCTGAATTTTGGACTCGGCTGGTGACAAAATGTTCCAAACACACCCCATGCACAGCTCCACCGGGGAAGGTGCCAGAAATGAGTTCTGTTGGTAGTTTTTACAGTACCCCGGTAGGCAGCTGAAAGGCACCACAAAAACCGGTTCTATCTGCTTACTGGCCTGAGATGGGGAATAGCTGAATTTTGGACTCGGCTGGTGACAAAATGTTCCAAACACACCCCATGCACAACTCCACCGGGGAAGGTGCCAGAAACGAGTTCTGTTGGTAGTTTTTACACTACCCCGGTAGGCAGCTGAAAGGCACCACAAAACTTGTTGTACCTGCTTTCTGGGCTGAGATGGGGATCGGCTGAGTTTTGGACTCGGCTGGTGGCAAAATGTTCCAAACACACCCCATGCACAGCTCCACCGGGGAAGGTGCCAGAAACGAGTTCTGTTGGTAGTTTTTACAGTACCCCGGTAGGCAGCTGAAAGGCACCACAAAACCGGTTCTATCTGCTTACTGGCCTGAGATGGGGGAATAGCTGAATTTTGGACTCGGCTGGTGACAAAATGTTCCAAACACACCCCATGCACAACTCCACCGGGGAAGGTGCCAGAAACGAGTTCTGTTGGTAGTTTTTACAGTACCGCGGTAGGCAGCTGAAAGGCACCACAAAACTTGTTCTATCTGCTTCCTGGGCTGAGATGGGGAATCGCTGAATTTTGGACTCGGCTGGTGACAAAATGTTCCAAACACACTCCACACACAACTCCACCGGGGAAGGTGCCAGAAACGAGTTCTGTTGGTAGTTTTTACACTACCCCGGTAGGCAAGAGAAAGGCACCACAAAAGTTTTTCTACCTGCTTTCTGGGCTGAGATGGGGAACAGCTGAATTTTGGACTCGGCTGGTGACAAAATGTTCCAAACACACCCCAGGCACAGCTCCACCGGGGAAGGTGCCAGAAACGAGTCCTGTTGGTAGTTTTTACAGTACCCCGGTAGGCAGCTGAAAGGCACCACAAAACCAGTTCTATCTGCTTTCTGGGCTGAGATGGGGAATCGCTGAATTTTGGACTCGGCTGGTGACAGAATGTTCCAAACACACCCCACACACAACTCCACCGGGGAAGGTGCCAGAAACGAGTCCTGTTGGTAGTTTTTACACTACCCCGGTAGGCAGCTGAAAGGCACCACAAAACCGGGTTCTATCTGCTTACTGGCCTGAGATGGGGAATAGCTGAATTTTGGACTCGGCTGGTGACAATATGTTCCAAACACACCCCATGCACAACTCCACCGGGGAAGGTGCCAGAAACGAGTTCTGTTGGTAGTTTTTACAGTACCCTGGTAGGCAGCTGAAAGGCACCACAAAACTTGTTCTACCTGCCTTCTGGGCTGAGATGGGGAACGGCTGAATTTTGGACTCGGCTGGTGACAGAATGTTCCAAACACACCCCATGCACAACTCCACCGGGGAAGGTGCCAGAAATGAGTTCTGTTGGTAGTTTTTACAGTACCCCGGTAGGCAGCTGAAAGGCACCACAAAACTAGTTCTACCTGCTTTCTGGGCTGAGATGGGGAACGGCTGAATTTTGGACTCGGCTGGTGACAGAATGTTCCAAACACACCCCATGCACAGCTCCACCGGGGAAGGTGCCAGAAACGAGTTCTGTTGGTAGTTTTTACACTACCCCGGTAGGCAGCTGAAAGGCACCACAAAACCGGTTCTATCTGCTTACTGGGCTGAGATGGGGAAAGGCTGAATTTTGGACTCGGCTGGTGACAGAATGTTCCAAACACACCCCATGCACAACTCCACCGGGGAAGGTGCCAGAAACGAGTTCTGTTGGTAGTTTTTACACTACCCCGGTAGGCAGCTGAAAGGCACCACAAAACTTGTTCTACCTGCTTTCTGGGCTGAGATGGGGAACGGCTGAATTTTGGACTCGGCTGGTGACAAAATGTTCCAAACACACCCCATGCACCGCTCCACCGGGGAAGGTGCCAGAAACGAGTCCTGTTGGTAGTTTTTACAGTACCGCGGTAGGCAGCTGAAAGGCACCACAAAACCGGTTCTATCTGCTTACTGGCCTGAGATGGGGAACAGCTGAATTTTGGACTCGGCTGGTGACAAAATGTTCCAAACACACCCCATGCACAACTCCACCGGGGAAGGTGCCAGAAACGAGTTCTGTCGGTAGTTTTTACACTACCCTGGTAGGCAGCTGAAAGGCACCACAAAAGTTTTTCTACCTGCTTTCTGGGCTGAGATGGGGAACAGCTGAATTTTGGACTCGGCTGGTGACAAAATGTTCCAAACACACCCCATGCACAGCTCCACCGGGGAAGGTGCCAGAAACGAGTCCTGTTGGTAGTTTTTACACTACCCCGGTAGGCAGCTGAAAGGCACCACAAAACTTGTTCTACCTGCTTTCTGGGCTGAGATGGGGAATAGCTGAATTTTGGACTCGGCTGGTGACAAAATGTTCCAAACACACCCCATGCACAGCTCCACCGGGGAAGGTGCCAGAAATGAGTTCTGTTGGTAGTTTTTACACTACCCCGGTAGGCAGCTGAAAGGCACCACAAAACCGGTTCTATCTGCTTACTGGCCTGAGATGGGGAATAGCTGAATTTTGGACTCGGCTGGTGACAAAATGTTCCAAACACACCCCATGCACAACTCCACCGGGGAAGGTGCCAGAAACGAGTTCTGTTGGTAGTTTTTACACTACCCCGGTAGGCAGCTGAAAGGCACCACAAAACTTGTTGTACCTGCTTTCTGGGCTGAGATGGGGATCGGCTGAGTTTTGGACTCGGCTGGTGGCAAAATGTTCCAAACACACCCCATGCACAGCTCCACCGGGGAAGGTGCCAGAAACGAGTTCTGATGGTAGTTTTTACACTACCCCGGTAGGCAGCTGAAAGGCACCACAAAACTTGTTCTACCTGCTTTCTGGGCTGAGATGGGGATCGGCTGAATTTTGGACTCGGCTGGTGACAGAATGTTCCAAACACACCCCATGCACAACTCCACCGGGGAAGGTGCCAGAAATGAGTTCTGTTGGTAGTTTTTACAGTACCCCGGTAGGCAGCTGAAAGGCACCACAAAACTAGTTCTACCTGCTTTCTGGGCTGAGATGGGGAACGGCTGAATTTTGGACTCGGCTGGTGACAGAATGTTCCAAACACACCCCATGCACAGCTCCACCGGGGAAGGTGCCAGAAACGAGTTCTGTTGGTAGTTTTTACACTACCCCGGTAGGCAGCTGAAAGGCACCACAAAACCGGTTCTATCTGCTTACTGGGCTGAGATGGGGAAAGGCTGAATTTTGGACTCGGCTGGTGACAGAATGTTCCAAACACACCCCATGCACAACTCCACCGGGGAAGGTGCCAGAAACGAGTTCTGTTGGTAGTTTTTACACTACCCCGGTAGGCAGCTGAAAGGCACCACAAAACTTGTTCTACCTGCTTTCTGGGCTGAGATGGGGAACGGCTGAATTTTGGACTCGGCTGGTGACAAAATGTTCCAAACACACCCCATGCACCGCTCCACCGGGGAAGGTGCCAGAAACGAGTCCTGTTGGTAGTTTTTACAGTACCGCGGTAGGCAGCTGAAAGGCACCACAAAACCGGTTCTATCTGCTTACTGGCCTGAGATGGGGAACAGCTGAATTTTGGACTCGGCTGGTGACAAAATGTTCCAAACACACCCCATGCACAACTCCACCGGGGAAGGTGCCAGAAACGAGTCCTGTTGGTAGTTTTTACACTACCCCGGTAGGCAGCTGAAAGGCACCACAAAACCGGTTCTATCTGCTTTCTGGCCTGAGATGGGGAACAGCTGAATTTTGGACTCGGCTGGTGACAAAATGTTCCAAACACACCCCATGCACAACTCCACCGGGGAAGGTGCCAGAAACGAGTTCTGTTGGTAGTTTTTACACTACCCCGGTAGGCAGCTGAAAGGCACCACAAAACTTGTTGTACCTGCTTTCTGGGCTGAGATGGGGAACGGCTGAATTTTGGACTCGGCTGGTGGCAAAATGTTCCAAACACACCCCATGCACAGCTCCACCGGGGAAGGTGCCAGAAACGAGTTCTGTTGGTAGTTTTTACAGTACCCCGGTAGGCAGCTGAAAGGCACCACAAAACTTGTTCTACCTGCTTTCTGGGCTGAGATGGGGAATAGCTGAATTTTGGACTCGGCTGGTGACAAAATGTTCCAAACACACCCCATGCACAGCTCCACCGGGGAAGGTGCCAGAAATGAGTTCTGTTGGTATTTTTTACAGTACCCCGGTAGGCAGCTGAAAGGCACCACAAAACCGGTTCTATCTGCTTAGTGGCATGAGATGGGGAATAGCTGAATTTTGGACTCGGCTGGTGACAGAATGTTCCAAACACACCCCATGCACAACTCCACCGGGGAAGGTGCCAGAAACGAGTTCTGATGGTAGTTTTTACACTACCCCGGTAGGCAGCTGAAAGGCACCACAAAACTTGTTCTACCTGCTTTCTGGGCTGAGATGGGGATCGGCTGAATTTTGGACTCGGCTGGTGACAAAATGTTCCAAACACACCCCATGCACAACTCCACCGGGGAAGGTGCCAGAAACGAGTTCTGTTGGTAGTTTTTACACTACCCCGGTAGGCAGCTGAAAGGCACCACAAAACTTGTTGTACCTGCTTTCTGAGCTGAGATGGGGAACAGCTGAATTTTGGACTCGGCTGGTGACAGAATGTTCCAAACACACCCCATGCACAACTCCACCGGGGAAGGTGCCAGAAACGAGTTCTGATGGTAGTTTTTACACTACCCCGGTAGGCAGCTGAAAGGCACCACAAAACTTGTTCTACCTGCTTTCTGGGCTGAGATGGGGATCGGCTGAATTTTGGACTCGGCTGGTGACAGAATGTTCCAAACACACCCCATGCACAACTCCACCGGGGAAGGTGCCAGAAACGAGTTCTGTTGGTAGTTTTTACAGTACCCCGGTAGGCAGCTGAAAGGCACCACAAAACTAGTTCTACCTGCTTTCTGGGCTGAGATGGGGAACGGCTGAATTTTGGACTCGGCTGGTGACAGAATGTTCCAAACACACCCCATGCACAGCTCCACCGGGGAAGGTGCCAGAAACGAGTTCTGTTGGTAGTTTTTACACTACCCCGGTAGGCAGCTGAAAGGCACCACAAAACCGGTTCTATCTGCTTACTGGGCTGAGATGGGGAAAGGCTGAATTTTGGACTCGGCTGGTGACAGAATGTTCCAAACACACCCCATGCACAACTCCACCGGGGAAGGTGCCAGAAACGAGTTCTGATGGTAGTTTTTACACTACCCCGGTAGGCAGCTGAAAGGCACCACAAAACTTGTTCTACCTGCTTTCTGGGCTGAGATGGGGATCGGCTGAATTTTGGACTCGGCTGGTGACAAAATGTTCCAAACACACCCCATGCACAACTCCACCGGGGAAGGTGCCAGAAACGAGTTCTGTTGGTAGTTTTTACACTACCCCGGTAGGCAGCTGAAAGGCACCACAAAACTTGTTGTACCTGCTTTCTGAGCTGAGATGGGGAACAGCTGAATTTTGGACTCGGCTGGTGACAGAATGTTCCAAACACACCCCATGCACAACTCCACCGGGGAAGGTGCCAGAAACGAGTTCTGATGGTAGTTTTTACACTACCCCGGTAGGCAGCTGAAAGGCACCACAAAACTTGTTCTACCTGCTTTCTGGGCTGAGATGGGGATCGGCTGAATTTTGGACTCGGCTGGTGACAGAATGTTCCAAACACACCCCATGCACAACTCCACCGGGGAAGGTGCCAGAAATGAGTTCTGTTGGTAGTTTTTACAGTACCCCGGTAGGCAGCTGAAAGGCACCACAAAACTAGTTCTACCTGCTTTCTGGGCTGAGATGGGGAACGGCTGAATTTTGGACTCGGCTGGTGACAGAATGTTCCAAACACACCCCATGCACAGCTCCACCGGGGAAGGTGCCAGAAACGAGTTCTGTTGGTAGTTTTTACACTACCCCGGTAGGCAGCTGAAAGGCACCACAAAACCGGTTCTATCTGCTTACTGGGCTGAGATGGGGAAAGGCTGAATTTTGGACTCGGCTGGTGACAGAATGTTCCAAACACACCCCATGCACAACTCCACCGGGGAAGGTGCCAGAAACGAGTTCTGTTGGTAGTTTTTACACTACCCCGGTAGGCAGCTGAAAGGCACCACAAAACTTGTTCTACCTGCTTTCTGGGCTGAGATGGGGAACGGCTGAATTTTGGACTCGGCTGGTGACAAAATGTTCCAAACACACCCCATGCACCGCTCCACCGGGGAAGGTGCCAGAAACGAGTCCTGTTGGTAGTTTTTACAGTACCGCGGTAGGCAGCTGAAAGGCACCACAAAACCGGTTCTATCTGCTTACTGGCCTGAGATGGGGAACAGCTGAATTTTGGACTCGGCTGGTGACAAAATGTTCCAAACACACCCCATGCACAACTCCACCGGGGAAGGTGCCAGAAACGAGTTCTGTCGGTAGTTTTTACACTACCCTGGTAGGCAGCTGAAAGGCACCACAAAAGTTTTTCTACCTGCTTTCTGGGCTGAGATGGGGAACAGCTGAATTTTGGACTCGGCTGGTGACAAAATGTTCCAAACACACCCCATGCACAGCTCCACCGGGGAAGGTGCCAGAAACGAGTCCTGTTGGTAGTTTTTACACTACCCCGGTAGGCAGCTGAAAGGCACCACAAAACCGGTTCTATCTGCTTACTGGCCTGAGATGGGGAACAGCTGAATTTTGGACTCGGCTGGTGACAAAATGTTCCAAACACACCCCATGCACAGCTCCACCGGGGAAGGTGCCAGAAACGAGTTCTGTTGGTAGTTTTTACAGTACCCCGGTAGGCAGCTGAAAGGCACCACAAAACCGGTTCTATCTGCTTACTGGCCTGAGATGGGGAATAGCTGAATTTTGGACTCGGCTGGTGACAAAATGTTCCAAACACACCCCATGCACAGCTCCACCGGGGAAGGTGCCAGAAATGAGTTCTGTTGGTAGTTTTTACAGTACCCCGGTAGGCAGCTGAAAGGCACCACAAAACCGGTTCTATCTGCTTACTGGCCTGAGATGGGGAATAGCTGAATTTTGGACTCGGCTGGTGACAGAATGTTCCAAACACACCCCATGCACAACTCCACCGGGGAAGGTGCCAGAAATGAGTTCTGATGGTAGTTTTTACACTACCCCGGTAGGCAGCTGAAAGGCACCACAAAACTTGTTCTACCTGCTTTCTGGGCTGAGATGGGGATCGGCTGAATTTTGGACTCGGCTGGTGACAAAATGTTCCAAACACACCCCATGCACAACTCCACCGGGGAAGGTGCCAGAAACGAGTTCTGTTGGTAGTTTTTACACTACCCCGGTAGGCAGCTGAAAGGCACCACAAAACTTGTTCTACCTGCCTTCTGGGCTGAGATGGGGAACGGCTGAATTTTGGACTCGGCTGGTGACAAAATGTTCCAAACACACCCCATGCACAACTCCACCGGGGAAGGTGCCAGAAACGAGTTCTGTTGGTAGTTTTTACAGTACCCCGGTAGGCAAGAGAAAGGCACCACAAAAGTTTTTCTACCTGCTTTCTGGGCTGAGATGGGGAACAGCTGAATTTTGGACTCGGCTGGTGACAAAATGTTCCAAACACACCCCATGCACAGCTCCACCGGGGAAGGTGCCAGAAACGAGTCCTGTTGGTAGTTTTTACACTACCCCGGTAGGCAGCTGAAAGGCACCACAAAACCAGTTCTATCTGCTTTCTGGGCTGAGATGGGGATCGGCTGAGTTTTGGACTCGGCTGGTGGCAAAATGTTCCAAACACACCCCATGCACAACTCCACCGGGGAAGGTGCCAGAAACGAGTTCTGTTGGTAGTTTTTACAGTACCCCGGTAGGCAGCTGAAAGGCACCACAAAACTTGTTCTACCTGCTTTCTGGGCTGAGATGGGGAACGGCTGAATTTTGGACTCGGCTGGTGACAAAATGTTCCAAACACACCCCATGCACAACTCCACCGGGGAAGGTGCCAGAAATGAGTTCTGTTGGTAGTTTTTACAGTACCCCGGTAGGCAGCTGAAAGGCACCACAAAACTTGTTCTACCTGCCTTCTGGGCTGAGATGGGGAACGGCTGAATTTTGGACTCGGCTGGTGACAAAATGTTCCAAACACACCCCATGCACCGCTCCACCGGGGAAGGTGCCAGAAACGAGTTCTGTTGGTAGTTTTTACAGTACCGCGGTAGGCAGCTGAAAGGCACCACAAAACCGGTTCTATCTGCTTACTGGCCTGAGATGGGGAACAGCTGAATTTTGGACTCGGCTGGTGACAAAATGTTCCAAACACACCCCATGCACCGCTCCACCGGGGAAGGTGCCAGAAACGAGTCCTGTTGGTAGTTTTTACACTACCCCGGTAGGCAGCTGAAAGGCACCACAAAACTTGTTGTACCTGCTTTCTGGGCTGAGATGGGGATCGGCTGAGTTTTGGACTCGGCTGGTGGCAAAATGTTCCAAACACACCCCATGCACAGCTCCACCGGGGAAGGTGCCAGAAACGAGTTCTGTTGGTAGTTTTTACAGTACCCCGGTAGGCAGCTGAAAGGCACCACAAAACCGGTTCTATCTGCTTACTGGCCTGAGATGGGGAATAGCTGAATTTTGGACTCGGCTGGTGACAAAATGTTCCAAACACACCCCATGCACAGCTCCACCGGGGAAGGTGCCAGAAATGAGTTCTGTTGGTAGTTTTTACAGTACCCCGGTAGGCAGCTGAAAGGCACCACAAAACCGGTTCTATCTGCTTACTGGCCTGAGATGGGGAATAGCTGAATTTTGGACTCGGCTGGTGACAGAATGTTCCAAACACACCCCATGCACAACTCCACCGGGGAAGGTGCCAGAAACGAGTTCTGATGGTAGTTTTTACACTACCCCGGTAGGCAGCTGAAAGGCACCACAAAACTTGTTCTACCTGCTTTCTGGGCTGAGATGGGGATCGGCTGAATTTTGGACTCGGCTGGTGACAGAATGTTCCAAACACACCCCATGCACAACTCCACCGGGGAAGGTGCCAGAAACGAGTTCTGTTGGTAGTTTTTACACTACCCCGGTAGGCAGCTGAAAGGCACCACAAAACTTGTTCTACCTGCCTTCTGGGCTGAGATGGGGAACGGCTGAATTTTGGACTCGGCTGGTGACAAAATGTTCCAAACACACCCCATGCACAACTCCACCGGGGAAGGTGCCAGAAACGAGTTCTGTTGGTAGTTTTTACAGTACCCCGGTAGGCAAGAGAAAGGCACCACAAAAGTTTTTCTACCTGCTTTCTGGGCTGAGATGGGGAACAGCTGAATTTTGGACTCGGCTGGTGACAAAATGTTCCAAACACACCCCATGCACAGCTCCACCGGGGAAGGTGCCAGAAACGAGTCCTGTTGGTAGTTTTTACACTACCCCGGTAGGCAGCTGAAAGGCACCACAAAACTTGTTCTACCTCCCTTCTGGGCTGAGATGGGGAACGGCTGAATTTTGGACTCGGCTGGTGACAAAATGTTCCAAACACACCCCATGCACAACTCCACCGGGGAAGGTGCCAGAAACGAGTTCTGTTGGTAGTTTTTACACTACCCCGGTAGGCAGCTGAAAGGCACCACAAAACTTGTTGTACCTGCTTTCTGAGCTGAGATGGGGAACAGCTGAATTTTGGACTCGGCTGGTGACAGAATGTTCCAAACACACCCCATGCACAACTCCACCGGGGAAGGTGCCAGAAACGAGTTCTGATGGTAGTTTTTACACTACCCCGGTAGGCAGCTGAAAGGCACCACAAAACTTGTTCTACCTGCTTTCTGGGCTGAGATGGGGATCGGCTGAATTTTGGACTCGGCTGGTGACAGAATGTTCCAAACACACCCCATGCACAACTCCACCGGGGAAGGTGCCAGAAATGAGTTCTGTTGGTAGTTTTTACAGTACCCCGGTAGGCAGCTGAAAGGCACCACAAAACCGGTTCTACCTGCTTTCTGGGCTGAGATGGGGAACGGCTGAATTTTGGACTCGGCTGGTGACAGAATGTTCCAAACACACCCCATGCACAGCTCCACCGGGGAAGGTGCCAGAAACGAGTTCTGTTGGTAGTTTTTACACTACCCCGGTAGGCAGCTGAAAGGCACCACAAAACCGGTTCTATCTGCTTACTGGGCTGAGATGGGGAAAGGCTGAATTTTGGACTCGGCTGGTGACAGAATGTTCCAAACACACCCCATGCACAACTCCACCGGGGAAGGTGCCAGAAACGAGTTCTGTTGGTAGTTTTTACACTACCCCGGTAGGCAGCTGAAAGGCACCACAAAACTTGTTCTACCTGCTTTCTGGGCTGAGATGGGGAACGGCTGAATTTTGGACTCGGCTGGTGACAAAATGTTCCAAACACACCCCATGCACCGCTCCACCGGGGAAGGTGCCAGAAACGAGTCCTGTTGGTAGTTTTTACAGTACCGCGGTAGGCAGCTGAAAGGCACCACAAAACCGGTTCTATCTGCTTACTGGCCTGAGATGGGGAACAGCTGAATTTTGGACTCGGCTGGTGACAAAATGTTCCAAACACACCCCATGCACAACTCCACCGGGGAAGGTGCCAGAAACGAGTTCTGTCGGTAGTTTTTACACTACCCTGGTAGGCAGCTGAAAGGCACCACAAAAGTTTTTCTACCTGCTTTCTGGGCTGAGATGGGGAACAGCTGAATTTTGGACTCGGCTGGTGACAAAATGTTCCAAACACACCCCATGCACAGCTCCACCGGGGAAGGTGCCAGAAACGAGTCCTGTTGGTAGTTTTTACACTACCCCGGTAGGCAGCTGAAAGGCACCACAAAACCGGTTCTACCTGCTTTCTGGGCTGAGATGGGGAACAGCTGAATTTTGGACTCGGCTGGTGACAGAATGTTCCAAACACACCCCATGCACAGCTCCACCGGGGAAGGTGCCAGAAACGAGTCCTGTTGGTAGTTTTTACACTACCCCGGTAGGCAGCTGAAAGGCACCACAAAACTTGTTGTACCTGCTTTCTGGGCTGAGATGGGGATCGGCTGAGTTTTGGACTCGGCTGGTGGCAAAATGTTCCAAACACACCCCATGCACAGCTCCACCGGGGAAGGTGCCAGAAACGAGTTCTGTTGGTAGTTTTTACAGTACCCCGGTAGGCAGCTGAAAGGCACCACAAAACCGGTTCTATCTGCTTACTGGCCTGAGATGGGGAATAGCTGAATTTTGGACTCGGCTGGTGACAAAATGTTCCAAACACACCCCATGCACAGCTCCACCGGGGAAGGTGCCAGAAATGAGTTCTGTTGGTAGTTTTTACAGTACCCCGGTAGGCAGCTGAAAGGCACCACAAAACCGGTTCTATCTGCTTACTGGCCTGAGATGGGGAATAGCTGAATTTTGGACTCGGCTGGTGACAGAATGTTCCAAACACACCCCATGCACAACTCCACCGGGGAAGGTGCCAGAAACGAGTTCTGATGGTAGTTTTTACAGTACCGCGGTAGGCAGCTGAAAGGCACCACAAAACCGGTTCTATCTGCTTACTGGCCTGAGATGGGGAACAGCTGAATTTTGGACTCGGCTGGTGACAAAATGTTCCAAACACACCCCATGCACCGCTCCACCGGGGAAGGTGCCAGAAACGAGTCCTGTTGGTAGTTTTTACACTACCCCGGTAGGCAGCTGAAAGGCACCACAAAACTTGTTGTACCTGCTTTCTGGGCTGAGATGGGGATCGGCTGAGTTTTGGACTCGGCTGGTGGCAAAATGTTCCAAACACACCCCATGCACAGCTCCACCGGGGAAGGTGCCAGAAACGAGTTCTGTTGGTAGTTTTTACAGTACCCCGGTAGGCAGCTGAAAGGCACCACAAAACCGGTTCTATCTGCTTACTGGCCTGAGATGGGGAATAGCTGAATTTTGGACTCGGCTGGTGACAAAATGTTCCAAACACACCCCATGCACAGCTCCACCGGGGAAGGTGCCAGAAATGAGTTCTGTTGGTAGTTTTTACAGTACCCCGGTAGGCAGCTGAAAGGCACCACAAAACCGGTTCTATCTGCTTACTGGCCTGAGATGGGGAATAGCTGAATTTTGGACTCGGCTGGTGACAGAATGTTCCAAACACACCCCATGCACAACTCCACCGGGGAAGGTGCCAGAAACGAGTTCTGATGGTAGTTTTTACACTACCCCGGTAGGCAGCTGAAAGGCACCACAAAACTTGTTCTACCTGCTTTCTGGGCTGAGATGGGGATCGGCTGAATTTTGGACTCGGCTGGTGACAGAATGTTCCAAACACACCCCATGCACAACTCCACCGGGGAAGGTGCCAGAAACGAGTTCTGTTGGTAGTTTTTACACTACCCCGGTAGGCAGCTGAAAGGCACCACAAAACTTGTTCTACCTGCCTTCTGGGCTGAGATGGGGAACGGCTGAATTTTGGACTCGGCTGGTGACAAAATGTTCCAAACACACCCCATGCACAACTCCACCGGGGAAGGTGCCAGAAACGAGTTCTGTTGGTAGTTTTTACAGTACCCCGGTAGGCAAGAGAAAGGCACCACAAAAGTTTTTCTACCTGCTTTCTGGGCTGAGATGGGGAACAGCTGAATTTTGGACTCGGCTGGTGACAAAATGTTCCAAACACACCCCATGCACAGCTCCACCGGGGAAGGTGCCAGAAACGAGTCCTGTTGGTAGTTTTTACACTACCCCGGTAGGCAGCTGAAAGGCACCACAAAACTTGTTCTACCTCCCTTCTGGGCTGAGATGGGGAACGGCTGAATTTTGGACTCGGCTGGTGACAAAATGTTCCAAACACACCCCATGCACAACTCCACCGGGGAAGGTGCCAGAAACGAGTTCTGTTGGTAGTTTTTACACTACCCCGGTAGGCAGCTGAAAGGCACCACAAAACTTGTTGTACCTGCTTTCTGAGCTGAGATGGGGAACAGCTGAATTTTGGACTCGGCTGGTGACAGAATGTTCCAAACACACCCCATGCACAACTCCACCGGGGAAGGTGCCAGAAACGAGTTCTGATGGTAGTTTTTACACTACCCCGGTAGGCAGCTGAAAGGCACCACAAAACTTGTTCTACCTGCTTTCTGGGCTGAGATGGGGATCGGCTGAATTTTGGACTCGGCTGGTGACAGAATGTTCCAAACACACCCCATGCACAACTCCACCGGGGAAGGTGCCAGAAATGAGTTCTGTTGGTAGTTTTTACAGTACCCCGGTAGGCAGCTGAAAGGCACCACAAAACCGGTTCTACCTGCTTTCTGGGCTGAGATGGGGAACGGCTGAATTTTGGACTCGGCTGGTGACAGAATGTTCCAAACACACCCCATGCACAGCTCCACCGGGGAAGGTGCCAGAAACGAGTTCTGTTGGTAGTTTTTACACTACCCCGGTAGGCAGCTGAAAGGCACCACAAAACCGGTTCTATCTGCTTACTGGGCTGAGATGGGGAAAGGCTGAATTTTGGACTCGGCTGGTGACAGAATGTTCCAAACACACCCCATGCACAACTCCACCGGGGAAGGTGCCAGAAACGAGTTCTGTTGGTAGTTTTTACACTACCCCGGTAGGCAGCTGAAAGGCACCACAAAACTTGTTCTACCTGCTTTCTGGGCTGAGATGGGGAACGGCTGAATTTTGGACTCGGCTGGTGACAAAATGTTCCAAACACACCCCATGCACCGCTCCACCGGGGAAGGTGCCAGAAACGAGTCCTGTTGGTAGTTTTTACAGTACCGCGGTAGGCAGCTGAAAGGCACCACAAAACCGGTTCTATCTGCTTACTGGCCTGAGATGGGGAACAGCTGAATTTTGGACTCGGCTGGTGACAAAATGTTCCAAACACACCCCATGCACAACTCCACCGGGGAAGGTGCCAGAAACGAGTTCTGTCGGTAGTTTTTACACTACCCTGGTAGGCAGCTGAAAGGCACCACAAAAGTTTTTCTACCTGCTTTCTGGGCTGAGATGGGGAACAGCTGAATTTTGGACTCGGCTGGTGACAAAATGTTCCAAACACACCCCATGCACAGCTCCACCGGGGAAGGTGCCAGAAACGAGTCCTGTTGGTAGTTTTTACACTACCCCGGTAGGCAGCTGAAAGGCACCACAAAACCGGTTCTATCTGCTTACTGGCCTGAGATGGGGAACAGCTGAATTTTGGACTCGGCTGGTGACAAAATGTTCCAAACACACCCCATGCACAGCTCCACCGGGGAAGGTGCCAGAAACGAGTTCTGTTGGTAGTTTTTACAGTACCCCGGTAGGCAGCTGAAAGGCACCACAAAACCGGTTCTATCTGCTTACTGGCCTGAGATGGGGAATAGCTGAATTTTGGACTCGGCTGGTGACAAAATGTTCCAAACACACCCCATGCACAGCTCCACCGGGGAAGGTGCCAGAAATGAGTTCTGTTGGTAGTTTTTACAGTACCCCGGTAGGCAGCTGAAAGGCACCACAAAACCGGTTCTATCTGCTTACTGGCCTGAGATGGGGAATAGCTGAATTTTGGACTCGGCTGGTGACAGAATGTTCCAAACACACCCCATGCACAACTCCACCGGGGAAGGTGCCAGAAATGAGTTCTGATGGTAGTTTTTACACTACCCCGGTAGGCAGCTGAAAGGCACCACAAAACTTGTTCTACCTGCTTTCTGGGCTGAGATGGGGATCGGCTGAATTTTGGACTCGGCTGGTGACAAAATGTTCCAAACACACCCCATGCACAACTCCACCGGGGAAGGTGCCAGAAACGAGTTCTGTTGGTAGTTTTTACACTACCCCGGTAGGCAGCTGAAAGGCACCACAAAACTTGTTCTACCTGCCTTCTGGGCTGAGATGGGGAACGGCTGAATTTTGGACTCGGCTGGTGACAAAATGTTCCAAACACACCCCATGCACAACTCCACCGGGGAAGGTGCCAGAAACGAGTTCTGTTGGTAGTTTTTACAGTACCCCGGTAGGCAAGAGAAAGGCACCACAAAAGTTTTTCTACCTGCTTTCTGGGCTGAGATGGGGAACAGCTGAATTTTGGACTCGGCTGGTGACAAAATGTTCCAAACACACCCCATGCACAGCTCCACCGGGGAAGGTGCCAGAAACGAGTCCTGTTGGTAGTTTTTACACTACCCCGGTAGGCAGCTGAAAGGCACCACAAAACCAGTTCTATCTGCTTTCTGGGCTGAGATGGGGATCGGCTGAGTTTTGGACTCGGCTGGTGGCAAAATGTTCCAAACACACCCCATGCACAACTCCACCGGGGAAGGTGCCAGAAACGAGTTCTGTTGGTAGTTTTTACAGTACCCCGGTAGGCAGCTGAAAGGCACCACAAAACTTGTTCTACCTGCTTTCTGGGCTGAGATGGGGAACGGCTGAATTTTGGACTCGGCTGGTGACAAAATGTTCCAAACACACCCCATGCACAACTCCACCGGGGAAGGTGCCAGAAATGAGTTCTGTTGGTAGTTTTTACAGTACCCCGGTAGGCAGCTGAAAGGCACCACAAAACTTGTTCTACCTGCCTTCTGGGCTGAGATGGGGAACGGCTGAATTTTGGACTCGGCTGGTGACAAAATGTTCCAAACACACCCCATGCACCGCTCCACCGGGGAAGGTGCCAGAAACGAGTTCTGTTGGTAGTTTTTACAGTACCGCGGTAGGCAGCTGAAAGGCACCACAAAACCGGTTCTATCTGCTTACTGGCCTGAGATGGGGAACAGCTGAATTTTGGACTCGGCTGGTGACAAAATGTTCCAAACACACCCCATGCACCGCTCCACCGGGGAAGGTGCCAGAAACGAGTCCTGTTGGTAGTTTTTACACTACCCCGGTAGGCAGCTGAAAGGCACCACAAAACTTGTTGTACCTGCTTTCTGGGCTGAGATGGGGATCGGCTGAGTTTTGGACTCGGCTGGTGGCAAAATGTTCCAAACACACCCCATGCACAGCTCCACCGGGGAAGGTGCCAGAAACGAGTTCTGTTGGTAGTTTTTACAGTACCCCGGTAGGCAGCTGAAAGGCACCACAAAACCGGTTCTATCTGCTTACTGGCCTGAGATGGGGAATAGCTGAATTTTGGACTCGGCTGGTGACAAAATGTTCCAAACACACCCCATGCACAGCTCCACCGGGGAAGGTGCCAGAAATGAGTTCTGTTGGTAGTTTTTACAGTACCCCGGTAGGCAGCTGAAAGGCACCACAAAACCGGTTCTATCTGCTTACTGGCCTGAGATGGGGAATAGCTGAATTTTGGACTCGGCTGGTGACAGAATGTTCCAAACACACCCCATGCACAACTCCACCGGGGAAGGTGCCAGAAACGAGTTCTGATGGTAGTTTTTACACTACCCCGGTAGGCAGCTGAAAGGCACCACAAAACTTGTTCTACCTGCTTTCTGGGCTGAGATGGGGATCGGCTGAATTTTGGACTCGGCTGGTGACAGAATGTTCCAAACACACCCCATGCACAACTCCACCGGGGAAGGTGCCAGAAACGAGTTCTGTTGGTAGTTTTTACACTACCCCGGTAGGCAGCTGAAAGGCACCACAAAACTTGTTCTACCTGCCTTCTGGGCTGAGATGGGGAACGGCTGAATTTTGGACTCGGCTGGTGACAAAATGTTCCAAACACACCCCATGCACAACTCCACCGGGGAAGGTGCCAGAAACGAGTTCTGTTGGTAGTTTTTACAGTACCCCGGTAGGCAAGAGAAAGGCACCACAAAAGTTTTTCTACCTGCTTTCTGGGCTGAGATGGGGAACAGCTGAATTTTGGACTCGGCTGGTGACAAAATGTTCCAAACACACCCCATGCACAGCTCCACCGGGGAAGGTGCCAGAAACGAGTCCTGTTGGTAGTTTTTACACTACCCCGGTAGGCAGCTGAAAGGCACCACAAAACTTGTTCTACCTCCCTTCTGGGCTGAGATGGGGAACGGCTGAATTTTGGACTCGGCTGGTGACAAAATGTTCCAAACACACCCCATGCACAACTCCACCGGGGAAGGTGCCAGAAACGAGTTCTGTTGGTAGTTTTTACAGTACCCCGGTAGGCAGCTGAAAGGCACCACAAAACTTGTTCTACCTGCTTTCTGGGCTGAGATGGGGAACGGCTGAATTTTGGACTCGGCTGGTGACAAAATGTTCCAAACACACCCCATGCACAACTCCACCGGGGAAGGTGCCAGAAACGAGTTCTGTTGGTAGTTTTTACAGTACCCCGGTAGGCAGCTGAAAGGCACCACAAAACTTGTTCTACCTGCCTTCTGGGCTGAGATGGGGAACGGCTGAATTTTGGACTCGGCTGGTGACAAAATGTTCCAAACACACCCCATGCACCGCTCCACCGGGGAAGGTGCCAGAAACGAGTTCTGTTGGTAGTTTTTACAGTACCGCGGTAGGCAGCTGAAAGGCACCACAAAACCGGTTCTATCTGCTTACTGGCCTGAGATGGGGAACAGCTGAATTTTGGACTCGGCTGGTGACAAAATGTTCCAAACACACCCCATGCACCGCTCCACCGGGGAAGGTGCCAGAAACGAGTCCTGTTGGTAGTTTTTACACTACCCCGGTAGGCAGCTGAAAGGCACCACAAAACTTGTTCTATCTGCTTCCTGGGCTGAGATGGGGAACGGCTGAATTTTGGACTCGGGTGGTGACAGAATGTTCCAAACACACCCCATGCACAACTCCACCGGGGAAGGTGCCAGAAACGAGTACTTATGGTAGTTTTTACACTACCCCGGTAGGCAAGAGAAAGGCACCACAAAACTTGTTCTACCTGCTTTCTGGGCTGAGATGGGGATCGGCTGAGTTTTGGACTCGGCTGGTGGCAAAATGTTCCAAACACACCCCATGCACCACTCCACCACGGAAGGTGCCAGAAACGAGTTCTGTTGGTAGTTTTTACAGTACCCCGGTAGGCAGCTGAAAGGCACCACAAAACTTGTTCTATCTGCTTCCTGGGCTGAGATGGGGAACGGCTGTATTTTGGACTCGGGTGGTGACAGAATGTTCCAAACACACCCCATGCACAGCTCCACCGGGGAAGGTGCCAGAAACGAGTCCTGTTGGTAGTTTTTACAGTACCCCGGTAGGCAAGAGAAAGGCACCACAAAACTTGTTCTACCTGCTTTCTGGGCTGAGATGGGGATCGGCTGAGTTTTGGACTCGGCTGGTGGCAAAATGTTCCAAACACACCCCATGCACAGCTCCACCACGGAAGGTGCCAGAAACGAGTTCTGTTGGTAGTTTTTACAGTACCCCGGTAGGCAGCTGAAAGGCACCACAAAACCGGTTCTATCTGCTTACTGGCCTGAAATGGGGAATAGCTGAATTTTGGACTCGGCTGGTGACAAAATGTTCCAAACACACCCCATGCACAGCTCCACCGGGGAAGGTGCCAGAAACGAGTCCTGTTGGTAGTTTTTACACTACCCCGGTAGGCAGCTGAAAGGCACCACAAAACCAGTTCTACCTGCTTTCTGGGCTGAGATGGGGATCGGCTGAGTTTTGGACTCGGCTGGTGGCAAAATGTTCCAAACACACCCCATGCACAGCTCCACCGGGGAAGGTGCCAGAAACGAGTTCTGTTGGTAGTTTTTACAGTACCCCGGTAGGCAGCTGAAAGGCACCACAAAACCGGTTCTATCTGCTTACTGGCCTGAGATGGGGAACAGCTGAATTTTGGACTCGGCTGGTGACAGAATGTTCCAAACACACCCCATGCACAAACCCACCGGGGAACGTGCCAGAAACGAGTTCTGTTGGTAGTTTTTACAGTACCCCGGTAGGCAGCTGAAAGGCACCACAAAACTTGTTCTACCTGCTTTCTGGGCTGAGATGGGGAACAGCTGAATTTTGGACTCGGCTGGTGGCAAAATGTTCCAAACACACCCCATGCACAGCTCCACCGTGGAAGGTGCCAGAAACGAGTTCTGTTGGTAGTTTTTACAGTACCCTGGTAGGCAGCTGAAAGGCACCACAAAACCGGTTCTATCTGCTTACTGGCCTGAGATGGGGAATAGCTGAATTTTGGACTCGGCTGGTGACAGAATGTTCCAAACACACCCCATGCACAACTCCACCGGGGAAGGTGCCAGAAACGAGTTCTGTTGGTAGTTTTTACACTACCCCGGTAGGCAGCTGAAAGGCACCACAAAACCAGTTCTATCTGCTTCCTGGGCTGAGATGGGGAATCGCTGAATTTTGGACTCGCCTGGTGACAAAATGTTCCAAACACACCCCATGCACAACTCCACCGGGGAAGGTGCCAGAAACGAGTTCTGTTGGTAGTTTTTACAGTACCCCGGTAGGCAGCTGAAAGGCACCACAAAACTTGTTCTACCTGCTTTCTGGGCTGAGATGGGGAACGGCTGAATTTTGGACTCGGCTGGTGACAAAATGTTCCAAACACACCCCATGCACAACTCCACCGGGGAAGGTGCCAGAAACGAGTTCTGTTGGTAGTTTTTACACTACCCCTGTAGGCAAGAGAAAGTCACCACAAAAGTTTTTCTACCTGCTTTCTGGGCTGAGATGGGGAACAGCTGAATTTTGGACTCGGCTGGTGGCAAAATGTTCCAAACACACCCCATGCACCGCTCCACCGGGGAAGGTGCCAGAAACGAGTCCTGTTGGTAGTTTTTACACTACCCCGGTAGGCAGCTGAAAGGCACCACAAAACTTGTTCTACCTGCTTTCTGGGCTGAGATGGGGAACGGCTGAATTTTGGACTCGGCTGGTGACAGAATGTTCCAAACACACCCCATGCACAGCTCCACCGGGGAAGGTGCCAGAAACGAGTTCTGTTGGTAGTTTTTACAGTACCCCGGTAGGCAGCTGAAAGGCACCACAAAACCGGTTCTATCTGCTTACTGGCCTGAGATGGGGAAAGGCTGAATTTTGGACTCGGCTGGTGACAGAATGTTCCAAACACACCCCATGCACAACTCCACCGGGGAAGGTGCCAGAAACGAGTTCTGTTGGTAGTTTTTACAGTACCGCGGTAGGCAGCTGAAAGGCACCACAAAACTTGTTCTACCTGCTTTCTGGGCTGAGATGGGGAACGGCTGAATTTTGGACTCGGCTGGTGGCAAAATGTTCCAAACACACCCCATGCACAACTCCACCGGGGAAGGCGCCAGAAACGAGTCCTGTTGGTAGTTTTTACAGTACCCCGGTAGGCAGCTGAAAGGCACCACAAAACCGGTTCTATCTGCTTACTTGCCTGAGATGGGGAATAGCTGAATTTTGGACTCGGCTGGTGACAGAATGTTCCAAACACACCCCATGCACAACTCCACCGGGGAAGATGCCAGAAACAAGTTCTGTTGGTAGTTTTTACACTACCCCGGAAGGCAGCTGAAAGGCACCACAAAACTTGTTGTACCTGCTTTCTGGGCTGAGATGGGGATCGGCTGAGTTTTGGACTCGGCTGGTGGCAAAATGTTCCAAACACACCCCATGCACAGCTCCACCGGGGAAGGTGCCAGAAACGAGTTCTGTTGGTAGTTTTTACAGTACCCCGGTAGGCAGCTGAAAGGCACCACAAAACCGGTTCTATCTGCTTACTGGCCTGAGATGGGGAATAGCTGAATTTTGGACTCGGCTGGTGACAAAATGTTCCAAACACACCCCATGCACAAACCCACCGGGGAAGGTGCCAGAAACGAGTTCTGTTGGTAGTTTTTACAGTACCCCGGTAGGCAGCTGAAAGGCACCACAAAACTTGTTCTACCTGCCTTCTGGGCTGAGATGGGGAACGGCTGAATTTTGGACTCGGCTGGTGACAAAATGTTCCAAACACACCCCATGCACAGCTCCACCGGGGAAGGTGCCAGAAACGAGTCCTGTTGGTAGTTTTTACAGTACCCCGGTAGGCAGTTGAAAGGCACCACAGAAGTTTTTCTACCTGCTTTCTGGGCTGAGATGGGGAACCGCTGAATTTTGGACTCGGCTGGTGACAAAATGTTCCAAACACACCCCATGCACAGCTCCACCGGGGAAGGTGCCAGAAACGAGTCCTGTTGGTAGTTTTTACACTACCCCGGTAGGCAGCTGAAAGGCACCACAAAACCAGTTCTATCTGCTTCCTGGGCTGAGATGGGGAACGGCTGAATTTTGGACTCGGGTGGTGACAGAATGTTCCAAACACACCCCATGCACAACTCCACCGGGGAAGGTGCCAGAAACGAGTTCTGTTGGTAGTTTTTACAGTACCCCGGTAGGCAGTTGAAGGGCACCACAAAACCGGTTCTATCTGCTTACTGGCCTGAGATGGGGAACGGCTGAATTTTGGACTCGGCTGGTGACAGAATGTTCCAAACACACCCCATGCACAACTCCACCGGGGAAGGTGCCAGAAATGAGTTCTTTTGGTAGTTTTTACAGTACCCCGGTAGGCAGCTGAAAGGCACCACAAAACTTGTTCTACCTGCTTTCTGGGCTGAGATGGGGAACGGCTGAATTTTGGACTCGGCTGGTGACAAAATGTTCCAAACACACCCCATGCACCGCTCCACCGGGGAAGGTGCCAGAAACGAGTCCTGTTGGTAGTTTTTACACTACCCCGGTAGGCAGCTGAAAGGCACCACAAAACTTGTTCTATCTGCTTCCTGGGCTGAGATGGGGAACGGCTGAATTTTGGACTCGGGTGGTGACAGAATGTTCCAAACACACCCCATGCACAACTCCACCGGGGAAGGTGCCAGAAATGAGTACTTTTGGTAGTTTTTACAGTACCCCGGTAGGCAGCTGAAAGGCACCACAAAACCGGTTCTATCTGCTTACTGGCCTTAGATGGGGAATAGCTGAATTTTGGACTCGGCTGGTGACAAAATGTTCCAAACACACCCCATGCACAACTCCACCGGGGAAGGTGCCAGAAACGAGTACTTTTGGTAGTTTTTACACTACCCCGGTAGGCAAGAGAACGGCACCACAAAACTTGTTCTACCTGCTTTCTGGGCTGAGACGGGGAATAGCTGAATTTTGGACTCGGCTGGTGACAAAATGTTCCAAACACACCCCATGCACAACTCCACCGGGGAAGGTGCCAGAAGGGAGTTCTGTTGGTAGTTTTTACACTACCCCGGTAGGCAGCTGAAAGGCACCACAAAACGTGTTCTACCTGCTTTCTGGGCTGAGATGGGGATCGGCTGAGTTTTGGACTCGGCTGGTGGCAAAATGTTCCAAACACACCCCATGCACAGCTCCACCGGGGAAGGTGCCAGAAACGAGTTCTGTTGGTAGTTTTTACAGTACCCCGGTAGGCAGCTGAAAGGCACCACAAAACCGGTTCTATCTGCTTACTGGCCTGAGACGGGGAATAGCTGAATTTTGGACTCGGCTGGTGACAAAATGTTCCAAACACACCCCATGCACAACTCCACCGGGGAAGGTGCCAGAAACGAGTTCTGTTGGTAGTTTTTACAGTACCCCGGTAGGCAGCTGAAAGGCACCACAAAACTTTTTCTACCTGCCTTCTGGGCTGAGATGGGGAACGGCTGAATTTTGGACTCGGCTGGTGACAGAATGTTCCAAACACACCCCATGCACAACTCCACCGGGGAAGGTGCCAGAAACGAGTTCTGTTGGTAGTTTTTACACTACCCCGGTAGGCAGCTGAAAGGCACCACAAAACTTGTTGTACCTGCCTTCTGGGCTGAGATGGGGAACGGCTGAATTTTGGACTCGGCTGGTGACAAAATGTTCCAAACACACCCCATGCACAACTCCACCGGGGAAGGTGCCAGAAACGAGTTCTGTTGGTAGTTTTTACACTACCCCGGTAGGCAGCTGAAAGGCACCACAAAACTTGTTCTACCTGCTTTCTGGGCTGAGATGGGGAACGGCTGAATTTTGGACTCGGCTGGTGACAAAATGTTCCAAACACACCCCATGCACCGCTCCACCGGGGAAGGTGCCAGAAACGAGTCCTGTTGGTAGTTTTTACAGTACCGCGGTAGGCAGCTGAAAGGCACCACAAAACTTGTTCTATCTGCTTCCTGGGCTGAGATGGGGAACGGCTGAATTTTGGACTCGGCTGGTGACAGAATGTTCCAAGCACACCCCATGCACAACTCCACCGGGGAAGGTGCCAGAAATGAGTTCTGTTGGTAGTTTTTACACTACCCCGGTAGGCAGCTGAAAGGCACCACAAAACTTGTTCTACCTGCTTTCTGGGCTGAGATGGGGAACGGCTGAATTTTGGACTCGGCTGGTGACAAAATGTTCCAAACACACCCCATGCACAACTCCACCGGGGAAGGTGCCAGAAACGAGTTCTGTTGGTAGTTTTTACACTACCCCGGTAGGCAAGAGAAAGTCACCACAAAAGTTTTTCTACCTGCTTTCTGGGCTGAGATGGGGAACAGCTGAATTTTGGACTCGGCTGGTGGCAAAATATTCCAAACACACCCCATGCACAGCTCCACCGGGGAAGGTGCCAGAAACGAGTTCTGTTGGTAGTTTTTACAGTACCCCGGTAGGCACCTGAAAGGCACCACAAAACCAGTTCTATCTGCTTCCTGGGCTGAGATGGGGAATCGCTGAATTTTGGACTCGCCTGGTGACAAAATGTTCCAAACACACCCCATGCACAACTCCACCGGGGAAGGTGCCAGAAGGGAGTTCTGTTGGTAGTTTTTACACTACCCCGGTAGGCAAGAGAAAGGCACCACAAAACTTGTTCTATCTGCTTTCTGGGCTGAGATGGGGATCGGCTGAGTTTTGGACTCGGCTGGTGGCAAAATGTTCCAAACACACCCCATGCACAGCTCCACCGGGGAAGGTGCCAGAAACGAGTTCTGTTGGTAGTTTTTACACTACCCCGGTAGGCAGCTGAAAGGCACCACAAAACTTGTTCTACCTGCTTTCTGGGCTGAGACGGGGAATATCTGAATTTTGGACTCGGCTGGTGACAAAATGTTCCAAACACACCCCATGCACAACTCCACCGGGGAAGGTGCCAGAAGGGAGTTCTGTTGGTAGTTTTTACACTACCCCGGTAGGCAGCTGAAAGGCACCACAAAACTTGTTCTACCTGCTTTCTGGGCTGAGATGGGGATCGGCTGAGTTTTGGACTCGGCTGGTGGCAAAATGTTCCAAACACACCCCATGCACAGCTCCACCGGGGAAGGTGCCAGAAACGAGTTCTGTTGGTAGTTTTTACAGTACCCCGGTAGGCAGCTGAAAGGCACCACAAAACCGGTTCTATCTGCTTACTGGCCTGAGACGGGGAATAGCTGAATTTTGGACTCGGCTGGTGACAAAATGTTCCAAACACACCCCATGCACAACTCCACCGGGGAAGGTGCCAGAAACGAGTTCTGTTGGTGGTTTTTACAGTACCCCGGTAGGCAGCTGAAAGGCACCACAAAACTTGTTCTACCTGCCTTCTGGGCTGAGATGGGGAACGGCTGAATTTTGGACTCGGCTGGTGACAGAATGTTCCAAACACACCCCATGCACAACTCCACCGGGGAAGGTGCCAGAAATGAGTTCTGTTGGTAGTTTTTACACTACCCCGATAGGCAGCTGAAAGGCACCACAAAAGTTGTTGTACCTGCCTTCTGGGCTGAGATGGGGAACGGCTGAATTTTGGACTCGGCTGGTGACAGAATGTTCCAAACACACCCCATGCACAACTCCACCGGGGAAGGTGCCAGAAATGAGTTCTTTTGGTAGTTTTTACAGTACCCCGGTAGGCAGCTGAAAGGCACCACAAAACTTGTTCTACCTGCTTTCTGGGCTGAGATGGGGAACGGCTGAATTTTGGACTCGGCTGGTGACAGAATGTTCCAAACACACCCCATGCACAGCTCCACCGGGGAAGGTGCCAGAAAAGAGTTCTGTTGGTAGTTTTTACAGTACCCCGGTAGGCAGCTGAAAGGCACCACAAAACTTGTTGTACCTGCTTTCTGGGCTGAGATGGGGAACGGCTGAATTTTGGACTCGGCTCGTGACAAAATGTTCCAAACACACCCCATGCACCGCTCCACTGGGGAAGGTGCCAGAAACGAGTCCTGTTGGTAGTTTTTACACTACCCCGGTAGGCAGCTGAAAGGCACCACAAAACCAGTTCTATCTGTTTCCTGGGCTGAGATGGGGAACGGCTGAATTTTGGACTCGGCTGGTGACAGAATGTTCCAAACACACCCCATGCACAACTCCACCGGGGAAGGTGCCAGAAACGAGTTCTGTTGGTAGTTTTTACAGTACCCCGGTAGGCAGCTGAAAGGCACCACAAAACTTGTTCTACCTGCTTTCTGGGCTGAGATGGGGAACGGCTGAATTTTGGACTCGGCTGGTGACAAAATGTTCCAAACACACCCCATGCACAACTCCACCGGGGAAGGTGCCAGAAACGAGTTCTGTTGGTAGTTTTTACACTACCCCTGTAGGCAAGAGAAAGTCACCACAAAAGTTTTTCTACCTGCTTTCTGGGCTGAGATGGGGAACAGCTGAATTTTGGACTCGGCTGGTGGCAAAATGTTCCAAACACACCCCATGCACCGCTCCACCGGGGAAGGTGCCAGAAACGAGTCCTGTTGGTAGTTTTTACACTACCCCGGTAGGCAGCTGAAAGGCACCACAAAACTTGTTCTACCTGCTTTCTGGGCTGAGATGGGGAACGGCTGAATTTTGGACTCGGCTGGTGACAGAATGTTCCAAACACACCCCATGCACAGCTCCACCGGGGAAGGTGCCAGAAACGAGTTCTGTTGGTAGTTTTTACAGTACCCCGGTAGGCAGCTGAAAGGCACCACAAAACCGGTTCTATCTGCTTACTGGCCTGAGATGGGGAAAGGCTGAATTTTGGACTCGGCTGGTGACAGAATGTTCCAAACACACCCCATGCACAACTCCACCGGGGAAGGTGCCAGAAACGAGTTCTGTTGGTAGTTTTTACAGTACCGCGGTAGGCAGCTGAAAGGCACCACAAAACTTGTTCTACCTGCTTTCTGGGCTGAGATGGGGAACGGCTGAATTTTGGACTCGGCTGGTGGCAAAATGTTCCAAACACACCCCATGCACAACTCCACCGGGGAAGGCGCCAGAAACGAGTCCTGTTGGTAGTTTTTACAGTACCCCGGTAGGCAGCTGAAAGGCACCACAAAACCGGTTCTATCTGCTTACTTGCCTGAGATGGGGAATAGCTGAATTTTGGACTCGGCTGGTGACAGAATGTTCCAAACACACCCCATGCACAACTCCACCGGGGAAGATGCCAGAAACAAGTTCTGTTGGTAGTTTTTACACTACCCCGGAAGGCAGCTGAAAGGCACCACAAAACTTGTTGTACCTGCTTTCTGGGCTGAGATGGGGATCGGCTGAGTTTTGGACTCGGCTGGTGGCAAAATGTTCCAAACACACCCCATGCACAGCTCCACCGGGGAAGGTGCCAGAAACGAGTTCTGTTGGTAGTTTTTACAGTACCCCGGTAGGCAGCTGAAAGGCACCACAAAACCGGTTCTATCTGCTTACTGGCCTGAGATGGGGAATAGCTGAATTTTGGACTCGGCTGGTGACAAAATGTTCCAAACACACCCCATGCACAAACCCACCGGGGAAGGTGCCAGAAACGAGTTCTGTTGGTAGTTTTTACAGTACCCCGGTAGGCAGCTGAAAGGCACCACAAAACTTGTTCTACCTGCCTTCTGGGCTGAGATGGGGAACGGCTGAATTTTGGACTCGGCTGGTGACAAAATGTTCCAAACACACCCCATGCACAGCTCCACCGGGGAAGGTGCCAGAAACGAGTCCTGTTGGTAGTTTTTACAGTACCCCGGTAGGCAGTTGAAAGGCACCACAGAAGTTTTTCTACCTGCTTTCTGGGCTGAGATGGGGAACCGCTGAATTTTGGACTCGGCTGGTGACAAAATGTTCCAAACACACCCCATGCACAGCTCCACCGGGGAAGGTGCCAGAAACGAGTCCTGTTGGTAGTTTTTACACTACCCCGGTAGGCAGCTGAAAGGCACCACAAAACCAGTTCTATCTGCTTCCTGGGCTGAGATGGGGAACGGCTGAATTTTGGACTCGGGTGGTGACAGAATGTTCCAAACACACCCCATGCACAACTCCACCGGGGAAGGTGCCAGAAACGAGTTCTGTTGGTAGTTTTTACAGTACCCCGGTAGGCAGTTGAAGGGCACCACAAAACCGGTTCTATCTGCTTACTGGCCTGAGATGGGGAACGGCTGAATTTTGGACTCGGCTGGTGACAGAATGTTCCAAACACACCCCATGCACAACTCCACCGGGGAAGGTGCCAGAAATGAGTTCTTTTGGTAGTTTTTACAGTACCCCGGTAGGCAGCTGAAAGGCACCACAAAACTTGTTCTACCTGCTTTCTGGGCTGAGATGGGGAACGGCTGAATTTTGGACTCGGCTGGTGACAAAATGTTCCAAACACACCCCATGCACCGCTCCACCGGGGAAGGTGCCAGAAACGAGTCCTGTTGGTAGTTTTTACACTACCCCGGTAGGCAGCTGAAAGGCACCACAAAACTTGTTCTATCTGCTTCCTGGGCTGAGATGGGGAACGGCTGAATTTTGGACTCGGGTGGTGACAGAATGTTCCAAACACACCCCATGCACAACTCCACCGGGGAAGGTGCCAGAAATGAGTACTTTTGGTAGTTTTTACAGTACCCCGGTAGGCAGCTGAAAGGCACCACAAAACCGGTTCTATCTGCTTACTGGCCTTAGATGGGGAATAGCTGAATTTTGGACTCGGCTGGTGACAAAATGTTCCAAACACACCCCATGCACAACTCCACCGGGGAAGGTGCCAGAAACGAGTACTTTTGGTAGTTTTTACACTACCCCGGTAGGCAAGAGAACGGCACCACAAAACTTGTTCTACCTGCTTTCTGGGCTGAGACGGGGAATAGCTGAATTTTGGACTCGGCTGGTGACAAAATGTTCCAAACACACCCCATGCACAACTCCACCGGGGAAGGTGCCAGAAGGGAGTTCTGTTGGTAGTTTTTACACTACCCCGGTAGGCAGCTGAAAGGCACCACAAAACGTGTTCTACCTGCTTTCTGGGCTGAGATGGGGATCGGCTGAGTTTTGGACTCGGCTGGTGGCAAAATGTTCCAAACACACCCCATGCACAGCTCCACCGGGGAAGGTGCCAGAAACGAGTTCTGTTGGTAGTTTTTACAGTACCCCGGTAGGCAGCTGAAAGGCACCACAAAACCGGTTCTATCTGCTTACTGGCCTGAGACGGGGAATAGCTGAATTTTGGACTCGGCTGGTGACAAAATGTTCCAAACACACCCCATGCACAACTCCACCGGGGAAGGTGCCAGAAACGAGTTCTGTTGGTAGTTTTTACAGTACCCCGGTAGGCAGCTGAAAGGCACCACAAAACTTTTTCTACCTGCCTTCTGGGCTGAGATGGGGAACGGCTGAATTTTGGACTCGGCTGGTGACAGAATGTTCCAAACACACCCCATGCACAACTCCACCGGGGAAGGTGCCAGAAACGAGTTCTGTTGGTAGTTTTTACACTACCCCGGTAGGCAGCTGAAAGGCACCACAAAACTTGTTGTACCTGCCTTCTGGGCTGAGATGGGGAACGGCTGAATTTTGGACTCGGCTGGTGACAAAATGTTCCAAACACACCCCATGCACAACTCCACCGGGGAAGGTGCCAGAAACGAGTTCTGTTGGTAGTTTTTACACTACCCCGGTAGGCAGCTGAAAGGCACCACAAAACTTGTTCTACCTGCTTTCTGGGCTGAGATGGGGAACGGCTGAATTTTGGACTCGGCTGGTGACAAAATGTTCCAAACACACCCCATGCACCGCTCCACCGGGGAAGGTGCCAGAAACGAGTCCTGTTGGTAGTTTTTACAGTACCGCGGTAGGCAGCTGAAAGGCACCACAAAACTTGTTCTATCTGCTTCCTGGGCTGAGATGGGGAACGGCTGAATTTTGGACTCGGCTGGTGACAGAATGTTCCAAGCACACCCCATGCACAACTCCACCGGGGAAGGTGCCAGAAATGAGTTCTGTTGGTAGTTTTTACACTACCCCGGTAGGCAGCTGAAAGGCACCACAAAACTTGTTCTACCTGCTTTCTGGGCTGAGATGGGGAACGGCTGAATTTTGGACTCGGCTGGTGACAAAATGTTCCAAACACACCCCATGCACAACTCCACCGGGGAAGGTGCCAGAAACGAGTTCTGTTGGTAGTTTTTACACTACCCCGGTAGGCAAGAGAAAGTCACCACAAAAGTTTTTCTACCTGCTTTCTGGGCTGAGATGGGGAACAGCTGAATTTTGGACTCGGCTGGTGGCAAAATATTCCAAACACACCCCATGCACAGCTCCACCGGGGAAGGTGCCAGAAACGAGTTCTGTTGGTAGTTTTTACAGTACCCCGGTAGGCACCTGAAAGGCACCACAAAACCAGTTCTATCTGCTTCCTGGGCTGAGATGGGGAATCGCTGAATTTTGGACTCGCCTGGTGACAAAATGTTCCAAACACACCCCATGCACAACTCCACCGGGGAAGGTGCCAGAAGGGAGTTCTGTTGGTAGTTTTTACACTACCCCGGTAGGCAAGAGAAAGGCACCACAAAACTTGTTCTATCTGCTTTCTGGGCTGAGATGGGGATCGGCTGAGTTTTGGACTCGGCTGGTGGCAAAATGTTCCAAACACACCCCATGCACAGCTCCACCGGGGAAGGTGCCAGAAACGAGTTCTGTTGGTAGTTTTTACACTACCCCGGTAGGCAGCTGAAAGGCACCACAAAACTTGTTCTACCTGCTTTCTGGGCTGAGACGGGGAATAGCTGAATTTTGGACTCGGCTGGTGACAAAATGTTCCAAACACACCCCATGCACAACTCCACCGGGGAAGGTGCCAGAAGGGAGTTCTGTTGGTAGTTTTTACACTACCCCGGTAGGCAGCTGAAAGGCACCACAAAACTTGTTCTACCTGCTTTCTGGGCTGAGATGGGGATCGGCTGAGTTTTGGACTCGGCTGGTGGCAAAATGTTCCAAACACACCCCATGCACAGCTCCACCGGGGAAGGTGCCAGAAACGAGTTCTGTTGGTAGTTTTTACAGTACCCCGGTAGGCAGCTGAAAGGCACCACAAAACCGGTTCTATCTGCTTACTGGCCTGAGACGGGGAATAGCTGAATTTTGGACTCGGCTGGTGACAAAATGTTCCAAACACACCCCATGCACAACTCCACCGGGGAAGGTGCCAGAAACGAGTTCTGTTGGTGGTTTTTACAGTACCCCGGTAGGCAGCTGAAAGGCACCACAAAACTTGTTCTACCTGCCTTCTGGGCTGAGATGGGGAACGGCTGAATTTTGGACTCGGCTGGTGACAGAATGTTCCAAACACACCCCATGCACAACTCCACCGGGGAAGGTGCCAGAAATGAGTTCTGTTGGTAGTTTTTACACTACCCCGATAGGCAGCTGAAAGGCACCACAAAAGTTGTTGTACCTGCCTTCTGGGCTGAGATGGGGAACGGCTGAATTTTGGACTCGGCTGGTGACAGAATGTTCCAAACACACCCCATGCACAACTCCACCGGGGAAGGTGCCAGAAATGAGTTCTTTTGGTAGTTTTTACAGTACCCCGGTAGGCAGCTGAAAGGCACCACAAAACTTGTTCTACCTGCTTTCTGGGCTGAGATGGGGAACGGCTGAATTTTGGACTCGGCTGGTGACAGAATGTTCCAAACACACCCCATGCACAGCTCCACCGGGGAAGGTGCCAGAAAAGAGTTCTGTTGGTAGTTTTTACAGTACCCCGGTAGGCAGCTGAAAGGCACCACAAAACTTGTTGTACCTGCTTTCTGGGCTGAGATGGGGAACGGCTGAATTTTGGACTCGGCTCGTGACAAAATGTTCCAAACACACCCCATGCACCGCTCCACTGGGGAAGGTGCCAGAAACGAGTCCTGTTGGTAGTTTTTACACTACCCCGGTAGGCAGCTGAAAGGCACCACAAAACCAGTTCTATCTGTTTCCTGGGCTGAGATGGGGAACGGCTGAATTTTGGACTCGGCTGGTGACAGAATGTTCCAAACACACCCCATGCACAACTCCACCGGGGAAGGTGCCAGAAACGAGTTCTGTTGGTAGTTTTTACAGTACCCCGGTAGGCAGTTGAAGGGCACCACAAAACCGGTTCTATCTGCTTACTGGCCTGAGATGGGGAATAGCTGAATTTTGGACTCGGCTGGTGACAAAATGTTCCAAACACACCCCATGCACAACTCCACTGGGGAAGGTGCCAGAAACGAGTACTTTTGGTAGTTTTTACACTACCCCGGTAGGCAAGAGAAAGGCACCACAAAACTTGTTCTACCTGCTTTCTGGGCTGAGATGGGGATCGGCTGAGTTTTGGACTCGGCTGGTGGCAAAATGTTCCAAACACACCCCATGCACAGCTCCACCGGGGAAGGTGCCAGAAACGAGTTCTGTTGGTAGTTTTTACAGTACCCCGGTAGGCAGCTGAAAGGCACCACAAAACCAGTTCTATCTGCTTCCTGGGCTGAGATGGGGAACGGCTGAATTTTGGACTCGGGTGGTGACAGAATGTTCCAAACACACCCCATGCACAACTCCACCGGGGAAGGTGCCAGAAACGAGTTCTGTTGGTAGTTTTTACAGTACCCCGGTAGGCAGTTGAAGGGCACCACAAAACCGGTTCTATCTGCTTACTGGCCTAGAGATGGGGAATAGCTGAATTTTGGACTCGGCTGGTGACAAAATGTTCCAAACACACCCCATGCACAACTCCACCGGGGAAGGTGCCAGAAACGAGTACTGTTGGTAGTTTTTACACTACCCCGGTAGGCAAGAGAAAGGCACCACAAAACTTGTTCTACCTGCTTTCTGGGCTGAGATGGGGATCGGCTGAGTTTTGGACTCGGCTGGTGGCAAAATGTTCCAAACACACCCCATGCACAGCTCCACCGGGGAAGGTGCCAGAAACGAGTTCTGTTGGTAGTTTTTACAGTACCCCGGTAGGCAGCTGAAAGGCACCACAAAACTTGTTCTACCTGCTTTCTGGGCTGAGACGGGGAATAGCTGAATTTTGGACTCGGCTGGTGACAGAATGTTCCAAACACACCCCATGCACAACTCCACCGGGGAAGGTGCCAGAAGGGAGTTCTGTTGGTAGTTTTTACACTACCCCGGTAGGCAGCTGAAAGGCACCACAAAACTTGTTCTACCTGCTTTCTGGGCTGAGATGGGGATCGGCTGAGTTTTGGACTCGGCTGGTGGCAAAATGTTCTAAACACACCCCATGCACAGCTCCACCGGGGAAGGTGCCAGAAACGAGTCCTGTTGGTAGTTTTTACAGTACCCCGGTAGGCAGCTGAAAGGCACCACAAAACCGGTTCTATCTGCTTACTGGCCTGAGACGGGGAATAGCTGAATTTTGGACTCGGCTGGTGACAAAATGTTCCAAACACACCCCATGCACAACTCCACCGGGGAAGGTGCCAGAAACGAGTTCTGTTGGTAGTTTTTACAGTACCCCGGTAGGCAGCTGAAAGGCACCACAAAACTTGTTCTACCTGCCTTCTGGGCTGAGATGGGGAACGGCTGAATTTTGGACTCGGCTGGTGACAGAATGTTCCAAACACACCCCATGCACAACTCCACCGGGGAAGGTGCCAGAAATGAGTTCTGTTGGTAGTTTTTACACTACCCCGATAGGCAGCTGAAAGGCACCACAAAACTTGTTCTACCTGCTTTCTGGGCTGAGATGGGGAACGGCTGAATTTTGGACTCGGCTGGTGACAGAATGTTCCAAACACACCCCATGCACAGCTCCACCGGGGAAGGTGCCAGAAACGAGTCCTGTTGGTAGTTTTTACACTACCCCGGTAGGCAGCTGAAAGGCACCACAAAACCAGTTCTATCTGTTTCCTGGGCTGAGATGGGGAACGGCTGAATTTTGGACTCGGGTGGTGACAGAATGTTCCAAACACACCCCATGCACAACTCCACCGGGGAAGGTGCCAGAAACGAGTTCTGTTGGTAGTTTTTACAGTACCCCGGTAGGCAGTTGAAGGGCACCACAAAACCGGTTCTATCTGCTTACTGGCCTGAGATGGGGAATAGCTGAATTTTGGACTCGGCTGGTGACAAAATGTTCCAAACACACCCCATGCACAACTCCACCGGGGAAGGTGCCAGAAACGAGTACTTTTGGTAGTTTTTACACTACCCCGGTAGGCAAGAGAAAGGCACAACAAAACTTGTTCTACCTGCTTTCTGGGCTGAGATGGGGATCGGCTGAGTTTTGGACTCGGCTGGTGGCAAAATGTTCCAAACACACCCCATGCACAGCTCCACCGGGGAAGGTGCCAGAAACGAGTTCTGTTGGTAGTTTTTACAGTACCCCGGTAGGCAGCTGAAAGGCACCACAAAACTTGTTCTACCTGCTTTCTGGGCTGAGACGGGGAATAGCTGAATTTTGGACTCGGCGGGTGACAAAATGTTCCAAACACACCCCATGCACAACTCCACCGGGGAAGGTGCCAGAAGGGAGTTCTGTTGGTAGTTTTTACAGTACCCCGGTAGGCAGCTGAAAGGCACCACAAAACTTGTTCTACCTGCCTTCTGGGCTGAGATGGGGAACGGCTGAATTTTGGACTCGGCTGGTGACAGAATGTTCCAAACACACCCCATGCACAACTCCACCGGGGAAGGTGCCAGAAATGAGTTCTGTTGGTAGTTTTTACACTACCCCGATAGGCAGCTGAAAGGCACCACAAAAGTTGTTGTACCTGCCTTCTGGGCTGAGATGGGGAACGGCTGAATTTTGGACTCGGCTGGTGACAGAATGTTCCAAACACACCCCATGCACAACTCCACCGGGGAAGGTGCCAGAAATGAGTTCTTTTGGTAGTTTTTACAGTACCCCGGTAGGCAGCTGAAAGGCACCACAAAACTTGTTCTACCTGCTTTCTGGGCTGAGATGGGGAACGGCTGAATTTTGGACTCGGCTGGTGACAGAATGTTCCAAACACACCCCATGCACAGCTCCACCGGGGAAGGTGCCAGAAAAGAGTTCTGTTGGTAGTTTTTACAGTACCCCGGTAGGCAGCTGAAAGGCACCACAAAACTTGTTGTACCTGCTTTCTGGGCTGAGATGGGGAACGGCTGAATTTTGGACTCGGCTCGTGACAAAATGTTCCAAACACACCCCATGCACCGCTCCACTGGGGAAGGTGCCAGAAACGAGTCCTGTTGGTAGTTTTTACACTACCCCGGTAGGCAGCTGAAAGGCACCACAAAACCAGTTCTATCTGTTTCCTGGGCTGAGATGGGGAACGGCTGAATTTTGGACTCGGCTGGTGACAGAATGTTCCAAACACACCCCATGCACAACTCCACCGGGGAAGGTGCCAGAAACGAGTTCTGTTGGTAGTTTTTACAGTACCCCGGTAGGCAGTTGAAGGGCACCACAAAACCGGTTCTATCTGCTTACTGGCCTGAGATGGGGAATAGCTGAATTTTGGACTCGGCTGGTGACAAAATGTTCCAAACACACCCCATGCACAACTCCACTGGGGAAGGTGCCAGAAACGAGTACTTTTGGTAGTTTTTACACTACCCCGGTAGGCAAGAGAAAGGCACCACAAAACTTGTTCTACCTGCTTTCTGGGCTGAGATGGGGATCGGCTGAGTTTTGGACTCGGCTGGTGGCAAAATGTTCCAAACACACCCCATGCACAGCTCCACCGGGGAAGGTGCCAGAAACGAGTTCTGTTGGTAGTTTTTACAGTACCCCGGTAGGCAGCTGAAAGGCACCACAAAACCAGTTCTATCTGCTTCCTGGGCTGAGATGGGGAACGGCTGAATTTTGGACTCGGGTGGTGACAGAATGTTCCAAACACACCCCATGCACAACTCCACCGGGGAAGGTGCCAGAAACGAGTTCTGTTGGTAGTTTTTACAGTACCCCGGTAGGCAGTTGAAGGGCACCACAAAACCGGTTCTATCTGCTTACTGGCCTAGAGATGGGGAATAGCTGAATTTTGGACTCGGCTGGTGACAAAATGTTCCAAACACACCCCATGCACAACTCCACCGGGGAAGGTGCCAGAAACGAGTACTGTTGGTAGTTTTTACACTACCCCGGTAGGCAAGAGAAAGGCACCACAAAACTTGTTCTACCTGCTTTCTGGGCTGAGATGGGGATCGGCTGAGTTTTGGACTCGGCTGGTGGCAAAATGTTCCAAACACACCCCATGCACAGCTCCACCGGGGAAGGTGCCAGAAACGAGTTCTGTTGGTAGTTTTTACAGTACCCCGGTAGGCAGCTGAAAGGCACCACAAAACTTGTTCTACCTGCTTTCTGGGCTGAGACGGGGAATAGCTGAATTTTGGACTCGGCTGGTGACAGAATGTTCCAAACACACCCCATGCACAACTCCACCGGGGAAGGTGCCAGAAGGGAGTTCTGTTGGTAGTTTTTACACTACCCCGGTAGGCAGCTGAAAGGCACCACAAAACTTGTTCTACCTGCTTTCTGGGCTGAGATGGGGATCGGCTGAGTTTTGGACTCGGCTGGTGGCAAAATGTTCTAAACACACCCCATGCACAGCTCCACCGGGGAAGGTGCCAGAAACGAGTCCTGTTGGTAGTTTTTACAGTACCCCGGTAGGCAGCTGAAAGGCACCACAAAACCGGTTCTATCTGCTTACTGGCCTGAGACGGGGAATAGCTGAATTTTGGACTCGGCTGGTGACAAAATGTTCCAAACACACCCCATGCACAACTCCACCGGGGAAGGTGCCAGAAACGAGTTCTGTTGGTAGTTTTTACAGTACCCCGGTAGGCAGCTGAAAGGCACCACAAAACTTGTTCTACCTGCCTTCTGGGCTGAGATGGGGAACGGCTGAATTTTGGACTCGGCTGGTGACAGAATGTTCCAAACACACCCCATGCACAACTCCACCGGGGAAGGTGCCAGAAATGAGTTCTGTTGGTAGTTTTTACACTACCCCGATAGGCAGCTGAAAGGCACCACAAAACTTGTTCTACCTGCTTTCTGGGCTGAGATGGGGAACGGCTGAATTTTGGACTCGGCTGGTGACAGAATGTTCCAAACACACCCCATGCACAACTCCACCGGGGAAGGTGCCAGAAATGAGTTCTGTTGGTAGTTTTTACAGTACCCCGGTAGGCAGCTGAAAGGCACCACAAAACTTGTTCTACCTGCTTTCTGGGCTGAGATGGGGAACGGCTGAATTTTGGACTCGGCTGGTGACAGAATGTTCCAAACACACCCCATGCACAGCTCCACCGGGGAAGGTGCCAGAAACGAGTCCTGTTGGTAGTTTTTACACTACCCCGGTAGGCAGCTGAAAGGCACCACAAAACCAGTTCTATCTGTTTCCTGGGCTGAGATGGGGAACGGCTGAATTTTGGACTCGGGTGGTGACAGAATGTTCCAAACACACCCCATGCACAACTCCACCGGGGAAGGTGCCAGAAACGAGTTCTGTTGGTAGTTTTTACAGTACCCCGGTAGGCAGTTGAAGGGCACCACAAAACCGGTTCTATCTGCTTACTGGCCTGAGATGGGGAATAGCTGAATTTTGGACTCGGCTGGTGACAAAATGTTCCAAACACACCCCATGCACAACTCCACCGGGGAAGGTGCCAGAAACGAGTACTTTTGGTAGTTTTTACACTACCCCGGTAGGCAAGAGAAAGGCACAACAAAACTTGTTCTACCTGCTTTCTGGGCTGAGATGGGGATCGGCTGAGTTTTGGACTCGGCTGGTGGCAAAATGTTCCAAACACACCCCATGCACAGCTCCACCGGGGAAGGTGCCAGAAACGAGTTCTGTTGGTAGTTTTTACAGTACCCCGGTAGGCAGCTGAAAGGCACCACAAAACTTGTTCTACCTGCTTTCTGGGCTGAGACGGGGAATAGCTGAATTTTGGACTCGGCGGGTGACAAAATGTTCCAAACACACCCCATGCACAACTCCACCGGGGAAGGTGCCAGAAGGGAGTTCTGTTGGTAGTTTTTACAGTACCCCGGTAGGCAGCTGAAAGGCACCACAAAACTTGTTCTACCTGCCTTCTGGGCTGAGACGGGGAACGGCTGAATTTTGGACTCGGCTGGTGACAGAATGTTCCAAACACACCCCATGCACAACTCCACCGGGGAAGGTGCCAGAAATGAGTTCTGTTGGTAGTTTTTACACTACCCCGATAGGCAGCTGAAAGGCACCACAAAACTTGTTCTACCTGCTTTCTGGGCTGAGATGGGGAACGGCTGAATTTTGGACTCGGCTGGTGACAGAATGTTCCAAACACACCCCATGCACAACTCCACCGGGGAAGGTGCCAGAAATGAGTTCTTTTGGTAGTTTTTACACTACCCCGGTAGGCAGCTGAAAGGCACCACAAAACTTGTTGTACCTGCTTTCTGGGCTGAGATGGGGAACGGCTGAATTTTGGACTCGGCTGGTGACAAAATGTTCCAAACACACCCCATGCACCGCTCCACCGGGGAAGGTGCCAGAAACGAGTCCTGTTGGTAGTTTTTACACTACCCCGGTAGTCAGCTGAAAGGCACCACAAAACTTGTTCTACCTGCTTTCTGGGCTGAGATGGGGATCAGCTGAGTTTTGGACTCGGCTGGTGACAGAATGTTCCAAACACACCCCATGCACAACTCCACCGGGGAAGGTGCCAGAAACGAGTTCTGTTGGTAGTTTTTACAGTACCCCGGTAGGCAGCTGAAAGGCACCACAAAACCGGTTCTATCTGCTTACTGGCCTGAGACGGGGAATACCTGAATTTTGGACTCGGCTGGTGACAAAATGTTCCAAACACACCCCATGCACAACTCCACCGGGGAAGGTGCCAGAAACAAGTTCTGTTGGTAGTTTTTACAGTACCCCGGTAGGCAGCTGAAAGGCACCACAAAACTTGTTCTACCTGCCTTCTGGGCTGAGATGGGGAACGGCTGAATTTTGGACTCGGCTGGTGACAGAATGTTCCAAACACACCCCATGCACAACTCCACCGGGGAAGGTGCCAGAAATGAGTTCTGTTGGTAGTTTTTACACTACCCCGATAGGCAGCTGAAAGGCACCACAAAACTTGTTCTACCTGCTTTCTGGGCTGAGATGGGGAACGGCTGAATTTTGGACTCGGCTGGTGACAGAATGTTCCAAACACACCCCATGCACAGCTCCACCGGGGAAGGTGCCAGAAATGAGTTCTTTTGGTAGTTTTTACACTACCCCGGTAGGCAGCTGAAAGGCACCACAAAACTTGTTGTACCTGCTTTCTGGGCTGAGATGGGGAACGGCTGAATTTTGGACTCGGCTGGTGACAAAATGTTCCAAACACACCCCATGCACCGCTCCACCGGGGAAGGTGCCAGAAACGAGTCCTGTTGGTAGTTTTTACACTACCCCGGTAGGCAAGAGAAAGGCACCACAAAACTTGTTCTACCTGCTTTCTGGGCTGAGATGGGGATCAGCTGAGTTTTGGACTCGGCTGGTGACAGAATGTTCCAAACACACCCCATGCACAACTCCACCGGGGAAGGTGCCAGAAACGAGTTCTGTTGGTAGTTTTTACAGTACCCCGGTAGGCAGCTGAAAGGCACCACAAAACCGGTTCTATCTGCTTACTGGCCTGAGACGGGGAATAGCTGAATTTTGGACTCGGCTGGTGACAAAATGTTCCAAACACACCCCATGCACAACTCCACCGGGGAAGGCGCCAGAAACGAGTTCTGTTGGTAGTTTTTACAGTACCCCGGTAGGCAGCTGAAAGGCACCACAAAACCGGTTCTACCTGCCTTCTGGGCTGAGATGGGGAACGGATGAATTTTGGACTCGGGTGGTGAAAGAATGTTCCAAACACACCCCATGCACAACTCCACCGGGGAAGGTGCCAGAAATGAGTTCTGTTGGTAGTTTTTACACTACCCCAATAGGCAGCTGAAAGGCACCACAAAACTTGTTCTACCTGCTTTCTGGGCTGAGATGGGGAACGGCTGAATTTTGGACTCGGCTGATGACAGAATGTTCCAAACACACCCCATGCACAACTCCACCGGGGAAGGTGCCAGAAATGAGTTCTTTTGGTAGTTTTTACACTACCCCGGTAGGCAAGAGAAAGTCACCACAAAAGTTTTTCTACCTGCTTTCTGGGCTGAGATGGGGAACAGCTGAATTTTGGACTCGGCTGGTGGCAAAATGTTCCAAACACACCCCATGCACAGCTCCACCGGGGAAGGTGCCAGAAACGAGTCCTGTTGGTAGTTTTTACAGTACCCCGGTAGGCAGCTGAAAGGCACCACAAAACTTGTTCTATCTGCTTCCTGGGCTGAGATGGGGAATCGCTGAATTTTGGACTCGCCTGGTGACAAAATGTTCCAAACACACCCCACACACAACTCCACCGGGGAAGGTGCCAGAAACGAGTTCTGTTGGTAGTTTTTACAGTACCCCGGTAGGCAGCTGAAAGGCACCACAAAACCGGTTCTATCTGCTTACTGGCCTGAGATGGGGAATAGCTGAATTTTGGACTCGGCTGGTGACAGAATGTTCCAAAAACACCCCATGCACAACTCCACCGGGGAAGGTGCCAGAAACGAGTTCTGTTGGTAGTTTTTACACTACCCCGGTAGGCAGCTGAAAGGCACCACAAAACTTGTTGTACCTGCTTTCTGGGCTGAGATGGGGAACGGCTGAATTTTGGACTCGGCTGGTGACAAAATGTTCCAAACACACCCCATGCACAGCTCCACCGGGGAAGGTGCCAGAAACGAGTCCTGTTGGTAGTTTTTACACTACCCCGGTAGGCAGCTGAAAGGCACCACAAAACTTGTTCTATCTGCTTCCTGGGCTGAGATGGGGAACGGCTGAATTTTGGACTCGGGTGGTGACAGAATGTTCCAAACACACCCCATGCACAACTCCACCGGGGAAGGTGCCAGAAACGAGTTCTTTTGGTAGTTTTTACAGTACCCCGGTAGGCAGTTGAAAGGCACCACAAAACCGGTTCTATCTGCTTACTGGCCTGAGATGGGGAATAGCTGAATTTTGGACTCGGCTGGTGACAAAATGTTCCAAACACACCCCATGCACAACTCCACCGGGGAAGGTGCCAGAAACGAGTACTTTTGGTAGTTTTTACACTACCCCGGTAGGCAGCTGAAAGGCACCACAAAACTTGTTTTACCTGCTTTCTGGGCTGAGATGGGGATCGGCTGAGTTTTGGACTCGGCTGGTGGCAAAATGTTCCAAACACACCCCATGCACAGCTCCACCGGGGAAGGTGCCAGAAACGAGTTCTGTTGGTAGTTTTTACAGTACCCCGGTAGGCAGCTGAAAGGCACCACAAAACTTGTTCTATCTGCTTCCTGGGCTGAGATGGGGAACGGCTGAATTTTGGACTCGGGTGGTGACAGAATGTTCCAAACACACCCCATGCACAACTCCACCGGGGAAGGTGCCAGAAACGAGTTCTGTTGGTAGTTTTTACAGTACCCCGGTAGGCAGCTGAAAGGCACCACAAAACCGGTTCTATCTGCTTACTGGCCTGAGATGGGGAATAGCTGAATTTTGGACTCGGCTGGTGACAAAATGTTCCAAACACACCCCATGCACAACTCCACCGGGGAAGGTGCCAGAAACGAGTACTTTTGGTAGTTTTTACACTACCCCGGTAGGCAGCTGAAAGGCACCACAAAACTTGTTCTACCTGCTTTCTGGGCTGAGATGGGGATCGGCTGAGTTTTGGACTCGGCTGGTGGCAAAATGTTCCAAACACACCCCATGCACAACTCCACCGGGGAAGGTGCCAGAAACGAGTTCTGTTGGTAGTTTTTACAGTACCCCGGTAGGCAGCTGAAAGGCACCACAAAACTTGTTCTACCTGCTTTCTGGGCTGAGATGGGGAACGGCTGAATTTTGGACTCGGCTGGTGACAAAATGTTCCAAACACACCCCATGCACAACTCCACCGGGGAAGGTGCCAGAAACGAGTTCTGTTGGTAGTTTTTACAGTACCCCGGTAGGCAGCTGAAAGGCACCACAAAACTTGTTCTACCTGCTTTCTGGGCTGAGATGGGGAACGGCTGAATTTTGGACTCGGGTGGTGACAGAATGTTCCAAACACACCCCATGCACCGCTCCACCGGGGAAGGTGCCAGAAACGATTCCTGTTGGTAGTTTTTACAGTACCCCGGTAGGCAGCTGAAAGGCACCACAAAACTTGTTCTATCTGCTTACTGGCCTGAGATGGGGAACAGCTGAATTTTGGACTCGGCTGGTGACAAAATGTTCCAAACACACCCCATGCACAGCTCCACCGGGGAAGGTGCCAGAAACGAGTTCTGTTGGTAGTTTTTACAGTACCCCGGTAGGCAGCTGAAAGGCACCACAAAACCGCTTCTATCTGCTTACTGGCCTGAGATGGGGAATAGCTGAATTTTGGACTCGGCTGGTGACAGAATGTTCCAAACACACCCCATGCACAAACCCACCGGGGAAGGTGCCAGAAACGAGTTCTGTTGGTAGTTTTTACACTACCCCGGTAGGCAGCTGAAAGGCACCACAAAACTTGTTCTACCTGCCTTCTGGGCTGAGATGGGGAATAGCTGAATTTTGGACTCGGCTGGTGACAGAATGTTCCAAACACACCCCATGCACAACTCCACCAGGGAAGGTGCCAGAAACGAGTTCTGTTGGTAGTTTTTACACTACCCCGGTAGGCAGCTGAAAGGCACCACAAAACTTGTTCTACCTGCTTTCTGGGCTGAGATGGGGAACGGCTGAATTTTGGACTCGGGTGGTGACAGAATGTTCCAAACACACCCCATGCACAACTCCACCGGGGAAGGTGCCAGAAATGAGTTCTGTTGGTAGTTTTTACACTACCCCGGTAGGCAAGAGAAAGTCACCACAAAAGATTTTCTACCTGCTTTCTGGGCTGAGATGGGGAACAGCTGAATTTTGGACTCGGCTGGTGGCAAAATGTTCCAAACACACCCCATGCACAGCTCCACCGGGGAAGGTGCCAGAAACGAGTCCTGTTTGTAGTTTTTACAGTACCCCGGTAGGCAGCTGAAAGGCACCACAAAACTTGTTCTATCTGCTTCCTGGGCTGAGATGGGGAACGGCTGAATTTTGGACTCGGCTGGTGACAGAATGTTCCAAACACACCCCATGCACAGCTCCACCGGGGAAGGTGCCAGAAACGAGTTCTGTTGGTAGTTTTTACAGTACCCTGGTAGGCAGCTGAAAGGCACCACAAAACCGGTTCTATCTGCTTACTGGCCTGAGATGGGGAATAGCTGAATTTTGGACTCGGCTGGTGACAGAATGTTCCAAACACACCCCATGCACAACTCCACCGGGGAAGGTGCCAGAAACGAGTTCTGTTGGTAGTTTTTACACTACCCCGGTAGGCAGCTGAAAAGCACCACAAAACTTGTTCTACCTGCTTTCTGGGCTGAGATGGGGAACGGCTGAATTTTGGACTCGGCTGGTGACAGAATGTTCCAAACACACCCCATGCACAGCTCCACCGGGGAAGGTGCCAGAAATGAGTTCTGTTGGTAGTTTTTACAGTACCCTGGTAGGCAGCTGAAAGGCACCACAAAACGGGTTCTATCTGCTTACTGGCCTGAGATGGGGAATAGCTGAATTTTGGACTCGGCTGGTGACAGAATGTTCCAAACACACCCCATGCACAACTCCACCGGGGAAGGTGCCAGAAACGAGTTCTGTTGGTAGTTTTTACACTACCCCGGTAGGCAGCTGAAAGGCACCACAAAACTTGTTCTACCTGCTTTCTGGGCTGAGATGGGGAACGGCTGAATTTTGGACTCGGGTGGTGACAGAATGTTCCAAACACACCCCATGCACAACTCCACCGGGGAAGGTGCCAGAAATGAGTTCTTTTGGTAGTTTTTACACTACCCCGGTAGGCAGCTGAAAGGCACCACAAAACGGGTTCTATCTGCTTACTGGCCTGAGATGGGGAATAGCTGAATTTTGGACTCGGCTGGTGACAGAATGTTCCAAACACACCCCATGCACAACTCCACCGGGGAAGGTGCCAGAAACGAGTTCTGTTGGTAGTTTTTACACTACCCCGGTAGGCAGCTGAAAGGCACCACAAAACTTGTTGTACCTGCTTTCTGGGCTGAGATGGGGAACGGCTGAATTTTGGACTCGGCTGGTGACAAAATGTTCCAAACACACCCCATGCACAGCTCCACCGGGGAAGGTGCCAGAAACGAGTCCTGTTGGTAGTTTTTACACTACCCCGGTAGGCAGCTGAAAGGCACCACAAAACTTGTTCTATCTGCTTCCTGGGCTGAGATGGGGAACGGCTGAATTTTGGACTCGGGTGGTGACAGAATGTTCCAAACACACCCCATGCACAACTCCACCGGGGAAGGTGCCAGAAACGAGTTCTTTTGGTAGTTTTTACAGTACCCCGGTAGGCAGTTGAAAGGCACCACAAAACCGGTTCTATCTGCTTACTGGCCTGAGATGGGGAATAGCTGAATTTTGGACTCGGCTGGTGACCAAATGTTCCAAACACACCCCATGCACAACTCCACCGGGGAAGGTGCCAGAAACGAGTACTTTTGGTAGTTTTTACACTACCCCGGTAGGCAGCTGAAAGGCACCACAAAACTTGTTCTACCTGCTTTCTGGGCTGAGATGGGGATCGGCTGAGTTTTGGACTCGGCTGGTGGCAAAATGTTCCAAACACACCCCATGCACAGCTCCACCGGGGAAGGTGCCAGAAACGAGTTCTGTTGGTAGTTTTTACAGTACCCCGGTAGGCAGCTGAAAGGCACCACAAAACTTGTTCTATCTGCTTCCTGGGCTGAGATGGGGAACGGCTGAATTTTGGACTCGGGTGGTGACAGAATGTTCCAAACACACCCCATGCACAACTCCACCGGGGAAGGTGCCAGAAACGAGTTCTGTTGGTAGTTTTTACAGTACCCCGGTAGGCAGCTGAAAGGCACCACAAAACCGGTTCTATCTGCTTACTGGCCTAGAGATGGGGAATAGCTGAATTTTGGACTCGGCTGGTGACAAAATGTTCCAAACACACCCCATGCACAACTCCACCGGGGAAGGTGCCAGAAACGAGTACTTTTGGTAGTTTTTACACTACCCCGGTAGGCAGCTGAAAGGCACCACAAAACTTGTTCTACCTGCTTTCTGGGCTGAGATGGGGATCGGCTGAGTTTTGGACTCGGCTGGTGGCAAAATGTTCCAAACACACCCCATGCACAACTCCACCGGGGAAGGTGCCAGAAACGAGTTCTGTTGGTAGTTTTTACAGTACCCCGGTAGGCAGCTGAAAGGCACCACAAAACTTGTTCTACCTGCTTTCTGGGCTGAGATGGGGAACGGCTGAATTTTGGACTCGGCTGGTGACAAAATGTTCCAAACACACCCCATGCACAACTCCACCGGGGAAGGTGCCAGAAACGAGTTCTGTTGGTAGTTTTTACAGTACCCCGGTAGGCAGCTGAAAGGCACCACAAAACTTGTTCTACCTGCTTTCTGGGCTGAGATGGGGAACGGCTGAATTTTGGACTCGGGTGGTGACAGAATGTTCCAAACACACCCCATGCACCGCTCCACCGGGGAAGGTGCCAGAAACGATTCCTGTTGGTAGTTTTTACAGTACCCCGGTAGGCAGCTGAAAGGCACCACAAAACTTGTTCTATCTGCTTACTGGCCTGAGATGGGGAATAGCTGAATTTTGGACTCGGCTGGTGACAAAATGTTCCAAACACACCCCATGCACAGCTCCACCGGGGAAGGTGCCAGAAACGAGTTCTGTTGGTAGTTTTTACAGTACCCCGGTAGGCAGCTGAAAGGCACCACAAAACCGCTTCTATCTGCTTACTGGCCTGAGATGGGGAATAGCTGAATTTTGGACTCGGCTGGTGACAGAATGTTCCAAACACACCCCATGCACAACTCCACCGGGGAAGGTGCCAGAAACGAGTTCTGTTGGTAGTTTTTACACTACCCCGGTAGGCAGCTGAAAGGCACCACAAAACTTGTTCTACCTGCCTTCTGGGCTGAGATGGGGAATAGCTGAATTTTGGACTCGGCTGGTGACAGAATGTTCCAAACACACCCCATGCACAACTCCACCAGGGAAGGTGCCAGAAACGAGTTCTGTTGGTAGTTTTTACACTACCCCGGTAGGCAGCTGAAAGGCACCACAAAACTTGTTCTACCTGCTTTCTGGGCTGAGATGGGGAACGGCTGAATTTTGGACTCGGGTGGTGACAGAATGTTCCAAACACACCCCATGCACAACTCCACCGGGGAAGGTGCCAGAAATGAGTTCTGTTGGTAGTTTTTACACTACCCCGGTAGGCAAGAGAAAGTCACCACAAAAGATTTTCTACCTGCTTTCTGGGCTGAGATGGGGAACAGCTGAATTTTGGACTCGGCTGGTGGCAAAATGTTCCAAACACACCCCATGCACAGCTCCACCGGGGAAGGTGCCAGAAACGAGTCCTGTTGGTAGTTTTTACAGTACCCCGGTAGGCAGCTGAAAGGCACCACAAAACTTGTTCTATCTGCTTCCTGGGCTGAGATGGGGAACGGCTGAATTTTGGACTCGGCTGGTGACAGAATGTTCCAAACACACCCCATGCACAGCTCCACCGGGGAAGGTGCCAGAAACGAGTTCTGTTGGTAGTTTTTACAGTACCCTGGTAGGCAGCTGAAAGGCACCACAAAACCGGTTCTATCTGCTTACTGGCCTGAGATGGGGAATAGCTGAATTTTGGACTCGGCTGGTGACAGAATGTTCCAAACACACCCCATGCACAACTCCACCGGGGAAGGTGCCAGAAACGAGTTCTGTTGGTAGTTTTTACACTACCCCGGTAGGCAGCTGAAAAGCACCACAAAACTTGTTCTACCTGCTTTCTGGGCTGAGATGGGGAACGGCTGAATTTTGGACTCGGCTGGTGACAGAATGTTCCAAACACACCCCATGCACAGCTCCACCGGGGAAGGTGCCAGAAATGAGTTCTGTTGGTAGTTTTTACAGTACCCTGGTAGGCAGCTGAAAGGCACCACAAAACGGGTTCTATCTGCTTACTGGCCTGAGATGGGGAATAGCTGAATTTTGGACTCGGCTGGTGACAGAATGTTCCAAACACACCCCATGCACAACTCCACCGGGGAAGGTGCCAGAAACGAGTTCTGTTGGTAGTTTTTACACTACCCCGGTAGGCAGCTGAAAGGCACCACAAAACTTGTTCTACCTGCTTTCTGGGCTGAGATGGGGAACGGCTGAATTTTGGACTCGGGTGGTGACAGAATGTTCCAAACACACCCCATGCACAACTCCACCGGGGAAGGTGCCAGAAATGAGTTCTTTTGGTAGTTTTTACACTACCCCGGTAGGCAGCTGAAAGGCACCACAAAACGGGTTCTATCTGCTTACTGGCCTGAGATGGGGAATAGCTGAATTTTGGACTCGGCTGGTGACAGAATGTTCCAAACACACCCCATGCACAACTCCACCGGGGAAGGTGCCAGAAACGAGTTCTGTTGGTAGTTTTTACACTACCCCGGTAGGCAGCTGAAAGGCACCACAAAACTTGTTGTACCTGCTTTCTGGGCTGAGATGGGGAACGGCTGAATTTTGGACTCGGCTGGTGACAAAATGTTCCAAACACACCCCATGCACAACTCCACCGGGGAAGGTGCCAGAAACGAGTTCTGTTGGTAGTTTTTACACTACTCCGGTAGGCAAGAGAAAGTCACCACAAAAGTTTTTTCTACCTGCTTTCTGGGCTGAGATGGGGAACGGCTGAATTTTGGACTCGGCTGGTGACAGAATGTTCCAAACACACCCCATGCACAACTCCACCGGGGAAGGTGCCAGAAACGAGTTCTGTTGGTAGTTTTTACACTACCCCGGTAGGCAGCTGAAAGGCACCACAAAACTTGTTCTACCTGCTTTCTGGGCTGAGATGGGGAACGGCTGAATTTTGGACTCGGCTGGTGACAGAATGTTCCAAACACACCCCATGCACAACTCCACCGGGGAAGGTGCCAGAAATGAGTTCTTTTGGTAGTTTTTACACTACCCCGGTAGGCAAGAGAAAGTCACCACAAAAGTTTTTCTACCTGCTTTCTGGGCTGAGATGGGGAACAGCTGAATTTTGGACTCGGCTGGTGGCAAAATGTTCCAAACACACCCCATGCACAGCTCCACCGGGGAAGGTGCCAGAAACGAGTCCTGTTGGTAGTTTTTACAGTACCCCGGTAGGCAGCTGAAAGGCACCACAAAACTTGTTCTATCTGCTTCCTGGGCTGAGATGGGGAACGGCTGAATTTTGGACTCGGCTGGTGACAGAATGTTCCAAACACACCCCATGCACAGCTCCACCGGGGAAGGTGCCAGAAACGAGTTCTGTTGGTAGTTTTTACAGTACCCCGGTAGGCAGCTGAAAGGCACCACAAAACTTGTTCTATCTGCTTCCTGGGCTGAGATGGGGAACAGCTGAATTTTGGACTCGGCTGGTGACAAAATGTTCCAAACACACCCCATGCACAGCTCCACCGGGGAAGGTGCCAGAAACGAGTTCTGTTGGTAGTTTTTACAGTACCCCGGTAGGCAGCTGAAAGGCACCACAAAACCGGTTCTATCTGCTTACTGCCTGAGATGGGGAACAGCTGAATTTTGGACTCGGCTGGTGACAAAATGTTCCAAACACACCCCATGCACAACTCCACCGGGGAAGGTGCCAGAAACGAGTTCTGTTGGTAGTTTTTACACTACCCCGGTAGGCAGCTGAAAGGCACCACAAAACTTGTTCTACCTGCTTTCTGGGCTGAGATGGGGATCGGCTGAGTTTTGGACTCGGCTGGTGGCAAAATGTTCCAAACACACCCCATGCACAGCTCCACCAGGGAAGGTGCCAGAAACGAGTTCTGTTGGTAGTTTTTACAGTACCCCGGTAGGCAGCTGAAAGGCACCACAAAACCGGTTCTATCTGCTTACTGGCCTGAAATGGGGAATAGCTGAATTTTTGACTCGGCTGGTGACAAAATATTCCAAACACACCCCATGCACGACTCCACCGGGGAAGGTGCCAGAAACGAGTTCTGTTGGTAGTTTTTACACTACCCCGGTAGGCAGCTGAAAGGCACCACAAAACTTGTTCTACCTGCTTACTGGCCTGAGATGGGGAATAGCTGAATTTTGGACTCGGGTGGTGACAGAATGTTCCAAACACACCCCATGCACCGCTCCACCGGGGAAGGTGCCAGAAACGATTCCTGTTGGTAGTTTTTACAGTACCCCGGTAGGCAGCTGAAAGGCACCACAAAACTTGTTCTATCTGCTTACTGGCCTGAGATGGGGAACAGCTGAATTTTGGACTCGGCTGGTGACAAAATGTTCCAAACACACCCCATGCACAGCTCCACCGGGGAAGGTGCCAGAAACGAGTTCTGTTGGTAGTTTTTACAGTACCCCGGTAGGCAGCTGAAAGGCACCACAAAACCGCTTCTATCTGCTTACTGGCCTGAGATGGGGAATAGCTGAATTTTGGACTCGGCTGGTGACAGAATGTTCCAAACACACCCCATGCACAAATCCACCGGGGAAGGTGCCAGAAACGAGTTCTGTTGGTAGTTTTTACACTACCCCGGTAGGCAGCTGAAAGGCACCACAAAACTTGTTCTACCTGCCTTCTGGGCTGAGATGGGGAACGGCTGAATTTTGGACTCGGCTGGTGACAGAATGTTCCAAACACACCCCATGCACAACTCCACCGGGGAAGGTGCCAGAAACGAGTTCTGTTGGTAGTTTTTACACTACCCCGGTAGGCAGCTGAAAGGCACCACAAAACTTGTTCTACCTGCTTTCTGGGCTGAGATGGGGAACGGCTGAATTTTGGACTCGGCTGGTGACAGAATGTTCCAAACACACCCCATGCACAACTCCACCGGGGAAGGTGCCAGAAATGAGTTCTTTTGGTAGTTTTTACACTACCCCGGTAGGCAAGAGAAAGTCACCACAAAAGTTTTTCTACCTGCTTTCTGGGCTGAGATGGGGAACAGCTGAATTTTGGACTCGGCTGGTGGCAAAATGTTCCAAACACACCCCATGCACAGCTCCACCGGGGAAGGTGCCAGAAACGAGTCCTGTTGGTAGTTTTTACAGTACCCCGGTAGGCAGCTGAAAGGCACCACAAAACTTGTTCTATCTGCTTCCTGGGCTGAGATGGGGAACGGCTGAATTTTGGACTCGGCTGGTGACAGAATGTTCCAAACACACCCCATGCACAGCTCCACCGGGGAAGGTGCCAGAAACGAGTTCTGTTGGTAGTTTTTACAGTACCCTGGTAGGCAGCTGAAAGGCACCACAAAACTTGTTCTACCTGCTTACTGGCCTGAGATGGGGAATAGCTGAATTTTGGACTCGGCTGGTGACAGAATGTTCCAAACACACCCCATGCACCGCTCCACCGGGGAAGGTGCCAGAAACGAGTTCTGTTGGTAGTTTTTACAGTACCCCGGTAGGCAGCTGAAAGGCACCACAAAACTTGTTCTAACTGCTTCCTGGGCTGAGATGGGGAACAGCTGAATTTTGGACTCGGCTGGTGACAAAATGTTCCAAACACACCCCATGCACAGCTCCACCGGGGAAGGTGCCAGAAACGAGTTCTGTTGGTAGTTTTTACAGTACCCCGGTAGGCAGCTGAAAGGCACCACAAAACCGGTTCTATCTGCTTACTGCCTGAGATGGGGAACAGCTGAATTTTGGACTCGGCTGGTGACAAAATGTTCCAAACACACCCCATGCACAACTCCACCGGGGAAGGTGCCAGAAACGAGTTCTGTTGGTAGTTTTTACACTACCCCGGTAGGCAGCTGAAAGGCACCACAAAACTTGTTCTACCTGCTTTCTGGGCTGAGATGGGGATCGGCTGAGTTTTGGACTCGGCTGGTGGCAAAATGTTCCAAACACACCCCATGCACAGCTCCACCGGGGAAGGTGCCAGAAACGAGTTCTGTTGGTAGTTTTTACAGTACCCCGGTAGGCAGCTGAAAGGCACCACAAAACCGGTTCTATCTGCTTACTGGCCTGAAATGGGGAATAGCTGAATTTTTGACTCGGCTGGTGACAAAATATTCCAAACACACCCCATGCACGACTCCACCGGGGAAGGTGCCAGAAACGAGTTCTGTTGGTAGTTTTTACACTACCCCGGTAGGCAGCTGAAAGGCACCACAAAACTTGTTCTACCTGCTTACTGGCCTGAGATGGGGAATAGCTGAATTTTGGACTCGGGTGGTGACAGAATGTTCCAAACACACCCCATGCACCGCTCCACCGGGGAAGGTGCCAGAAACGAGTTCTGTTGGTAGTTTTTACACTACCCCGGTAGGCAAGAGAAAGTCACCACAAAAGGTTTTCTACCTGCTTTCTGGGCTGAGATGGGGAACAGCTGAATTTTGGACTCGGCTGGTGGCAAAATGTTCCAAACACACCCCATGCACAACTCCACCGGGGAAGGTGCCAGAAATGAGTTCTTTTGGTAGTTTTTACACTACCCCGGTAGGCAGCTGAAAGGCACCACAAAACGGGTTCTATCTGCTTACTGGCCTGAGATGGGGAATAGCTGAATTTTGGACTCGGCTGGTGACAGAATGTTCCAAACACACCCCATGCACAACTCCACCGGGGAAGGTGCCAGAAACGAGTTCTGTGGGTTGGTAGTTTTTACACTACCCCGGTAGGCAGCTGAAAGGCACCACAAAACTTGTTCTACCTGCTTTCTGGGCTGAGATGGGGAACGGCTGAATTTTGGACGCGGCTGGTGACAATATGTTCCAAACACACCCCATGCACAACTCCACCGGGGAAGGTGCCAGAAACGAGTTCTGTTGGTAGTTTTTACACTACTCCGGTAGGCAAGAGAAAGTCACCACAAAAGTTTTTCTACCTGCTTTCTGGGCTGAGATGGGGAACGGCTGAATTTTGGACTCGGCTGGTGACAGAATGTTCCAAACACACCCCATGCACAACTCCACCGGGGAAGGTGCCAGAAACGAGTTCTGTTGGTAGTTTTTACACTACCCCGGTAGGCAGCTGAAAGGCACCACAAAACTTGTTCTACCTGCTTTCTGGGCTGAGATGGGGAACGGCTGAATTTTGGACTCGGCTGGTGACAGAATGTTCCAAACACACCCCATGCACAACTCCACCGGGGAAGGTGCCAGAAATGAGTTCTTTTGGTAGTTTTTACACTACCCCGGTAGGCAAGAGAAAGTCACCACAAAAGTTTTTCTACCTGCTTTCTGGGCTGAGATGGGGAACAGCTGAATTTTGGACTCGGCTGGTGGCAAAATGTTCCAAACACACCCCATGCACAGCTCCACCGGGGAAGGTGCCAGAAACGAGTCCTGTTGGTAGTTTTTACAGTACCCCGGTAGGCAGCTGAAAGGCACCACAAAACTTGTTCTATCTGCTTCCTGGGCTGAGATGGGGAACGGCTGAATTTTGGACTCGGCTGGTGACAGAATGTTCCAAACACACCCATGCACAGCTCCACCGGGGAAGGTGCCAGAAACGAGTTCTGTTGGTAGTTTTTACAGTACCCTGGTAGGCAGCTGAAAGGCACCACAAAACTTGTTCTACCTGCTTACTGGCCTGAGATGGGGAATAGCTGAATTTTGGACTCGGCTGGTGACAGATGTTCCAAACACACCCCATGCACCGCTCCACCGGGGAAGGTGCCAGAAACGAGTTCTGTTGGTAGTTTTTACACTACCCCGGTAGGCAGCTGAAAGGCACCACAAAACTTGTTCTATCTGCTTCCTGGGCTGAGATGGGGAACAGCTGAATTTTGGACTCGGCTGGTGACAAAATGTTCCAAACACACCCCATGCACAGCTCCACCGGGGAAGGTGCCAGAAACGAGTTCTGTTGGTAGTTTTTACAGTACCCCGGTAGGCAGCTGAAAGGCACCACAAAACCGGTTCTATCTGCTTACTGCCTGAGATGGGGAACAGCTGAATTTTGGACTCGGCTGGTGACAAAATGTTCCAAACACACCCCATGCACAACTCCACCGGGGAAGGTGCCAGAAACGAGTTCTGTTGGTAGTTTTTACACTACCCCGGTAGGCAGCTGAAAGGCACCACAAAACTTGTTCTACCTGCTTTCTGGGCTGAGATGGGGATCGGCTGAGTTTTGGACTCGGCTGGTGGCAAAATGTTCCAAACACACCCCATGCACAGCTCCACCGGGGAAGGTGCCAGAAACGAGTCCTGTTGGTAGTTTTTACAGTACCCCGGTAGGCAGCTGAAAGGCACCACAAAACCGGTTCTATCTGCTTACTGGCCTGAGATGGGGAATAGCTGAATTTTTGACTCGGCTGGTGACAAAATATTCCAAACACACCCCATGCACGACTCCACCGGGGAAGGTGCCAGAAACGAGTTCTGTTGGTAGTTTTTACACTACCCCGGTAGGCAGCTGAAAGGCACCACAAAACTTGTTCTACCTGCTTACTGGCCTGAGATGGGGAATAGCTGAATTTTGGACTCGGCTGGTGACAGAATGTTCCAAACACACCCCATGCACAACTCCACCGGGGAAGGTGCCAGAAACGAGTTCTGTTGGTAGTTTTTACACTACCCCGGTAGGCAGCTGAAAGGCACCACAAAACTTGTTCTACCTGCTTTCTGGGCTGAGATGGGGATCGGCTGAGTTTTGGACTCGGCTGGTGGCAAAATGTTCCAAACACACCCCATGCACAGCTCCACCACGGAAGGTGCCAGAAACGACTCCTGTTGGTTGTTTTTACAGTACCCCGGTAGGCAGCTGAAAGGCACCACAAAACTAGTTCTACCTGCTTTCTGGGCTGAGATGGGGAACGGCTGAATTTTGGACTCGGCTGGTGACAGAATGTTCCAAACACACCCCATGCACAGCTCCACCGGGGAAGGTGCCAGAAATGAGTTCTGTTGGTAGTTTTTACAGTACCCTGGTAGGCAGCTGAAAGGCACCACAAAACGGGTTCTATCTGCTTACTGGCCTGAGATGGGGAATAGCTGAATTTTGGACTCGGCTGGTGACAGAATGTTCCAAACACACCCCATGCACAACTCCACCGGGGAAGGTGCCAGAAACGAGTTCTGTTGGTAGTTTTTACACTACCCCGGTAGGCAGCTGAAAGGCACCACAAAACTTGTTCTACCTGCTTTCTGGGCTGAGATGGGGAACGGCTGAATTTTGGACTCGGGTGGTGACAGAATGTTCCAAACACACCCCATGCACAACTCCACCGGGGAAGGTGCCAGAAATGAGTTCTTTTGGTAGTTTTTACACTACCCCGGTAGGCAGCTGAAAGGCACCACAAAACCGGTTCTATCTGCTTACTGGCCTGAGATGGGGAACAGCTGAATTTTGGACTCGGCTGGTGACAAAATGTTCCAAACACACCCCATGCACAACTCCACCGGGGAAGGTGCCAGAAACGAGTTCTGTTGGTAGTTTTTACACTACCCTGGTAGGCAACTGAAAGGCACCACAAAAGTTTTTCTACCTGCTTTCTGGGCTGAGATGGGGAACAGCTGAATTTTGGACTCGGCTGGTGACAAAATGTTCCAAACACACCCCATGCACAGCTCCACCGGGGAAGGTGCCAGAAACGAGTCCTGTTGGTAGTTTTTACAGTACCCCGGTAGGCAGCTGAAAGGCACCACAAAACCGGTTCTATCTGCTTACTGGCCTGAGATGGGGAACAGCTGAATTTTGGACTCGGCTGGTGACAAAATGTTCCAAACACACCCCATGCACAACTCCACCGGGGAAGGTGCCAGAAACGAGTTCTGTTGGTAGTTTTTACAGTACCCCGGTAGGCAGCTGAAAGGCACCACAAAACTTGTTGTACCTGCTTTCTGGGCTGAGATGGGGATCGGCTGAGTTTTGGACTCGGCTGGTGGCAAAATGTTCCAAACACACCCCATGCACAGCTCCACCGGGGAAGGTGCCAGAAACGAGTTCTGTTGGTAGTTTTTACAGTACCCCGGTAGGCAGCTGAAAGGCACCACAAAACCGGTTCTATCTGCTTACTGGCCTGAGATGGGGAATAGCTGAATTTGGACTCGGCTGGTGACAAAATGTTCCAAACACACCCCATGCACAGCTCCACCGGGGAAGGTGCCAGAAACGAGTTCTGTTGGTAGTTTTTACAGTACCCCGGTAGGCAGCTGAAAGGCACCACAAAACCGGTTCTATCTGCTTACTGGCCTGAGATGGGGAATAGCTGAATTTTGGACTCGGCTGGTGACAGAATGTTCCAAACACACCCCATGCACAACTCCACCGGGGAAGGTGCCAGAAACGAGTTCTGTTGGTAGTTTTTACACTACCCCGGTAGGCAGCTGAAAGGCACCACAAAACTTGTTCTACCTGCTTTCTGGGCTGAGATGGGGATCGGCTGAATTTTGGACTCGGCTGGTGACAAAATGTTCCAAACACACCCCATGCACAACTCCACCGGGGAAGGTGCCAGAAACGAGTCCTGTTGGTAGTTTTTACACTACCCCGGTAGGCAGCTGAAAGGCACCACAAAACTTGTTGTACCTGCTTTCTGGGCTGAGTTGGGGATCGGCTGAGTTTTGGACTCGGCTGGTGGCAAAATGTTCCAAACACACCCCATGCACAGCTCCACCGGGGAAGGTGCCAGAAACGAGTTCTGTTGGTAGTTTTTACAGTACCCCGGTAGGCAGCTGAAAGGCACCACAAAACCAGTTCTATCTGCTTCCTGGGCTGAGATGGGGAACGGCTGAATTTTGGACTCGGGTGGTGACAGAATGTTCCAAACACACCCCATGCACAACTCCACCGGGGAAGGTGCCAGAAACGAGTTCTGTTGGTAGTTTTTACAGTACCCCGGTAGGCAGTTGAAGGGCACCACAAAACCGGTTCTATCTGCTTACTGGCCTGAGATGGGGAACAGCTGAATTTTGGACTCGGCTGGTGACAAAATGTTCCAAACACACCCCATGCACAACTCCACCGGGGAAGGTGCCAGAAACGAGTTCTGTTGGTAGTTTTTACAGTACCCCGGTAGGCAGCTGAAAGGCACCACAAAACTTATTCTACCTGCTTTCTGGGCTGAGATGGGGATCGGCTGAATTTTGGACTCGGCTGGTGACAAAATGTTCCAAACACACCCCATGCACAACTCCACCGGGGAAGGTGCCAGAAACGAGTTCTGTTGGTAGTTTTTACACTACCCCGGTAGGCAGCTGAAAGGCACCACAAAACTTGTTCTACCTGCTTTCTGGGCTGAGATGGGGAACGGCTGAATTTTGGACTCGGCTGGTGACAAAATGTTCCAAACACACCCCATGCACCGCTCCACCGGGGAAGGTGCCAGAAACGAGTCCTGTTGGTAGTTTTTACAGTACCGCGGTAGGCAGCTGAAAGGCACCACAAAACCGGTTCTATCTGCTTACTGGCCTGAGATGGGGAACAGCTGAATTTTGGACTCGGCTGGTGACAAAATGTTCCAAACACACCCCATGCACAACTCCACCGGGGAAGGTGCCAGAAACGAGTTCTGTTGGTAGTTTTTACACTACCCCGGTAGGCAGCTGAAAGGCACCACAAAACTTGTTGTACCTGCTTTCTGGGCTGAGATGGGGATCGGCTGAGTTTTGGACTCGGCTGGTGGCAAAATGTTCCAAACACACCCCATGCACAGCTCCACCGGGGAAGGTGCCAGAAACGAGTTCTGTTGGTAGTTTTTACAGTACCCCGGTAGGCAGCTGAAAGGCACCACAAAACCGGTTCTATCTGCTTACTGGCCTGAGATGGGGAATAGCTGAATTTTGGACTCGGCTGGTGACAAAAAGTTCCAAACACACCCCATGCACAACTCCACCGGGGAAGGTGCCAGAAACGAGTACTTTTGGTAGTTTTTACACTACCCCGGTAGGCAAGAGAAAGGCACCACAAAACTTGTTCTACCTGCTTTCTGGGCTGAGATGGGGATCGGCTGAGTTTTGGACTCGGCTGGTGGCAAAATGTTCCAAACACACCCCATGCACAGCTCCACCGGGGAAGGTGCCAGAAACGAGTTCTGTTGGTAGTTTTTACAGTACCCCGGTAGGCAGCTGAAAGGCACCACAAAACCAGTTCTATCTGCTTCCTGGGCTGAGATGGGGAACGGCTGAATTTTGGACTCGGGTGGTGACAGAATGTTCCAAACACACCCCATGCACAACTCCACCGGGGAAGGTGCCAGAAACGAGTTCTGTTGGTAGTTTTTACAGTACCCCGGTAGGCAGTTGAAGGGCACCACAAAACCGGTTCTATCTGCTTACTGGCCTAGAGATGGGGAATAGCTGAATTTTGGACTCGGCTGGTGACAAAATGTTCCAAACACACCCCATGCACAACTCCACCGGGGAAGGTGCCAGAAACGAGTACTTTTGGTAGTTTTTACACTACCCCGGTAGGCAAGAGAAAGGCACCACAAAACTTGTTCTACCTGCTTTCTGGGCTGAGATGGGGATCGGCTGAGTTTTGGACTCGGCTGGTGGCAAAATGTTCCAAACACACCCCATGCACAGCTCCACCGGGGAAGGTGCCAGAAACGAGTTCTGTTGGTAGTTTTTACAGTACCCCGGTAGGCAGCTGAAAGGCACCACAAAACTTGTTCTACCTGCTTTCTGGGCTGAGACGGGGAATAGCTGAATTTTGGACTCGGCTGGTGACAAAATGTTCCAAACACACCCCATGCACAGCTCCACCGGGGAAGGTGCCAGAAACGAGTCCTGTTGGTAGTTTTTACAGTACCCCGGTAGGCAGCTGAAAGGCACCACAAAACTAGTTCTACCTGCTTTCTGGGCTGAGATGGGGAATAGCTGAATTTTGGACTCGGCTGGTGACAGAAAGTTCCAAAAACACCCCATGCACAACTCCACCGGGGAAGGTGCCAGAAACGAGTTCTGTTGGTAGTTTTTACACTACCCCGGTAGGCAGCTGAAAGGCACCACAAAACTTGTTGTACCTGCTTTCTGGGCTGAGATGGGGAACGGCTGAATTTTGGACTCGGCTGGTGACAAAATGTTCCAAACACACCCCATGCACCGCTCCACCGGGGAAGGTGCCAGAAACGAGTCCTGTTGGTAGTTTTTACAGTACCCCGGTAGGCAGCTGAAAGGCACCACAAAACTTGTTCTATCTGCTTCCTGGGCTGAGATGGGGAACGGCTGAATTTTGGACTCGGGTGGTGACAGAATGTTCCAAACACACCCCATGCACAACTCCACCGGGGAAGGTGCCAGAAACGAGTTCTGTTGGTAGTTTTTACAGTACCCCGGTAGGCAGTTGAAAGGCACCACAAAACCGGTTCTATCTGCTTACTGGCCTGAGAGGGGGAATAGCTGAATTTTGGACTCGGCTGGTGACAAAATGTTCCAAACACACCCCATGCACAACTCCACCGGGGAAGGTGCCAGAAACGAGTACTTTTGGTATTTTTTACACTACCCCGGTAGGCAAGAGAAAGGCACCACAAAACTTGTTCTACCTGCTTTCTGGGCTGAGATGGGGATCGGCTGAGTTTTGGACTCGGCTGGTGGCAAAATGTTCCAAACACACCCCATGCACAACTCCACCACGGAAGGTGCCAGAAACGAGTTCTGTTGGTAGTTTTTACAGTACCCCGGTAGGCAGCTGAAAGGCACCACAAAACCGGTTCTATCTGCTTACTGGGCTGAGATGGGGAACGGCTGAATTTTGGACTCGGCTGGTGACAAAATGTTCCAAACACACCCCATGCACAGCTCCACCGGGGAAGGTGCCAGAAACGAGTCCTGTTGGTAGTTTTTACACTACCCCGGTAGGCAGCTGAAAGGCACCACAAAACTTGTTCTACCTGCTTTCTGGGCTGAGATGGGGAACGGCTGAATTTTGGACTCGGCTGGTGACAGAATGTTCCAAACACACCCCATGCACAACTCCACCGGGGAAGGTGCCAGAAACGAGTTCTGTTGGTAGTTTTTACACTACCCCGGTAGGCAGCTGAAAGGCACCACAAAACTTGTTCTACCTGCCTTCTGGGCTGAGATGGGGAACGGCTGAATTTTGGACTCGGCTGGTGACAGAATGTTCCAAACACACCCCATGCACAGCTCCACCGGGGAAGGTGCCAGAAACGAGTTCTGTTGGTAGTTTTTACAGTACCCCGGTAGGCAGCTGAAAGGCACCACAAAACTTGTTCTACCTGCTTTCTGGGCTGAGATGGGGAACGGCTGAATTTTGGACTCGGCTGGTGACAGAATGTTCCAAACACACCCCATGCACCGCTCCACCGGGGAAGGTGCCAGAAACGAGTCCTGTTGGTAGTTTTTACAGTACCCCGGTAGGCAGCTGAAAGGCACCACAAAACTTGTTCTATCTGCTTCCTGGGCTGAGATGGGGAACGGCTGAATTTTGGACTCGGGTGGTGACAGAATGTTCCAAACACACCCCATGCACAACTCCACCGGGGAAGGTGCCAGAAATGAGTTCTGTTGGTAGTTTTTACACTACCCCGGTAGGCAGCTGAAAGGCACCACAAAACTTGTTCTACCTGCTTTCTGGGCTGAGATGGGGAACGGCTGAATTTTGGACTCGGCTGGTGACATAATGTTCCAAACACACCCCATGCACAACTCCACCGGGGAAGGTGCCAGAAACGAGTTCTGTTGGTAGTTTTTACACTACCCCGGTAGGCAAGAGAAAGTCACCACAAAAGTTTTTCTACCTGCTTTCTGGGCTGAGATGGGGAACAGCTGGGTTTTGGACTCGGCTGGTGGCAAAATGTTCCAAACACACCCCATGCACACTCCACCGGGGAAGGTGCCAGAAACGAGTCCTGTTGGTAGTTTTTACAGTACCCCGGTAGGCAGCTGAAAGGCACCACAAAACTTGTTCTACCTGCTTTCTGGGCTGAGATGGGGAACGGCTGAATTTTGGACTCGGCTGGTGACAAAATGTTCCAAACACACCCCATGCACCGCTCCACCGGGGAAGGTGCCAGAAACGAGTCCTGTTGGTAGTTTTTACAGTACCGCGGTAGGCAGCTGAAAGGCACCACAAAACCGGTTCTATCTGCTTACTGGCCTGAGATGGGGAATAGCTGAATTTTGGACTCGGCTGGTGACAAAAAGTTCCAAACACACCCCATGCACAACTCCACCGGGGAAGGTGCCAGAAACGAGTACTTTTGGTAGTTTTTACACTACCCCGGTAGGCAAGAGAAAGGCACCACAAAACTTGTTCTACCTGCTTTCTGGGCTGAGATGGGGATCGGCTGAGTTTTGGACTCGGCTGGTGGCAAAATGTTCCAAACACACCCCATGCACAGCTCCACCGGGGAAGGTGCCAGAAACGAGTTCTGTTGGTAGTTTTTACAGTACCCCGGTAGGCAGCTGAAAGGCACCACAAAACCAGTTCTATCTGCTTCCTGGGCTGAGATGGGGAACGGCTGAATTTTGGACTCGGGTGGTGACAGAATGTTCCAAACACACCCCATGCACAACTCCACCGGGGAAGGTGCCAGAAACGAGTTCTGTTGGTAGTTTTTACAGTACCCCGGTAGGCAGTTGAAGGGCACCACAAAACCGGTTCTATCTGCTTACTGGCCTAGAGATGGGGAATAGCTGAATTTTGGACTCGGCTGGTGACAAAATGTTCCAAACACACCCCATGCACAACTCCACCGGGGAAGGTGCCAGAAACGAGTACTTTTGGTAGTTTTTACACTACCCCGGTAGGCAAGAGAAAGGCACCACAAAACTTGTTCTACCTGCTTTCTGGGCTGAGATGGGGATCGGCTGAGTTTTGGACTCGGCTGGTGACAGAATGTTCCAAACACACCCCATGCACAGCTCCACCGGGGAAGGTGCCAGAAACGAGTTCTGTTGGTAGTTTTTACAGTACCCCGGTAGGCAGCTGAAAGGCACCACAAAACTTGTTCTACCTGCTTTCTGGGCTGAGACGGGGAATAGCTGAATTTTGGACTCGGCTGGTGACAAAATGTTCCAAACACACCCCATGCACAGCTCCACCGGGGAAGGTGCCAGAAACGAGTCCTGTTGGTAGTTTTTACAGTACCCCGGTAGGCAGCTGAAAGGCACCACAAAACTAGTTCTACCTGCTTTCTGGGCTGAGATGGGGAACGGCTGAATTTTAGACTCGGCTGGTGACAGAATGTTCCAAACACACCCCATGCACAGCTCCACCGGGGAAGGTGCCAGAAACGAGTACTTTTGGTAGTTTTTACAGTACCCCGGTAGGCAGCTGAAAGGCACCACAAAACCGGTTCTATCTGCTTACTGGCCTGAGATGGGGAATAGCTGAATTTTGGACTCGGCTGGTGACAGAAAGTTCCAAAAACACCCCATGCACAACTCCACCGGGGAAGGTGCCAGAAACGAGTTCTGTTGGTAGTTTTTACACTACCCCGGTAGGCAGCTGAAAGGCACCACAAAACTTGTTGTACCTGCTTTCTGGGCTGAGATGGGGAACGGCTGAATTTTGGACTCGGCTGGTGACAAAATGTTCCAAACACACCCCATGCACCGCTCCACCGGGGAAGGTGCCAGAAACGAGTCCTGTTGGTAGTTTTTACAGTACCCCGGTAGGCAGCTGAAAGGCACCACAAAACTTGTTCTATCTGCTTCCTGGGCTGAGATGGGGAACGGCTGAATTTTGGACTCGGGTGGTGACAGAATGTTCCAAACACACCCCATGCACAACTCCACCGGGGAAGGTGCCAGAAACGAGTTCTGTTGGTAGTTTTTACAGTACCCCCGGTAGGCAGTTGAAAGGCACCACAAAACCGGTTCTATCTGCTTACTGGCCTGAGATGGGGAATAGCTGAATTTTGGACTCGGCTGGTGACAAAATGTTCCAAACACACCCCATGCACAACTCCACCGGGGAAGGTGCCAGAAACGAGTACTTTTGGTATTTTTTACACTACCCCGGTAGGCAAGAGAAAGGCACCACAAAACTTGTTCTACCTGCTTTCTGGGCTGAGATGGGGATCGGCTGAGTTTTGGACTCGGCTGGTGGCAAAATGTTCCAAACACACCCCATGCACAACTCCACCACGGAAGGTGCCAGAAACGAGTTCTGTTGGTAGTTTTTACAGTACCCCCGGTAGGCAGCTGAAAGGCACCACAAAACTTGTTCTACCTGCTTTCTGGGCTGAGATGGGGAACGGCTGAATTTTGGACTCGGCTGGTGACAGAATGTTCCAAACACACCCCATGCACAACTCCACCGGGGAAGGTGCCAGAAACGAGTCCTGTTGGTAGTTTTTACACTACCCCCGGTAGGCAAGAGAAAGTCACCACAAAAGTTTTTCTACCTGCTTTCTGGGCTGAGATGGGGAACAGCTGGGTTTTGGACTCGGCTGGTGGCAAAATGTTCCAAACACACCCCATGCACACTCCACCGGGGAAGGTGCCAGAAACGAGTCCTGTTGGTAGTTTTTACAGTACCCCGGTAGGCAGCTGAAAGGCACCACAAAACTTGTTCTACCTGCTTTCTGGGCTGAGATGGGGAACGGCTGAATTTTGGACTCGGCTGGTGACAGAATGTTCCAAACACACCCCATGCACAGCTCCACCGGGGAAGGTGCCAGAAACGAGTTCTGTTGGTAGTTTTTACAGTACCCCCGGTAGGCAGCTGAAAGGCACCACAAAACCGGTTCTATCTGCTTACTGGCCTGAGATGGGGAATAGCTGAATTTTGGACTCGGCTGGTGACAGAATGTTCCAAACACACCCCATGCACAACTCCACCGGGGAAGGTGCCAGAAACGAGTTCTGTTGGTAGTTTTTACAGTACCCCGGTAGGCAGCTGAAAGGCACCACAAAACTTGTTGTACCTGCTTTCTGGGCTGAGATGGGGATCGGCTGAATTTTGGACTCGGCTGGTGACAGAATGTTCCAAACACACCCCATGCACAACTCCACCGGGGAAGGTGCCAGAAACGAGTTCTGTTGGTAGTTTTTACACTACCCCGGTAGGCAGCTGAAAGGCACCACAAAACTTGTTCTACCTGCTTTCTGGGCTGAGATGGGGAACGGCTGAATTTTGGACTCGGCTGGTGACAAAATGTTCCAAACACACCCCATGCACAACTCCACCGGGGAAGGTGCCAGAAACGAGTTCTGTTGGTAGTTTTTACAGTACCCCCGGTAGGCAGCTGAAAGGCACCACAAAACTTGTTCTACCTGCTTTCTGGGCTGAGATGGGGAACGGCTGAATTTTGGACTCGGGTGGTGACATAATGTTCCAAACACACCCCATGCACAACTCCACCGGGGAAGGTGCCAGAAACGAGTTCTGTTGGTAGTTTTTACACTACCCCGGTAGGCAAGAGAAAGTCACCACAAAAGTTTTTCTACCTGCTTTCTGGGCTGAGATGGGGAACAGCTGAATTTTGGACTCGGCTGGTGGCAAAATGTTCCAAACACACCCCATGCACAGCTCCACCGGGGAAGGTGCCAGAAACGAGTCCTGTTGGTAGTTTTTACACTACCCCGGTAGGCAGCTGAAAGGCACCACAAAACTTGTTCTACCTGCTTTCTGGGCTGAGATGGGGAACGGCTGAATTTTGGACTCGGCTGGTGACAGAATGTTCCAAACACACCCCATGCACAGCTCCACCGGGGAAGGTGCCAGAAACGAGTTCTGTTGGTAGTTTTTACAGTACCCCCGGTAGGCAGCTGAAAGGCACCACAAAACTTGTTCTACCTGCTTTCTGGGCTGAGATGGGGAACAGCTGAATTTTGGACTCGGCTGGTGACAAAATGTTCCAAACACACCCCATGCACAACTCCACCGGGGAAGGTGCCAGAAACGAGTTCTGTTGGTAGTTTTTACAGTACCGCGGTAGGCAGCTGAAAGGCACCACAAAACTTGTTCTACCTGCTTTCTGGGCTGAGATGGGGATCGGCTGAGTTTTGGACTCGGCTGGTGGCAAAATGTTCCAAACACACCCCATGCACAGCTCCACCGGGGAAGGTGCCAGAAACGAGTTCTGTTGGTAGTTTTTACAGTACCCCCGGTAGGCAGCTGAAAGGCACCACAAAACCGGTTCTATCTGCTTACTGGCCTGAAATGGGGAATAGCTGAATTTTGGACTCGGCTGGTGACAAAATGTTCCAAACACACCCCATGCACAGCTCCACCGGGGAAGGTGCCAGAAACGAGTCCTGTTGGTAGTTTTTACAGTACCCCCGGTAGGCAGCTGAAAGGCACCACAAAACCAGTTCTATCTGCTTTCTGGGCTGAGATGGGGATCGGCTGAGTTTTGGACTCGGCTGGTGGCAAAATGTTCCAAACACACCCCATGCACAGCTCCACCGGGGAAGGTGCCAGAAACGAGTTCTGTTGGTAGTTTTTACAGTACCCCGGTAGGCAGCTGAAAGGCACCACAAAACTTGTTCTATCTGCTTCCTGGGCTGAGATGGGGAACGGCTGAATTTTGGACTCGGGTGGTGACAGAATGTTCCAAACACACCCCATGCACAACTCCACCGGGGAAGGTGCCAGAAACGAGTCCTGTTGGTAGTTTTTACAGTACCCCGGTAGGCAGCTGAAAGGCACCACAAAACTAGTTCTACCTGCTTTCTGGGCTGAGATGGGGAACGGCTGAATTTTAGACTCGGCTGGTGACAGAATGTTCCAAACACACCCCATGCACAGCTCCACCGGGGAAGGTGCCAGAAACGAGTACTTTTGGTAGTTTTTACAGTACCCCCGGTAGGCAGCTGAAAGGCACCACAAAACCGGTTCTATCTGCTTACTGGCCTGAGATGGGGAATAGCTGAATTTTGGACTCGGCTGGTGACAGAAAGTTCCAAAAACACCCCATGCACAACTCCACCGGGGAAGGTGCCAGAAACGAGTTCTGTTGGTAGTTTTTACACTACCCCGGTAGGCAGCTGAAAGGCACCACAAAACTTGTTGTACCTGCTTTCTGGGCTGAGATGGGGAACGGCTGAATTTTGGACTCGGCTGGTGACAAAATGTTCCAAACACACCCCATGCACCGCTCCACCGGGGAAGGTGCCAGAAACGAGTCCTGTTGGTAGTTTTTACAGTACCCCGGTAGGCAGCTGAAAGGCACCACAAAACTTGTTCTATCTGCTTCCTGGGCTGAGATGGGGAACGGCTGAATTTTGGACTCGGGTGGTGACAGAATGTTCCAAACACACCCCATGCACAACTCCACCGGGGAAGGTGCCAGAAACGAGTTCTGTTGGTAGTTTTTACAGTACCCCCGGTAGGCAGTTGAAAGGCACCACAAAACCGGTTCTATCTGCTTACTGGCCTGAGATGGGGAATAGCTGAATTTTGGACTCGGCTGGTGACAAAATGTTCCAAACACACCCCATGCACAACTCCACCGGGGAAGGTGCCAGAAACGAGTACTTTTGGTATTTTTTACACTACCCCGGTAGGCAAGAGAAAGGCACCACAAAACTTGTTCTACCTGCTTTCTGGGCTGAGATGGGGATCGGCTGAGTTTTGGACTCGGCTGGTGGCAAAATGTTCCAAACACACCCCATGCACAACTCCACCACGGAAGGTGCCAGAAACGAGTTCTGTTGGTAGTTTTTACAGTACCCCGGTAGGCAGCTGAAAGGCACCACAAAACTTGTTCTACCTGCTTTCTGGGCTGAGATGGGGAACGGCTGAATTTTGGACTCGGCTGGTGACAGAATGTTCCAAACACACCCCATGCACAACTCCACCGGGGAAGGTGCCAGAAACGAGTCCTGTTGGTAGTTTTTACACTACCCCGGTAGGCAAGAGAAAGTCACCACAAAAGTTTTTCTACCTGCTTTCTGGGCTGAGATGGGGAACAGCTGGGTTTTGGACTCGGCTGGTGGCAAAATGTTCCAAACACACCCCATGCACACTCCACCGGGGAAGGTGCCAGAAACGAGTCCTGTTGGTAGTTTTTACAGTACCCCGGTAGGCAGCTGAAAGGCACCACAAAACTTGTTCTACCTGCTTTCTGGGCTGAGATGGGGAACGGCTGAATTTTGGACTCGGCTGGTGACAGAATGTTCCAAACACACCCCATGCACAGCTCCACCGGGGAAGGTGCCAGAAACGAGTTCTGTTGGTAGTTTTTACAGTACCCCGGTAGGCAGCTGAAAGGCACCACAAAACCGGTTCTATCTGCTTACTGGCCTGAGATGGGGAATAGCTGAATTTTGGACTCGGCTGGTGACAGAATGTTCCAAACACACCCCATGCACAACTCCACCGGGGAAGGTGCCAGAAACGAGTTCTGTTGGTAGTTTTTACAGTACCCCGGTAGGCAGCTGAAAGGCACCACAAAACTTGTTGTACCTGCTTTCTGGGCTGAGATGGGGATCGGCTGAATTTTGGACTCGGCTGGTGACAGAATGTTCCAAACACACCCCATGCACAACTCCACCGGGGAAGGTGCCAGAAACGAGTTCTGTTGGTAGTTTTTACACTACCCCGGTAGGCAGCTGAAAGGCACCACAAAACTTGTTCTACCTGCTTTCTGGGCTGAGATGGGGAACGGCTGAATTTTGGACTCGGCTGGTGACAAAATGTTCCAAACACACCCCATGCACAACTCCACCGGGGAAGGTGCCAGAAACGAGTTCTGTTGGTAGTTTTTACAGTACCCCGGTAGGCAGCTGAAAGGCACCACAAAACTTGTTCTACCTGCTTTCTGGGCTGAGATGGGGAACGGCTGAATTTTGGACTCGGGTGGTGACATAATGTTCCAAACACACCCCATGCACAACTCCACCGGGGAAGGTGCCAGAAACGAGTTCTGTTGGTAGTTTTTACACTACCCCGGTAGGCAAGAGAAAGTCACCACAAAAGTTTTTCTACCTGCTTTCTGGGCTGAGATGGGGAACAGCTGAATTTTGGACTCGGCTGGTGGCAAAATGTTCCAAACACACCCCATGCACAGCTCCACCGGGGAAGGTGCCAGAAACGAGTCCTGTTGGTAGTTTTTACACTACCCCGGTAGGCAGCTGAAAGGCACCACAAAACTTGTTCTACCTGCTTTCTGGGCTGAGATGGGGAACGGCTGAATTTTGGACTCGGCTGGTGACAGAATGTTCCAAACACACCCCATGCACAGCTCCACCGGGGAAGGTGCCAGAAACGAGTTCTGTTGGTAGTTTTTACAGTACCCCGGTAGGCAGCTGAAAGGCACCACAAAACTTGTTCTACCTGCTTTCTGGGCTGAGATGGGGAACAGCTGAATTTTGGACTCGGCTGGTGACAAAATGTTCCAAACACACCCCATGCACAACTCCACCGGGGAAGGTGCCAGAAACGAGTTCTGTTGGTAGTTTTTACAGTACCGCGGTAGGCAGCTGAAAGGCACCACAAAACTTGTTCTACCTGCTTTCTGGGCTGAGATGGGGATCGGCTGAGTTTTGGACTCGGCTGGTGGCAAAATGTTCCAAACACACCCCATGCACAGCTCCACCGGGGAAGGTGCCAGAAACGAGTTCTGTTGGTAGTTTTTACAGTACCCCGGTAGGCAGCTGAAAGGCACCACAAAACCGGTTCTATCTGCTTACTGGCCTGAAATGGGGAATAGCTGAATTTTGGACTCGGCTGGTGACAAAATGTTCCAAACACACCCCATGCACAGCTCCACCGGGGAAGGTGCCAGAAACGAGTCCTGTTGGTAGTTTTTACAGTACCCCGGTAGGCAGCTGAAAGGCACCACAAAACCAGTTCTATCTGCTTTCTGGGCTGAGATGGGGATCGGCTGAGTTTTGGACTCGGCTGGTGGCAAAATGTTCCAAACACACCCCATGCACAGCTCCACCGGGGAAGGTGCCAGAAACGAGTTCTGTTGGTAGTTTTTACAGTACCCCGGTAGGCAGCTGAAAGGCACCACAAAACTTGTTCTATCTGCTTCCTGGGCTGAGATGGGGAACGGCTGAATTTTGGACTCGGGTGGTGACAGAATGTTCCAAACACACCCCATGCACAACTCCACCGGGGAAGGTGCCAGAAATGAGTTCTGTTGGTAGTTTTTACACTACCCCGGTAGGCAGCTGAAAGGCACCACAAAACTTGTTCTACCTGCTTTCTGGGCTGAGATGGGGAACGGCTGAATTTTGGACTCGGCTGGTGACATAATGTTCCAAACACACCCCATGCACAACTCCACCGGGGAAGGTGCCAGAAACGAGTTCTGTTGGTAGTTTTTACAGTACCCCGGTAGGCAAGAGAAAGTCACCACAAAAGTTTTTCTACCTGCTTTCTGGGCTGAGATGGGGAACAGCTGGGTTTTGGACTCGGCTGGTGGCAAAATGTTCCAAACACACCCCATGCACACTCCACCGGGGAAGGTGCCAGAAACGAGTCCTGTTGGTAGTTTTTACACTACCCCGGTAGGCAGCTGAAAGGCACCACAAAACTTGTTCTACCTGCTTTCTGGGCTGAGATGGGGAACGGCTGAATTTTGGACTCGGCTGGTGACAGAATGTTCCAAACACACCCCATGCACAACTCCACTAGGGAAGGTGCCAGAAATGAGTTCTGTTGGTAGTTTTTACAGTACCCCGGTAGGCAGCTGAAAGGCACCACAAAACCGGTTCTATCTGCTTACTGGCCTGAGATGGGGAATAGCTGAATTTTGGACTCGGCTGGTGACAGAATGTTCCAAACACACCCCATGCACAACTCCACCGGGGAAGGTGCCAGAAACGAGTTCTGTTGGTAGTTTTTACAGTACCCCGGTAGGCAGCTGAAAGGCACCACAAAACTTGTTGTACCTGCTTTCTGGGCTGAGATGGGGATCGGCTGAATTTTGGACTCGGCTGGTGACAGAATGTTCCAAACACACCCCATGCACAACTCCACCGGGGAAGGTGCCAGAAACGAGTTCTGTTGGTAGTTTTTACACTACCCCGGTAGGCAGCTGAAAGGCACCACAAAACTTGTTCTACCTGCTTTCTGGGCTGAGATGGGGAACGGCTGAATTTTGGACTCGGCTGGTGACAAAATGTTCCAAACACACCCCATGCACAACTCCACCGGGGAAGGTGCCAGAAACGAGTTCTGTTGGTAGTTTTTACAGTACCCCCGGTAGGCAGCTGAAAGGCACCACAAAACTTGTTCTACCTGCTTTCTGGGCTGAGATGGGGAACGGCTGAATTTTGGACTCGGGTGGTGACATAATGTTCCAAACACACCCCATGCACAACTCCACCGGGGAAGGTGCCAGAAACGAGTTCTGTTGGTAGTTTTTACAGTACCCCGGTAGGCAAGAGAAAGTCACCACAAAAGTTTTTCTACCTGCTTTCTGGGCTGAGATGGGGAACAGCTGAATTTTGGACTCGGCTGGTGGCAAAATGTTCCAAACACACCCCATGCACAGCTCCACCGGGGAAGGTGCCAGAAACGAGTCCTGTTGGTAGTTTTTACACTACCCCGGTAGGCAGCTGAAAGGCACCACAAAACTTGTTCTACCTGCTTTCTGGGCTGAGATGGGGAACGGCTGAATTTTGGACTCGGCTGGTGACAGAATGTTCCAAACACACCCCATGCACAGCTCCACCGGGGAAGGTGCCAGAAACGAGTTCTATTGGTAGTTTTTACAGTACCCCGGTAGGCAGCTGAAAGGCACCACAAAACTTGTTCTACCTGCTTTCTGGGCTGAGATGGGGAACAGCTGAATTTTGGACTCGGCTGGTGACAAAATGTTCCAAACACACCCCATGCACAACTCCACTAGGGAAGGTGCCAGAAATGAGTTCTGTTGGTAGTTTTTACACTACCCCGGTAGTCAGCTGAAAGGCACCACAAAACTTGTTCTACCTGCTTTCTGGGCTGAGATGGGGAACAGCTGAATTTTGGACTCGGCTGGTGGCAAAATGTTCCAAACACACCCCATGCACAACTCCACCGGGGAAGGTGCCAGAAATGAGTTCTGTTGGTAGTTTTTACACTACCCCGGTAGTCAGCTGAAAGGCACCACAAAACTTGTTCTACCTGCTTTCTGGGCTGAGATGGGGAACAGCTGAATTTTGGACTCGGCTGGTGGCAAAATGTTCCAAACACACCCCATGCACAGCTCCACCGGGGAAGGTGCCAGAAACGAGTTCTGTTGGTAGTTTTTACAGTACCCCCGGTAGGCAGCTGAAAGGCACCACAAAACTAGTTCTACCTGCTTTCTGGGCTGAGATGGGGAACGGCTGAATTTTGGACTCGGCTGGTGACAGAATGTTCCAAACACACCCCATGCACAACTCCACCAGGGAAGGTGCCAGAAATGAGTTCTGTTGGTAGTTTTTACACTACCCCGGTAGGCAGCTGAAAGGCACCACAAAACTTGTTCTACCTGCCTTCTGGGCTGAGATGGGGAACGGCTGAATTTTGGACTCGGCTGGTGACAGAATGTTCCAAACACACCCCATGCACAACTCCACCGGGGAAGGTGCCAGAAATGAGTTCTGTTGGTAGTTTTTACAGTACCCCGGTAGGCAGCTGAAAGGCACCACAAAACTAGTTCTACCTGCTTTCTGGGCTGAGATGGGGAACGGCTGAATTTTGGACTCGGCTGGTGACAGAATGTTCCAAACACACCCCATGCACAGCTCCACCGGGGAAGGTGCCAGAAACGAGTTCTGTTGGTAGTTTTTACAGTACCCCGGTAGGCAGCTGAAAGGCACCACAAAAGTTTTTCTACCTGCTTTCTAGGCTGAGATGGGGAACGGCTGAATTTTGGACTCGGCTGGTGACAGAATGTTCCAAACACACCCCATGCACAGCTCCACCGGGGAAGGTGCCAGAAACGAGTCCTTTTGGTAGTTTTTACAGTACCCCGGTAGGCAGCTGAAAGGCACCACAAAACCGGTTCTATCTGCTTACTGGCCTGAGATGGGGAATAGCTGAATTTTGGACTCGGCTGGTGACAGAATGTTCCAAACACACCCCGTGCACAACTCCACCGGGGAAGGTGCCAGAAACGAGTCCTGTTGGTAGTTTTTACACTACCCCGGTAGGCAGCTGAAAGGCACCACAAAACTTGTTCTACCTGCTTTCTGGGCTGAGATGGGGAACGGCTGAATTTTGGACTCGGCTGGTGACAAAATGTTCCAAACACACCCCATGCACCGCTCCAACGGGGAAGGTGCCAGAAACGAGTTCTGTTGGTAGTTTTTACAGTACCCCCGGTAGGCAGCTGAAAGGCACCACAAAACCGGTTCTATCTGCTTACTGGCCTGAGATGGGGAATAGCTGAATTTTGGACTCGGCTGGTGACAAAATGTTCCAAACACACCCCATGCACAACTCCACCGGGGAAGGTGCCAGAAACGAGTTCTGTTGGTAGTTTTTACACTACCCCGGTAGGCAGCTGAAAGGCACCACAAAACCGGTTCTATCTGCTTACTGGCCTGAGATGGGGAATAGCTGAATTTTGGACTCGGCTGGTGACAAAATGTTCCAAACACACCCCATGCACAACTCCACCGGGGAAGGTGCCAGAAACGAGTACTTTTGGTAGTTTTTACACTACCCCGGTAGGCAGTTGAAAGGCACCACAAAACTTGTTCTACCTGCTTTCTGGGCTGAGATGGGGAACAGCTGAATTTTGGACTCGGCTGGTGGCAAAATGTTCCAAACACACCCCATGCACAGCTCAACCGGGGAAGGTGCCAGAAACGAGTTCTGTTGGTAGTTTTTACACTACCCCGGTAGGCAGCTGAAAGGCACCACAAAACTTGTTGTACCTGCTTTCTGGGCTGAGATGGGGATCGGCTGAGTTTTGGACTCGGCTGGTGGCAAAATGTTCCAAACACACCCCACGCACAGCTCCACCGGGGAAGGTGCCAGAAACGAGTTCTGTTGGTAGTTTTTACAGTACCCCGGTAGGCAGCTGAAAGGCACCACAAAACCGGTTCTATCTGCTTACTGGCCTGAGATGGGGAATAGCTGAATTTTGGACTCGGCTGGTGACAAAATGTTCCAAACACACCCCATGCACAACTCCACCGGGGAAGGTGCCAGAAACGAGTTCTGTTGGTAGTTTTTACACTACCCCCGGTAGGCAGCTGAAAGGCACCACAAAACTTGTTCTACCTGCCTTCTGGGCTGAGATGGGGAACGGCTGAATTTTGGACTCGGGTGGTGACAGAATGTTCCAAACACACCCCATGCACAACTCCACCGGGGAAGGTGCCAGAAATGAGTTCTGTTGGTAGTTTTTACAGTACCGCGGTAGGCAGCTGAAAGGCACCACAAAACTAGTTCTACCTGCTTTCTGGGCTGAGATGGGGAACGGCTGAATTTTGGACTCGGCTGGTGACAGAATGTTCCAAACACACCCCATGCACAGCTCCACCGGGGAAGGTGCCAGAAACGAGTTCTGTTGGTAGTTTTTACAGTACCCCCGGTAGGCAGCTGAAAGGCACCACAAAACTAATTCTACCTGCTTTCTGGGCTGAGATGGGGAACGGCTGAATTTTGGACTCGGCTGGTGACAGAATGTTCCAAACACACCCCATGCACAACTCCACCGGGGAAGGTGCCAGAAACGAGTACTTTTGGTAGTTTTTACAGTACCCCGGTAGGCAGCTGAAAGGCACCACAAAACCGGTTCTATCTGCTTACTGGCCTGAGATGGGGAATAGCTGAATTTTGGACTCGGCTGGTGACAGAATGTTCCAAACACACCCCATGCACAACTCCACCGGGGAAGGTGCCAGAAACGAGTTCTGTTGGTAGTTTTTACACTACCCCGGTAGGCAGCTGAAAGGCACCACAAAACTTGTTCTACCTGCTTTCTGGGCTGAGATGGGGAACGGCTGAATTTTGGACTCGGCTGGTGACAAAATGTTCCAAACACACCCCATGCACAACTCCACCGGGGAAGGTGCCAGAAACGAGTTCTGTTGGTAGTTTTTACACTACCCCCGGTAGGCAGCTGAAAGGCACCACAAAACTTGTTCTACCTGCTTTCTGGGCTGAGATGGGGATCGGCTGAATTTTGGACTCGGCTGGTGACAAAATGTTCCAAACACACCCCATGCACCGCTCCAACGGGGAAGGTGCCAGAAACGAGTCCTGTTGGTAGTTTTTACAGTACCCCCGGTAGGCAGCTGAAAGGCACCACAAAACCGGTTCTATCTGCTTACTGGCCTGAGATGGGGAACAGCTGAATTTTGGACTCGGCTGGTGACAAAATGTTCCAAACACACCCCATGCACAACTCCACCGGGGAAGGTGCCAGAAACGAGTTCTGTTGGTAGTTTTTACACTACCCCCGGTAGGCAGCTGAAAGGCACCACAAAAGCGGTTCTATCTGCTTACTGGCCTGAGATGGGGAATAGCTGAATTTTGGACTCGGCTGGTGACAAAATGTTCCAAACACACCCCATGCACAACTCCACCGGGGAAGGTGCCAGAAACGAGTTCTGTTGGTAGTTTTTACAGTACCCCCGGTAGGCAGCTGAAAGGCACCACAAAAGTTGTTGTACCTGCCTTCTGGGCTGAGATGGGGAATGGCTGAATTTTGGACTCGGCTGGTGACAGAATGTTCCAAACACACCCCATGCACAACTCCACCGGGGAAGGTGCCAGAAACGAGTTCTGTTGGTAGTTTTTACAGTACCCCCGGTAGGCAGCTGAAAGGCACCACAAAACCGGTTCTATCTGCTTACTGGCCTGAGATGGGGAATAGCTGAATTTTGGACTCGGCTGGTGACAAAATGTTCCAAACACACCCCATGCACAACTCCACCGGGGAAGGTGCCAGAAACGAGTACTTTTGGTAGTTTTTACACTACCCCGGTAGGCAAGAGAAAGGCACCACAAAACTTGTTGTACCTGCTTTCTGGGCTGAGATGGGGATCGGCTGAGTTTTGGACTCGGCTGGTGGCAAAATGTTCCAAACACACCCCATGCACAGCTCCACCGGGGAAGGTGCCAGAAACGAGTTCTGTTGGTAGTTTTTACAGTACCCCCGGTAGGCAGCTGAAAGGCACCACAAAACCGGTTCTATCTGCTTACTGGCCTGAAATGGGGAATAGCTGAATTTTGGACTCGGCTGGTGACAAAATGTTCCAAACACACCCCATGCACAGCTCCACCGGGGAAGGTGCCAGAAACGAGTCCTGTTGGTAGTTTTTACACTACCCCGGTAGGCAGCTGAAAGGCACCACAAAACCAGTTCTATCTGCTTTCTGGGCTGAGATGGGGATCGGCTGAGTTTTGGACTCGGCTGGTGGCAAAATGTTCCAAACACACCCCATGCACAGCTCCACCGGGGATGGTGCCAGAAACGAGTTCTGTTGGTAGTTTTTACAGTACCCCGGTAGGCAGCTGAAAGGCACCACAAAACCGGTTCTATCTGCTTACTGGCCTGAGATGGGGAACAGCTGAATTTTGGACTCGGCTGGTGACAGAATGTTCCAAACACACCCCATGCACAACTCCACCGGGGAAGGTGCCAGAAACGAGTTCTGTTGGTAGTTTTTACACTACCCCGGTAGGCAGCTGAAAGGCACCACAAAACTTGTTCTACCTGCTTTCTGGGCTGAGATGGGGATCGGCTGAGTTTTGGACTCGGCTGGTGGCAAAATGTTCCAAACACACCCCATGCACAGCTCCACCGGGGAAGGTGCCAGAAATGAGTTCTGTTGGTAGTTTTTACAGTACCCCCGGTAGGCAGCTGAAAGGCACCACAAAACTTGTTCTACCTGCTTTCTGGGCTGAGATGGGGAATAGCTGAATTTTGGACTCGGCTGGTGACAAAATGTTCCAAACACACCCCATGCACAGCTCCACCGGGGAAGGTGCCAGAAACGAGTTCTGTTGGTAGTTTTTACAGTACCCCGGTAGGCAGCTGAAAGGCACCACAAAACCGGTTCTATCTGCTTACTGGCCTGAGATGGGGAATAGCTGAATTTTGGACTCGGCTGGTGACAAAATGTTCCAAACACACCCCATGCACAACTCCACCGGGGAAGGTGCCAGAAACGAGTTCTGTTGGTAGTTTTTACACTACCCCGGTAGGCAGCTGAAAGGCACCACAAAACTTGTTCTACCTGCTTTCTGGGCTAGAGATGGGGATCGGCTGAATTTTGGACTCGGCTGGTGACAAAATGTTCCAAACACACCCCATGCACAACTCCACCGGGGAAGGTGCCAGAAACGAGTTCTGTTGGTAGTTTTTACACTACCCCCGGTAGGCAGCTGAAAGGCACCACAAAACTTGTTCTACCTGCTTTCTGGGCTGAGATGGGGAACGGCTGAATTTTGGACTCGGCTGGTGACAAAATGTTCCAAACACACCCCATGCACAACTCCACCGGGGAAGGTGCCAGAAACGAGTTCTGTTGGTAGTTTTTACAGTACCCCCGGTAGGCAGCTGAAAGGCACCACAAAACCGGTTCTATCTGCTTACTGGCCTGAGATGGGGAACAGCTGAATTTTGGACTCGGCTGGTGGCAAAATGTTCCAAACACACCCCATGCACAACTCCACCGGGGAAGGTGCCAGAAACGAGTTCTGTTGGTAGTTTTTACAGTACCCCCGGTAGGCAGCTGAAAGGCACCACAAAACCGGTTCTATCTGCTTACTGGCCTGAAATGGGGAATAGCTGAATTTTGGACTCGGCTGGTGACAAAATGTTCCAAACACACCCCATGCACAGCTCCACCGGGGAAGGTGCCAGAAACGAGTCCTGTTGGTAGTTTTTACAGTACCCCCGGTAGGCAGCTGAAAGGCACCACAAAACCAGTTCTATCTGCTTTCTGGGCTGAGATGGGGATCGGCTGAGTTTTGGACTCGGCTGGTGGCAAAATGTTCCAAACACACCCCATGCACAGCTCCACCGGGGAAGGTGCCAGAAACGAGTTCTGTTGGTAGTTTTTACAGTACCCCGGTAGGCAGCTGAAAGGCACCACAAAACCGGTTCTATCTGCTTACTGGCCTGAGATGGGGAATAGCTGAATTTTGGACACGGCTGGTGACAAAATGTTCCAAACACACCCCATGCACAACTCCACTGGGGAAGGTGCCAGAAACGAGTACTTTTGGTAGTTTTTACACTACCCCCGGTAGGCAAGAGAAAGGCACCACAAAACTTGTTCTACCTGCCTTCTGGGCTGAGATGGGGAATGGCTGAATTTTGGACTCGGCTGGTGACAGAATGTTCCAAACACACCCCATGCACAACTCCACCGGGGAAGGTGCCAGAAACGAGTTCTGTTGGTAGTTTTTACAGTACCCCGGTAGGCAGCTGAAAGGCACCACAAAACCGGTTCTATCTGCTTACTGGCCTGAGATGGGGAATAGCTGAATTTTGGACTCGGCTGGTGACAAAATGTTCCAAACACACCCCATGCACAACTCCACCGGGGAAGGTGCCAGAAACGAGTACTTTTGGTAGTTTTTACACTACCCCGGTAGGCAAGAGAAAGGCACCACAAAACTTGTTGTACCTGCTTTCTGGGCTGAGATGGGGATCGGCTGAGTTTTGGACTCGGCTGGTGGCAAAATGTTCCAAACACACCCCATGCACAGCTCCACCGGGGAAGGTGCCAGAAACGAGTTCTGTTGGTAGTTTTTACAGTACCCCCGGTAGGCAGCTGAAAGGCACCACAAAACCGGTTCTATCTGCTTACTGGCCTGAAATGGGGAATAGCTGAATTTTGGACTCGGCTGGTGACAAAATGTTCCAAACACACCCCATGCACAGCTCCACCGGGGAAGGTGCCAGAAACGAGTCCTGTTGGTAGTTTTTACACTACCCCGGTAGGCAGCTGAAAGGCACCACAAAACCAGTTCTATCTGCTTTCTGGGCTGAGATGGGGATCGGCTGAGTTTTGGACTCGGCTGGTGGCAAAATGTTCCAAACACACCCCATGCACAGCTCCACCGGGGATGGTGCCAGAAACGAGTTCTGTTGGTAGTTTTTACAGTACCCCCGGTAGGCAGCTGAAAGGCACCACAAAACCGGTTCTATCTGCTTACTGGCCTGAGATGGGGAACAGCTGAATTTTGGACTCGGCTGGTGACAGAATGTTCCAAACACACCCCATGCACAACTCCACCGGGGAAGGTGCCAGAAACGAGTTCTGTTGGTAGTTTTTACACTACCCCGGTAGGCAGCTGAAAGGCACCACAAAACTTGTTCTACCTGCTTTCTGGGCTGAGATGGGGATCGGCTGAATTTTGGACTCGGCTGGTGACAAAATGTTCCAAACACACCCCATGCACAACTCCACCGGGGAAGGTGCCAGAAACGAGTTCTGTTGGTAGTTTTTACAGTACCCCCGGTAGGCAGCTGAAAGGCACCACAAAACCGGTTCTATCTGCTTACTGGCCTGAGATGGGGAATAGCTGAATTTTGGACTCGGCTGGTGACAAAATGTTCCAAACACACCCCATGCACAACTCCACCGGGGAAGGTGCCAGAAACGAGTACTTTTGGTAGTTTTTACACTACCCCGGTAGGCAGCTGAAAGGCACCACAAAACTTGTTCTACCTGCTTTCTGGGCTGAGATGGGGATCGGCTGAGTTTTGGACTCGGCTGGTGGCAAAATGTTCCAAACACACCCCATGCACAGCTCCACCGGGGAAGGTGCCAGAAATGAGTTCTGTTGGTAGTTTTTACAGTACCCCGGTAGGCAGCTGAAAGGCACCACAAAACTTGTTCTACCTGCTTTCTGGGCTGAGATGGGGAATAGCTGAATTTTGGACTCGGCTGGTGACAAAATGTTCCAAACACACCCCATGCACAGCTCCACCGGGGAAGGTGCCAGAAACGAGTTCTGTTGGTAGTTTTTACAGTACCCCCGGTAGGCAGCTGAAAGGCACCACAAAACCGGTTCTATCTGCTTACTGGCCTGAGATGGGGAATAGCTGAATTTTGGACTCGGCTGGTGACAAAATGTTCCAAACACACCCCATGCACAACTCCACCGGGGAAGGTGCCAGAAACGAGTTCTGTTGGTAGTTTTTACACTACCCCGGTAGGCAGCTGAAAGGCACCACAAAACTTGTTCTACCTGCTTTCTGGGCTAGAGATGGGGATCGGCTGAATTTTGGACTCGGCTGGTGACAAAATGTTCCAAACACACCCCATGCACAACTCCACCGGGGAAGGTGCCAGAAACGAGTTCTGTTGGTAGTTTTTACACTACCCCGGTAGGCAGCTGAAAGGCACCACAAAACTTGTTCTACCTGCTTTCTGGGCTGAGATGGGGAACGGCTGAATTTTGGACTCGGCTGGTGACAAAATGTTCCAAACACACCCCATGCACAACTCCACCGGGGAAGGTGCCAGAAACGAGTTCTGTTGGTAGTTTTTACAGTACCCCCGGTAGGCAGCTGAAAGGCACCACAAAACCGGTTCTATCTGCTTACTGGCCTGAGATGGGGAACAGCTGAATTTTGGACTCGGCTGGTGGCAAAATGTTCCAAACACACCCCATGCACAACTCCACCGGGGAAGGTGCCAGAAACGAGTTCTGTTGGTAGTTTTTACAGTACCCCCGGTAGGCAGCTGAAAGGCACCACAAAACCGGTTCTATCTGCTTACTGGCCTGAAATGGGGAATAGCTGAATTTTGGACTCGGCTGGTGACAAAATGTTCCAAACACACCCCATGCACAGCTCCACCGGGGAAGGTGCCAGAAACGAGTCCTGTTGGTAGTTTTTTACAGTACCCCCGGTAGGCAGCTGAAAGGCACCACAAAACCAGTTCTATCTGCTTTCTGGGCTGAGATGGGGATCGGCTGAGTTTTGGACTCGGCTGGTGGCAAAATGTTCCAAACACACCCCATGCACAGCTCCACCGGGGAAGGTGCCAGAAACGAGTTCTGTTGGTAGTTTTTACAGTACCCCCCGGTAGGCAGCTGAAAGGCACCACAAAACCGGTTCTATCTGCTTACTGGCCTGAGATGGGGAATAGCTGAATTTTGGACACGGCTGGTGACAAAATGTTCCAAACACACCCCATGCACAACTCCACTGGGGAAGGTGCCAGAAACGAGTACTTTTGGTAGTTTTTACACTACCCCGGTAGGCAAGAGAAAGGCACCACAAAACTTGTTCTACCTGCTTTCTGGGCTGAGATGGGGATCGGCTGATTTTTGGACTCGGCTGGTGGCAAAATGTTCCAAACACACCCCCATGCACAGCTCCACCGGGGAAGGTGCCAGAAACGAGTTCTGTTGGTAGTTTTTACACTACCCCGGTAGGCAGCTGAAAGGCACCACAAAACCGGTTCTATCTGCTTACTGGCCTGAGATGGGGAACAGCTGAATTTTGGACTCGGCTGGTGACAAAATGTTCCAAACACACCCCATGCACAACTCCACCGGGGAAGGTGCCAGAAACGAGTTCTGTTGGTAGTTTTTACACTACCCCGGTAGGCAGCTGAAAGGCACCACAAAACTTCTTCTACCTGCTTTCTGGGCTGAGATGGGGAACGGCTGAATTTTGGACTCGGCTGGTGACAAAATGTTCCAAACACACCCCATGCACAACTCCACCGGGGAAGGTGCCAGAAACGAGTTCTGTTGGTAGTTTTTACACTACCCCGGTAGGCAGCTGAAAGGCACCACAAAACTTGTTCTACCTGCTTTCTGGGCTGAGATGGGGAACGGCTGAATTTTGGACTCGGGTGGTGACAGAATGTTCCAAACACACCCCATGCACCGCTCCACCGGGGAAGGTGCCAGAAACGAGTCCTGTTGGTAGTTTTTTACAGTACCCGCGGTAGGCAGCTGAAAGGCACCACAAAACTTGTTCTATCTGCTTCCTGGGCTGAGATGGGGAACGGCTGAATTTTGGACTCGGCTGGTGACAGAATGTTCCAAACACACCCCATGCACAACTCCACCGGGGAAGGTGCCAGAAATGAGTTCTGTTGGTAGTTTTTACACTACCCCGGTAGGCAGCTGAAAGGCACCACAAAACTTGTTCTACCTGCTTTCTGGGCTGAGATGGGGAACGGCTGAATTTGAACGGCTGAATTTTGGACTCGGCTGGTGACACAATGTTCCAAACACACCCCATGCACAACTCCACCGGGGAAGGTGCCAGAAACGAGTTCTGTTGGTAGTTTTTACACTACCCCGGTAGGCAAGAGAAAGTCACCACAAAAGTTTTTCTACCTGCTTTCTGGGCTGAGATGGGGAACGGCTGAATTTTGGACTCGGCTGGTGACATAATGTTCCAAACACACCCCATGCACAACTCCACCGGGGAAGGTGCCAGAAACGAGTTCTGTTGGTAGTTTTTACAGTACCCCGGTAGGCAGCTGAAAGGCACCACAAAACCGGTTCTATCTGCTTACTGGCCTGAGATGGGGAATAGCTGAATTTTGGACTCGGCTGGTGACAGAATGTTCCAAACACACCCCATGCACAACTCCACCGGGGAAGGTGCCAGAAACGAGTTCTGTTGGTAGTTTTTACACTACCCCGGTAGGCAGCTGAAAGGCACCACAAAACTTGTTCTACCTGCTTTCTGGGCTGAGATGGGGAACGGCTGAATTTTGGACTCGGGTGGTGACATAATGTTCCAAACACACCCCATGCACAACTCCACCGGGGAAGGTGCCAGAAACGAGTTCTGTTGGTAGTTTTTACACTACCCCGGTAGGCAAGAGAAAGTCACCACAAAAGTTTTTCTACCTGCTTTCTGGGCTGAGACGGGGAACAGCTGAATTTTGGACTCGGCTGGTGGCAAAATGTTCCAAACACACCCCATGCACAGCTCCACCGGGGAAGGTGCCAGAAACGAGTCCTGTTGGTAGTTTTTACACTACCCCGGTAGGCAGCTGAAAGGCACCACAAAACTTGTTCTACCTGCTTTCTGGGCTGAGATGGGGAACGGCTGAATTTTGGACTCGGCTGGTGACAGAATGTTCCAAACACACCCCATGCACAGCTCCACCGGGGAAGGTGCCAGAAACGAGTTCTGTTGGTAGTTTTTACAGTACCCCGGTAGGCAGCTGAAAGGCACCACAAAACCGGTTCTATCTGCTTACTGGCCTGAGATGGGGAATAGCTGAATTTTGGACTCGGCTGGTGACAGAATGTTCCAAACACACCCCATGCACAACTCCACCGGGGAAGGTGCCAGAAACGAGTTCTGTTGGTAGTTTTTACACTACCCCGGTAGGCAGCTGAAAGGCACCACAAAACTTGTTCTACCTGCTTTCTGGGCTGAGATGGGGAACAGCTGAATTTTGGACTCGGCTGGTGACAAAATGTTCCAAACACACCCCATGCACAACTCCACCGGGGAAGGTGCCAGAAACGAGTTCTGTTGGTAGTTTTTACACTACCCCGGTAGGCAGCTGAAAGGCACCACAAAACTTGTTCTACCTGCTTTCTGGGCTGAGATGGGGAACGGCTGAATTTTGGACTCGGCTGGTGACAAAATGTTCCAAACACACCCCATGCACCGCTCCACCGGGGAAGGTGCCAGAAACGAGTCCTGTTGGTAGTTTTTACAGTACCGCGGTAGGCAGCTGAAAGGCACCACAAAACTTGTTCTACCTGCTTTCTGGGCTGAGATGGGGAACGGCTGAATTTTGGACTCGGCTGGTGACAGAATGTTCCAAAAATACCCCATGCACAACTCCACCGGGGAAGGTGCCAGAAACGAGTTCTGTTGGTAGTTTTTACACTACTCCGGTAGGCAAGAGAAAGTCACCACAAAAGTTTTTCTACCTGCTTACTGGCCTGAGATGGGGAACGGCTGAATTTTGGACTCGGCTGGTGACAAAATGTTCCAAACACACCCCATGCACAGCTCCACCACGGAAGGTGCCAGAAACGAGTCCTGTTGGTAGTTTTTACAGTACCCCGGTAGGCAGCTGAAAGGCACCACAAAACTTGTTCTATCTGCTTCCTGGGCTGAGAAGGGGAACAGCTGAATTTTGGACTCGGCTGGTGACAAAATGTTCCAAACACACCCCATGCACAGCTCCACCGGGGAAGGTGCCAGAAACGAGTCCTGTTGGTAGTTTTTACACTACCCCGGTAGGCAGCTGAAAGGCACCACAAAAGTTGTTCTACCTGCTTTCTGGGCTGAGATGGGGATCGGCTGAGTTTTGGACTCGGCTGGTGGCAAAATGTTCCAAACACACCCCATGCACAGCTCCACCGGGGAAGGTGCCAGAAACGAGTTCTGTTGGTAGTTTTTACAGTACCCCGGTAGGCAGCTGAAAGGCACCACAAAACCGGTTCTATCTGCTTACTGGCCTGAGATGGGGAATAGCTGAATTTTGGACTCGGCTGGTGACAAAATGTTCCAAACACACCCCATGCACGACTCCACCGGGGAAGGTGCCAGAAACGAGTCCTGTTGGTAGTTTTTACAGTACCCCGGTAGGCAGCTGAAAGGCACCACAAAACTTGTTCTACCTGCCTTCTGGGCTGAGATGGGGAACGGCTGAATTTTGGACTCGGCTGGTGACAGAATGTTCCAAACACACCCCATGCACAGCTCCACCGGGGAAGGTGCCAGAAACGAGTTCTGTTGGTAGTTTTTACAGTACCCCGGTAGGCAGCTGAAAGGCACCACAAAACCAGTTCTATCTGCTTCCTGGGCTGAGATGGGGAATCGCTGAATTTTGGACTCGCCTGGTGACAAAATGTTCCAAACACACCCCACGCACAACTCCACCGGGGGAAGGTGCCAGAAACGAGTTCTGTTGGTAGTTTTTACACTACCCCGGTAGGCAGCTGAAAGGCACCACAAAACTTGTTCTACCTGCTTTCTGGGCTGAGATGGGGAACGGCTGAATTTTGGACTCGGGTGGGTGACAGAATGTTCCAAACACACCCCATGCACCGCTCCACCGGGGAAGGTGCCAGAAACGAGTCCTGTTGGTAGTTTTTACAGTACCGCGGTAGGCAGCTGAAAGGCACCACAAAACTTGTTCTATCTGCTTCCTGGGCTGAGATGGGGAACGGCTGAATTTTGGACTCGGCTGGTGACAGAATGTTCCAAACACACCCCATGCACAACTCCACCGGGGAAGGTGCCAGAAATGAGTTCTGTTGGTAGTTTTTACACTACCCCGGTAGGCAGCTGAAAGGCACCACAAAACTTGTTCTACCTGCTTTCTGGGCTGAGATGGGGAACGGCTGAATTTTGGACTCGGCTGGTGACACAATGTTCCAAACACACCCCATGCACAACTCCACCGGGGAAGGTGCCAGAAACGAGTTCTGTTGGTAGTTTTTACACTACCCCGGTAGGCAAGAGAAAGTCACCACAAAAGTTTTTTCTACCTGCTTTCTGGGCTGAGATGGGGAACGGCTGAATTTTGGACTCGGCTGGTGACATAATGTTCCAAACACACCCCATGCACAACTCCACCGGGGAAGGTGCCAGAAACGAGTTTCTGTTGGTAGTTTTACAGTACCCCGGTAGGCAGCTGAAAGGCACCACAAAACCGGTTCTATCTGCTTACTGGCCTGAGATGGGGAATAGCTGAATTTTGGACTCGGCTGGTGACAGAATGTTCCAAACACACCCCATGCACAACTCCACCGGGGAAGGTGCCAGAAACGAGTTCTGTTGGTAGTTTTTACACTACCCCGGTAGGCAGCTGAAAGGCACCACAAAACTTGTTCTACCTGCTTTCTGGGCTGAGATGGGGAACGGCTGAATTTTGGACTCGGGTGGTGACATAATGTTCCAAACACACCCCATGCACAACTCCACCGGGAAGGTGCCAGAAACGAGTTCTGTTGGTAGTTTTTACACTACCCCGGTAGGCAAGAGAAAGTCACCACAAAAGTTTTTCTACCTGCTTTCTGGGCTGAGACGGGGAACAGCTGAATTTTGGACTCGGCTGGTGGCAAAATGTTCCAAACACACCCCATGCACAGCTCCACCGGGGAAGGTGCCAGAAACGAGTCCTGTTGGTAGTTTTTACACTACCCCGGTAGGCAGCTGAAAGGCACCACAAAACTTGTTCTACCTGCTTTCTGGGCTGAGATGGGGAACGGCTGAATTTTGGACTCGGCTGGTGACAGAATGTTCCAAACACACCCCATGCACAGCTCCACCGGGGAAGGTGCCAGAAACGAGTTCTGTTGGTAGTTTTTACAGTACCCCGGTAGGCAGCTGAAAGGCACCACAAAACCGGTTCTATCTGCTTACTGGCCTGAGATGGGGAATAGCTGAATTTTGGACTCGGCTGGTGACAGAATGTTCCAAACACACCCCATGCACAACTCCACCGGGGAAGGTGCCAGAAACGAGTTCTGTTGGTAGTTTTTACACTACCCCGGTAGGCAGCTGAAAGGCACCACAAAACTTGTTCTACCTGCTTTCTGGGCTGAGATGGGGAACAGCTGAATTTTGGACTCGGCTGGTGACAAAATGTTCCAAACACACCCCATGCACAACTCCACCGGGGAAGGTGCCAGAAACGAGTTCTGTTGGTAGTTTTTACACTACCCCGGTAGGCAGCTGAAAGGCACCACAAAACTTGTTCTACCTGCTTTCTGGGCTGAGATGGGGAATCGCTGAATTTTGGACTCGGCTGGTGACAAAATGTTCCAAACACACCCCATGCACCGCTCCACCGGGGAAGGTGCCAGAAACGAGTCCTGTTGGTAGTTTTTACAGTACCGCGGTAGGCAGCTGAAAGGCACCACAAAACTTGTTCTACCTGCTTTCTGGGCTGAGATGGGGAACGGCTGAATTTTGGACTCGGCTGGTGACAGAATGTTCCAAAAATACCCCATGCACAACTCCACCGGGGAAGGTGCCAGAAACGAGTTCTGTTGGTAGTTTTTACACTACTCCGGTAGGCAAGAGAAAGTCACCACAAAAGTTTTTCTACCTGCTTACTGGCCTGAGATGGGGAACGGCTGAATTTTGGACTCGGCTGGTGACAAAATGTTCCAAACACACCCCATGCACAGCTCCACCACGGAAGGGTGCCAGAAACGAGTCCTGTTGGTAGTTTTTACAGTACCCCGGTAGGCAGCTGAAAGGCACCACAAAACTTGTTCTATCTGCTTCCTGGGCTGAGAAGGGGAACAGCTGAATTTTGGACTCGGCTGGTGACAAAATGTTCCAAACACACCCCATGCACAGCTCCACCGGGGAAGGTGCCAGAAACGAGTCCTGTTGGTAGTTTTTACACTACCCCGGTAGGCAGCTGAAAGGCACCACAAAAGTTGTTCTACCTGCTTTCTGGGCTGAGATGGGGATCGGCTGAGTTTTGGACTCGGCTGGTGGCAAAATGTTCCAAACACACCCCATGCACAGCTCCACCGGGGAAGGTGCCAGAAACGAGTTCTGTTGGTAGTTTTTACAGTACCCCGGTAGGCAGCTGAAAGGCACCACAAAACCGGTTCTATCTGCTTACTGGCCTGAGATGGGGAATAGCTGAATTTTGGACTCGGCTGGTGACAAAATGTTCCAAACACACCCCATGCACGACTCCACCGGGGGAAGGTGCCAGAAACGAGTCCTGTTGGTAGTTTTTACAGTACCCCGGTAGGCAGCTGAAAGGCACCACAAAACTTGTTCTACCTGCCTTCTGGGCTGAGATGGGGAACGGCTGAATTTTGGACTCGGCTGGTGACAGAATGTTCCAAACACACCCCATGCACAGCTCCACCGGGGAAGGTGCCAGAAACGAGTTCTGTTGGTAGTTTTTTACAGTACCCCGGTAGGCAGCTGAAAGGCACCACAAAACCAGTTCTATCTGCTTCCTGGGCTGAGATGGGGAATCGCTGAATTTTGGACTCGCCTGGTGACAAAATGTTCCAAACACACCCCACGCACAACTCCACCGGGGAAGGTGCCAGAAACGAGTTCTGTTGGTAGTTTTTTACAGTACCCCGGTAGGCAAGAGAAAGGCACCACAAAAGTTTTTCTACCTGCTTTCTGGGCTGAGATGGGGAACAGCTGAATTTTGGACTCGGCTGGTGACAAAATGTTCCAAACACACCCCATGCACAGCTCCACCGGGGAAGGTGCCAGAAACGAGTCCTGTTGGTAGTTTTTACAGTACCCCGGTAGGCAGCTGAAAGGCACCACAAAACCAGTTCTATCTGCTTTCTGGGCTGAGATTGGGAATCGCTGAATTTTGGACTCGGCTGGTGGCAAAATGTTCCAAACACACCCCACACACAACTCCACCGGGGAAGGTGCCAGAAACGAGTTCTGTTGGTAGTTTTTACACTACCCCGGTAGGCAGCTGAAAGGCACCACAAAACTTGTTCTACCTGCTTTCTGGGCTGAGATGGGGATCGGCTGAGTTTTGGACTCGGCTGGTGGCAAAATGTTCCAAACACACCCCATGCACAGCTCCACCGGGGAAGGTGCCAGAAACGAGTTCTGTTGGTAGTTTTTACAGTACCCCGGTAGGCAGCTGAAAGGCACCACAAAACCGGTTATATCTGCTTACTGGCCTGAGATGGGGAATAGCTGAATTTTGGACTGGGCTGGCGACAGAATGTTCCAAACACACCCCATGCACAACTCCACCGGGGAAGGTGCCAGAAACGAGTTCTGTTGGTAGTTTTTACACTACCCCGGTAGGCAAGAGAAAGTCACCACAAAAGTTTTTCTACCTGCTTACTGGCCTGAGATGGGAACGGCTGAATTTTGGACTCGGCTGGTGACAGAATGTTCCAAACACACCCCATGCACAGCTCCACCGGGGAAGGTGCCAGAAACGAGTTCTGTTGGTAGTTTTTACAGTACCCCGGTAGGCAGCTGAAAGGCACCACAAAACCGGTTCTATCTGCTTACTGGCCTGAGATGGGGAACGGCTGAATTTTGGACTCGGCTGGTGACAAAATGTTCCAAACACACCCCATGCACAACTCCACCGGGGAAGGTGCCAGAAACGAGTTCTGTTGGTAGTTTTTACAGTACCCCGGTAGGCAGCTGAAAGGCACCACAAAACTTGTTCTACCTGCTTTCTGGGCTGAGATGGGGAACGGCTGAATTTGGACTCGGCTGGTGGCAAAATGTTCCAAACACACCCCATGCACAGCTCCACCGGGGAAGGTGCCAGAAACGAGTCCTGTTGGTAGTTTTTACACTACCCCGGTAGGCAGCTGAAAGGCACCACACAAAACCAGTTCTATCTGCTTCCTGGGCTGAGATGGGGAATAGCTGAATTTTGGACTCGCCTGGTGACAAAATGTTCCAAACACACCCCATGCACAACTCCACCGGGGAAGGTGCCAGAAACGAGTTCTGTTGGTAGTTTTTACACTACCCCGGTAGGCAGCTGAAAGGCACCACAAAAGTTTTTTCTACCTGCTTACTGGCCTGAGATGGGGAACGGCTGAATTTTGGACTCGGCTGGTGGCAAAATGTTCCAAACACACCCCATGCACAGCTCCACCGGGGAAGGTGCCAGAAACGAGTCCTGTTGGTAGTTTTTACAGTACCCCGGTAGGCAGCTGAAAGGCACCACAAAACTTGTTCTATCATCTGCTTCCTGGGCTAGAGATGGGAACAGCTGAATTTTGGACTCGGCTGGTGACAAAATGTTCCAAACACACCCCATGCACAGCTCCACCGGGGAAGGTGCCAGAAACGAGTCCTGTTGGTAGTTTTTACAGTACCCCGGTAGGCAGCTGAAAGGCACCACAAAAGTTTTTCTACTGCTTTCTGGGCTGAGATGGGGAACGGCTGAATTTTGGACTCGGGTGGTGACAGAATGTTCCAAACACACCCCATGCACAACTCCACCGGGGAAGGTGCCAGAAACGAGTCCTGTTGGTAGTTTTTACAGTACCCCGGTAGGCAGCTGAAAGGCACCACAAAACTTGTTCTACCTGCTTTCTGGGCTGAGATGGGGATCGGCTGAGTTTTGGACTCGGTTGGTGGCAAAATGTTCCAAACACACCCCATGCACAGCTCCACCGGGGAAGGTGCCAGAAACGAGTTCTGTTGGTAGTTTTTACAGTACCCCGGTAGGCAGCTGAAAGGCACCACAAAACCGGTTCTATCTGCTTACTGGCCTGAGATGGGGAATAGCTGAATTTTGGTCTCGGCTGGTGACAAAATGTTCCAAACACACCCCATGCACAACTCCACCGGGGAAGGTGCCAGAAACGAGTTTCTGTTGGTAGTTTTTACAGTACCCCGGTAGGCAGCTGAAAGGCACCACAAAACTTGTTCTACCTGCCTTCTGGGCTGAGATGGGGAACGGCTGAATTTTGGACTCGGCTGGTGACAGAATGTTCCAAACACACCCCATGCACAGCTCCACGGGGGGAAGGTGCCAGAAACGAGTTCTTTTGGTAGTTTTTTACACTACCCCGGTAGGCAGCTGAAAGGCACCACAAAACTTGTTGAACCTGCTTTCTGCGCTGAGATGGGGAACGGCTGAATTTTGGACTCGGCTGGTGGCAAAATGTTCCAAACACACCCCATGCACAACTCCACCGGGGAAGGTGCCAGAAACGAGTTCTTTTGGTAGTTTTTACACTACCCCGGTAGGCAAGGGAAAGGCACCACAAAAGTTTTTCTACCTGCTTACTGGCCTGAGATGGGGAACGGCTGAATTTTGGACTCGGCTGGTGGCAAATGTTCCAAACACACCCCATGCACAGCTCCACCGGGGAAGGTGCCAGAATCGAGTCCTGTTGGTAGTTTTTACAGTACCCCGGTAGGCAGCTGAAAGGCACCACAAAACTTGTTCTATCATCTGCTTACTGGCCTGAGATGGGGAATAGCTGAATTTTGGACTCGGCTGGTGACAAAATGTTCCAAACACACCCCATGCACAACTCCACCGGGGAAGGTGCCAGAAACGAGTTCTGTTGGTAGTTTTTACACTACCCCGGTAGGCAGCTGAAAGGCACCACAAACTTGTTCTACCTGCCTTCTGGCCTGAGATGGGGAACGGCTGAATTTTGGACTCGGCTGGTGACAAAATGTTCCAAACACACCCCATGCACAGCTCCACCGGGGAAGGTGCCAGAAACGAGTCCTGTTGGTAGTTTTTACACTACCCCAGTAGGCAGCTGAAAGGCACCACAAAACTTGTTCTACCTGCTTTCTGGGCTGAGATGGGGAACGGCTGAATTTTGGACTCGGGTGGTGACAGAATGTTCCAAACACACCCCATGCACAACTCCACCGGGGAAGGTGCCAGAAACGAGTCCTGTTGGTAGTTTTTACACTACCCCGGTAGGCAGCTGAAAGGCACCACAAAACCAGTTCTATCTGCTTCCTGGGCTGAGATGGGGAATCGCTGAATTTTGGACTCGCCTGGTGACAAAATGTTCCAAACACACCCCACACACAACTCCACCGGGGAAGGTGCCAGAAATGAGTTCTGTTGGTAGTTTTTACACTACCCCGGTAGGCAGCTGAAAGGCACCACAAAACTTGTTCTACCTGCTTTCTGGGCTGAGATGGGGAACGGCTGAATTTTGGACTCGGCTGGTGACAAAATGTTCCAAACACACCCCATGCACAACTCCACCGGGGGAAGGTGCCAGAAACGAGTTCTGTTGGTAGTTTTACAGTACCCCGGTAGGCAGCTGAAAGGCACCACAAAACCGGTTCTATCTGCTTACTGGCCTGAGATGGGGAACGGCCTGAATTTTGGACTCGGCTGGTGGCAAAATGTTCCAAACACTACCCCATGCACAGCTCCACCGGGGAAGGTGCCAGAAACGAGTCCTGTTGGTAGTTTTTACAGTACCCCGGTAGGCAGCTGAAAGGCACCACAAAACTTGTTCTATCATCTGCTTCCTGGGCTAGAGATGGGGAACAGCTGAATTTTGGACTCGGCTGGTGACAAAATGTTCCAAACACACCCCATGCACAACTCCACCGGGGAAGGTGCCAGAAACGAGTCCTATTGGTAGTTTTTACACTACCCCGGTAGGCAGCTGAAAGGCACCACAAAACTTGTTCTACCTGCCTTCTGGCCTGAGATGGGGAACGGCTGAATTTTGGACTCGGCTGGTGACAGAATGTTCCAAACACACCCCATGCACAGCTCCACCGGGGAAGGTGCCAGAAACGAGTCCTGTTGGTAGTTTTTACACTACCCCAGTAGGCAGCTGAAAGGCACCACAAAACTTGTTCTACCTGCTTTCTGGGCTGAGATGGGGAACGGCTGAATTTTGGACTCGGCTGGTGACAGAATGTTCCAAACACACCCCATGCACAACTCCACCGGGGAAGGTGCCAGAAACGATTCCTGTTGGTAGTTTTTACAGTACCCCGGTAGGCAGCTGAAAGGCACCACAAAACTTGTTCTACCTGCTTTCTGGGCTGAGATGGGGATCGGCTGAGTTTTGGACTCGGTTGGTGGCAAAATGTTCCAAACACACCCCATGCACAGCTCCACCGCGGAAGGTGCCAGAAACGAGTTCTGTTGGTAGTTTTTACAGTACCCCGGTAGGCAGCTGAAAGGCACCACAAAAGCGGTTCTATCTGCTTACTGGCCTGAGATGGGGAATAGCTGAATTTTGGTCTCGGCTGGTGACAAAATGTTCCAAACACACCCCATGCACAACTCCACCGGGGAAGGTGCCAGAAACGAGTTCTGTTGGTAGTTTTTACACTACCCCGGTAGGCAGCTGAAAGGCACCACAAAACTTGTTCTACCTGCTTTCTGGGCTGAGATGGGGAACGGGCTGAGTTTTGGACTCGGCTGGTGACAGAATGTTCCAAACACACCCCATGCACAACTCCACCGGGGAAGGTGCCAGAAACGAGTTCTGTTGGTAGTTTTTACACTACCCCGGTAGGCAGCTGAAAGGCACCACAAAACTTGTTCTACCTGCTTTCTGGGCTGATATGGGGAACGGCTGAGTTTTGGACTCGGTTGGTGGCAAAATGTTCCAAAAACACCCCATGCACAACTCCACCGGGGAAGGTGCCAGAAATGAGTTCTGTTGGTAGTTTTTACAGTACCCCGGTAGGCAGCTGAAAGGCACCACAAAACTTGTTCTACCTGCTTTCTGGGCTGAGATGGGGAACGGCTGAATTTTGGACTCGGCTGGTGACAAAATGTTCCAAACACACCCCATGCACCGCTCCACCGGGGAAGGTGCCAGACAGGAGTTCTGTTGGTAGTTTTTACACTACCCCGGTAGGCAGCTGAAAGGCACCACAAAACTTGTTCTACCTGCTTTCTGGGCTGAGATGGGGATCGGCTGAGTTTTGGACTCGGCTGGTGGCAAAATGTTCCAAACACACCCCATGCACAGCTCCACCGGGGAAGGTGCCAGAAACGAGTTCTGTTGGTAGTTTTTACAGTACCCCGGTAGGCAGCTGAAAGGCACCACAAAACCGGTTCTATCTGCTTACTGGGCTGAGATGGGGAACGGCTGAATTTTGGACTCGGCTGGTGACAAAATGTTCCAAACACACCCCATGCACAGCTCCACCGGGGAAGGTGCCAGAAACAAGTCCTGTTGGTAGTTTTTACACTACCCCGGTAGGCAGCTGAAAGGCACCACAAAACTTGTTCTATCTTCTGCTTCCTGGGCTAGAGATGGGGAATAGCTGAATTTTGACTTGGCTGGTGTCAAAATGTTCCAAACACACCCCATGCACAACTCCACCGGGGAAGGGTGCCAGAAACGAGTTCCTTTTGGTAGTTTTTACACTACCCCGGTAGGCAGCTGAAAGGCACCACAAAACTTGTTCTACCTGCTTTCTGGGCTGAGATGGGGATCGGCTGAATTTTGGACTCGGCTGGAGGCAAAATGTCCAAACACACCCCATGCACAGCTCCACCGGGGAAGGTGCCAGAAACGAGTTCTGTTGGTAGTTTTTACAGTACCGCGGTAGGCAGCTGAAAGGCACCACAAAACCGGTTCTATCTGCTTACTGGCCTGAGATGGGGAATAGCTGAATTTTGGACTCGGGTGGTGACAGAATGTTCCAAACACACCCCATGCACAACTCCACCGGGGAAGGTGCCAGAAACGAGTTCTGTTGGTAGTTTTTACACTACCCCGGTAGGCAGCTGAAAGGCACCACAAGACTTGTTGTACCTGCTTTCTGGGCTGAGATGGGGATCGGCTGAATTTTGGACTCGGCTGGTGACAGAATGTTCCAAACACACCCCATGCACAACTCCACCGGGGAAGGTGCCAGAAATGAGTTCTTTTGGTAGTTTTTTACAGTACCCCGGTAGGCAGCTGAAAGGCACCACAAAACTTGTTCTACCTGCTTTCTGGGCTGAGATGGGGAACGGCTGAATTTTGGACTCGGCTGGTGACAAAATGTTCCAAACACACCCCATGCACCGCTCCACCGGGGAAGGTGCCAGACAGGAGTTCTGTTGGTAGTTTTTACACTACCCCGGTAGGCAGCTGAAAGGCACCACAAAACTTGTTCTACCTGCTTTCTGGGCTGAGATGGGATCGGCTGAGTTTTGGACTCGGCTGGTGGCAAATGTTCCAAAACACACCCCATGCACAGCTCCACCGGGGAAGGTGCCAGAAACGAGTTCTGTTGGTAGTTTTTACAGTACCCCGGTAGGCAGCTGAAAGGCACCACAAAACCGGTTCTATCTGCTTACTGGGCTGAGATGGGGAACGGCTGAATTTTGGACTCGGCTGGTGACAGAATGTTCCAAACACACCCCATGCACAGCTCCACCGGGGAAGGTGCCAGAAACAAGTCCTGTTGGTAGTTTTTACACTACCCCGGTAGGCAGCTGAAAGGCACCACAAAACTTGTTCTATCTTCTGCTTCCTGGGCTAGAGATGGGGAATAGCTGAATTTTTGACTTGGCTGGTGTCAAAATGTTCCAAACACACCCCATGCACAACTCCACCGGGGAAGGTGCCAGAAACGAGTTCTTTTGGTAGTTTTTACACTACCCCGGTAGGCAGCTGAAAGGCACCACAAAACTTGTTCTACCTGCTTTCTGGGCTGAGATGGGGATCGGCTGAGTTTTGGACTCGGCTGGAGGCAAAATGTCCAAACACACCCCATGCACAGCTCCACCGGGGAAGGTGCCAGAAACGAGTTCTGTTGGTAGTTTTTACAGTACCGCGGTAGGCAGCTGAAAGGCACCACAAAACCGGTTCTATCTGCTTACTGGCCTGAGATGGGGAATAGCTGAATTTTGGACTCGGGTGGTGACAGAATGTTCCAAACACACCCCATGCACAACTCCACCGGGGAAGGTGCCAGAAACGAGTTCTGTTGGTAGTTTTTACACTACCCCGGTAGGCAGCTGAAAGGCACCACAAAACTTGTTCTACCTGCTTTCTGGGCTGAGATGGGGAACGGCTGAATTTTGGACTCGGCTGGTGACAGAATGTTCCAAACACACCCCATGCACAACTCCACCGGGGAAGGTGCCAGAAATGAGTTCTTTTGGTAGTTTTTACAGTACCCCGGTAGGCAGCTGAAAGGCACCACAAAACTTGTTCTACCTGCTTTCTGGGCTGAGATGGGGAACGGCTGAATTTTGGACTCGGCTGGTGACAGAATGTTCCAAACACACCCCCATGCACAACTCCACCGGGGAAGGTGCCAGAAACGAGTTCTGTTGGTAGTTTTTACACTACCCCCGGTAGGCAAAAGAAAGACACCACAAAACTTGTTCTACCTGCTTACTGGCCTGAGATGGGGAACGGCTGAATTTTGGACTCGGCTGGTGGCAAAATGTTCCAAACACACCCCATGCACAGCTCCACCGGGGAAGGTGCCAGAAACGAGTCCTGTTGGTAGTTTTTTACAGTACCCCGGTAGGCAGCTGAAAGGCACCACAAAACTTGTTCTATCATCTGCTTCCTGGGCTAGAGATGGGGAACAGCTGAATTTGGACTCGGCTGGTGACAAAATGTTCCAAACACACCCCATGCACAACTCCACCGGGGAAGGTGCCAGAAACGAGTCCTGTTGGTAGTTTTTACACTACCCCGGTCGGCAGCTGAAAGGCACCACAAAACTTGTTCTACCTGCCTTCTGGGCTGAGATGGGTAACGGCTGAATTTTGGACTCGGCTGGTGACAGAATGTTCCAAACACACGCCATGCACAGCTCCACCGGGGAAGGTGCCAGAAACGAGTCCTGTTGGTAGTTTTTACACTACCCCAGTAGGCAGCTGAAAGGCACCACAAAACTTGTTCTACCTGCTTTCTGGGCTAAGATGGGGAACGGCTGAATTTTGGACTCGGGTGGTGACAGAATGTTCCAAACACACCCCATGCACAACTCCACCGGGGAAGGTGCCAGAAACGAGTTCTGTTGGTAGTTTTTACACTACCCCGGTAGGCAGCTGAAAGGCACCACAAAACTTGTTCTACCTGCTTTCTGGGCTGAGATGGGGATCGGCTGAGTTTTGGACTCGGCTGGTGGCAAAATGTTCCAAACACACCCCATGCACAGCTCCACCGGGGAAGGTGCCAGAAACGAGTTCTGTTGGTAGTTTTTACAGTACCCCGGTAGGCAGCTGAAAGGCACCACAAAACCGGTTCTATCTGCTTACTGGGCTGAGATGGGGAACGGCTGAATTTTGGAATCGGCTGGTGGCAAAATGTTCCAAACACACCCCATGCACAACTCCACCGGGGAAGGTGCCAGAAACGAGTCCTGTTGGTAGTTTTTACACTACCCCGGTAGGCAGCTGAAAGGCACCACAAAACTTGTTCTACCTGCTTTCTGGGCTGAGATGGGGATCGGCTGAGTTTTGGACTCGGCTGGTGGCAAAATGTTCCAAACACACCCCATGCACAACTCCACCGGGGAAGGTGCCAGAAACGAGTCCTGTTGGTAGTTTTTACACTACCCCGGTAGGCAAGAGAAAGTCACCACGAAAGTTTTTTCTACCTGCTTTCTGGGCTGAGATGGGGAACAGCTGAATTTTGGACTCGGCTGGTGACAGAATGTTCCAAACACACCCCATGCACAACTCCACCGGGGAAGGTGCCAGAAACGAGTTCTGTTGGTAGTTTTTACAGTACCCCGGTAGGCAGCTGAAAGGCACCACAAAACTTGTTGTACCTGCTTTCTGGGCGGAGATGGGGAACGGCTGAATTTTGGACTCGGCTGGTGACAAAATGTTCCAAACACACCCCATGCACAGCTCCACCGGGGAAGGTGCCAGAAACGAGTCCTGTTGGTAGTTTTTACAGTACCCCGGTAGGCAGCTGAAAGGCACCACAAAACTTGTTCTATCTGCTTCCTGGGCTGAGATGGGGAACGGCTGAATTTTGGACTCGGCTGGTGACAGAATGTTCCAAACACACCCCATGCACAACTCCACCGGGGAAGGTGCCAGAAACGAGTTCTGTTGGTAGTTTTTACAGTACCCCGGTAGGCAGTTGAAAGGCACCACAAAACCGGTTATATCTGCTTACTGGCCTGAGATGGGGAATAGCTGAATTTTGGACTCGGCTGGTGACAAAATGTTCCAAACACACCCCATGCACAACTCCACCGGGGAAGGTGCCAGAAACGAGTTCTGTTGGTAGTTTTTACACTACCCCGGTAGGCAGCTGAAAGGCACCACAAAACTTGTTCTACCTGCTTTCTGGGCTGAGATGGGGATCGGCCTGAGTTTTGGACTCGGTTGGTGGCAAAATGTTCCAAACACACGCCATGCACAGCTCCACCGGGGAAGGTGCCAGAAACGAGTTCTGTTGGTAGTTTTTACAGTACCCCGGTAGGCAGCTGAAAGGCACCACAAAAGCGGTTCTATCTGCTTACTGGCCTGAGATGGGGAATAGCTGAATTTTGGTCTCGGCTGGTGACAAAATGTTCCAAACACACCCCATGCACAACTCCACCGGGGAAGGTGCCAGACAAGAGTTCTGTTGGTAGTTTTTACAGTACCCCGGTAGTCAGCTGAAAGGCACCACAAAACTTGTTCTACCTGCTTTCTGGGCTGAGATGGGGAACGGGCTGAATTTTGGACTCGGCTGGTGACAGAATGTTCCAAACACACCCCATGCACAGCTCCACCGGGGAAGGTGCCAGAAACGAGTCCTGTTGGTAGTTTTTACACTACCCCGGTAGGCAGCTGAAAGGCACCACAAAACCGGTTCTATCTGCTTACTGGCCTGAGATGGGGAATAGCTGAATTTTGGACTCGGCTGGTGACAGAATGTTCCAAACACACCCCATGCACAACTCCACCGGGGAAGGTGCCAGAAACGAGTTCTGTTGGTAGTTTTTACACTACCCCGGTAGGCAGCTGAAAGGCACCACAAAACTTGTTGTACCTGCTTTCTGGGCTAGAGATGGGGAAACGGCTGAATTTTGGACTCGGCTGGTGACAAAATGTTCCAAACACACCCCATGCACCGCTCCACCGGGGAAGGTGCCAGAAACGAAGTCCTGTTGGTAGTTTTTACACTACCCCGGTAGGCAGCTGAAAGGCACCACAAAACTTGTTCTATCTGCTTCCTGGGCTGAGATGGGGAACGGCTGAATTTTGGACTCGGGTGGTGACAAAATGTTCCAAACACACCCCATGCACAACTCCACCGGGGAAGGTGCCAGAAACGAGTTCTGTTGGTAGTTTTTACGGTACCCCGGTAGGCAGTTGAAAGGCACCACAAAACCGGTTATATCTGCTTACTGGCCTGAGAGGGGGAATAGCTGAATTTTGGACTCGGCTGGTGACAAAATGTTCCAAACACACCCCATGCACAACTCCACCGGGGAAGGTGCCAGAAACGAGTTCTGTTGGTAGTTTTTACACTACCCCGGTAGGCAGCTGAAAGGCACCACAAAACTTGTTCTACCTGCTTTCTGGGCTGAGATGGGGATCGGCTGAGTTTTGGACTCGGCTGGTGGCAAAATGTTCCAAACACACCCCATGCACAGCTCCACCGGGGAAGGTGCCAGAAACGAGTTCTGTTGGTAGTTTTTACAGTACCCCGGTAGGCAGCTGAAAGGCACCACAAAACCGGTTCTATCTGCTTACTGGGCTGAGATGGGGGAACGGCTGAATTTTGGACTCGACTGGTGACAAAATGTTCCAAACACACCCCATGCACAACTCCACCGGGGAAGGTGCCAGAAACGAGTTCTGTTGGTAGTTTTTACACTACCCCGGTAGGCAGCTGAAAGGCACCACAAAACTTGTTCTACCTGCTTTCTGGGCTGAGATGGGGATCGGCTGAGTTTTGGACTCGGCTGGTGGCAAAATGTTCCAAACACACCCCATGCACAACTCCACCGGGGAAGGTGCCAGAAACGAGTTCTGTTGGTAGTTTTTACAGTACCCCGGTAGGCAGCTGAAAGGCACCACAAAACCGGTTCTATCTGCTTACTGGCCTGAGACGTGGAATAGCTGAGTTTTGGACTCGGCTGGTGACAAAATGTTCCAAACACACGCCATGCACAGCTCCACCGGGGGAAGGTGCCAGAAACGAGTTCTGTTGGTAGTTTTTACAGTACCCCGGTAGGCAGCTGAAAGGCACCACAAAAGCGGTTCTATCTGCTTACTGGCCTGAGATGGGGAATAGCTGAATTTTGGTCTCGGCTGGTGACAAAATGTTCCAAACACACCCCATGCACAACTCCACCGGGGAAGGTGCCAGACAAGAGTTCTGTTGGTAGTTTTTACAGTACCCCGGTAGTCAGCTGAAAGGCACCACAAAACTTGTTCTACCTGCTTTCTGGGCTGAGATGGGGAACGGCTGAATTTTGGACTCGGCTGGTGACAGAATGTTCCAAACACACCCCATGCACAGCTCCACCGGGGAAGGTGCCAGAAACGAGTTCTGTTGGTAGTTTTTACACTACCCTGGTAGGCAGCTGAAAGGCACCACAAAACCGGTTCTATCTGCTTACTGGCCTGAGATGGGGAATAGCTGAATTTTGCACTCGGCTGGTGACAGAATGTTCCAAACACACCCCATGCACAACTCCACCGGGGAAGGTGCCAGAAACGAGTTCTGTTGGTAGTTTTTACAGTACCCCGGTAGGCAGCTGAAAGGCACCACAAAACTTGTTGTACCTGCTTTCTGGGCGGAGATGGGGAACGGCTGAATTTTGGACTCGGCTGGTGACAAAATGTTCCAAACACACCCCATGCACAGCTCCACCGGGGAAGGTGCCAGAAACGAGTCCTGTTGGTAGTTTTTACAGTACCCCGGTAGGCAGCTGAAAGGCACCACAAAACTTGTTCTATCTGCTTCCTGGGCTGAGATGGGGAACGGCTGAATTTTGGACTCGGCTGGTGACAGAATGTTCCAAACACACCCCATGCACAACTCCACCGGGGAAGGTGCCAGAAACGAGTTCTGTTGGTAGTTTTTACAGTACCCCGGTAGGCAGTTGAAAGGCACCACAAAACCGGTTCTATCTGCTTCTGGCTTGAGATGGGGAATAGCTGAATTTTGGACTCGGCTGGTGACAAAATGTTCCAAACACACCCCATGCACAACTCCACCGGGGAAGGTGCCAGAAACGAGTTCTGTTGGTAGTTTTTACACTACCCCGGTAGGCAGCTGAAAGGCACCACAAAACTTGTTCTACCTGCTTTCTGGGCTGAGATGGGGATCGGCTGAGTTTTGGACTCGGCTGGTGGCAAAATGTTCCAAACACACCCCATGCACAGCTCCACCGGGGAAGGTGCCAGAAACGATTTCTGTTGGTAGTTTTTACAGTACCCCGGTAGGCAGCTGAAAGGCACCACAAAACCGGTTCTATCTGCTTACTGGCCTGAGATGGGGAACGGCTGAATTTTGGACTCGACTGGTGACAAAATGTTCCAAACACACCCCATGCACAACACCACCGGGGAAGGTGCCAGAAACGAGTTCTTTTGGTAGTTTTTACACTACCCCGGTAGGCAGCTGAAAGGCACCACAAAACTTGTTCTACCTGCTTTCTGGGCTGAGATGGGGATCGGCTGAGTTTTGGACTCGGTTGGTGGCAAAATTATCCAAACACACGCCATGCACAGCTCCACCGGGGAAGGTGCCAGAAACGAGTTCTGTTGGTAGTTTTTACAGTACCCCGGTAGGCAGCTGAAAGGCACCACAAAAGCGGTTCTATCTGCTTACTGGCCTGAGATGGGGAATAGCTGAATTTTGGTCTCGGCTGGTGACAAAATGTTCCAAACACACCCCATGCACAACTCCACCGAGGAAGGTGCCAGAAACGAGTTCTGTTGGTAGTTTTTACAGTACCCCGGTAGGCAGCTGAAAGGCACCACAAAACTTGTTCTACCTGCTTTCTGGGCTGAGATGGGGAACGGCTGAATTTTGGACTCGGCTGGTGACAGAATGTTCCAAACACACCCCATGCACAGCTCCACCGGGGAAGGTGCCAGAAACGAGTCCTGTTGGTAGTTTTTACAGTACCCCGGTAGGCAGCTGAAAGGCACCACAAAACCGGTTCTATCTGCTTACTGGCCTGAGATGGGGAATAGCTGAATTTTGGACTCGGCTGGTGACAGAATGTTCCAAAAACACCCCATGCACAACTCCACCGGGGAAGGTGCCAGAAACGAGTTCTGTTGGTAGTTTTTACAGTACCCCGGTAGGCAGCTGAAAGGCACCACAAAACTTGTTGTACCTGCTTTCTGGGCTAGAGATGGGGAACGGCTGAATTTTGGACTCGGCTGGTGACAAAATGTTCCAAACACACCCCATGCACCGCTCCACCGGGGAAGGTGCCAGAAACGAGTCCTGTTGGTAGTTTTTACACTACCCCGGTAGGCAGCTGAAAGGCACCACAAAACTTGTTCTATCTGCTTCCTGGGCTGAGATGGGGAACGGCTGAATTTTGGACTCGGGTGGTGACAAAATGTTCCAAACACACCCCATGCACAACTCCACCGGGGAAGGTGCCAGAAACGAGTTCTGTTGGTAGTTTTTACGGTACCCCGGTAGGCAGTTGAAAGGCACCACAAAACCGGTTATATCTGCTTACTGGCCTGAGAGGGGGAATAGCTGAATTTTGGACTCGGCTGGTGACAAAATGTTCCAAACACACCCCATGCACAACTCCACCGGGGAAGGTGCCAGAAACGAGTTCTGTTGGTAGTTTTTACACTACCCCGGTAGGCAGCTGAAAGGCACCACAAAACTTGTTCTACCTGCTTTCTGGGCTGAGATGGGGATCGGCTGAGTTTTGGACTCGGCTGGTGGCAAAATGTTCCAAACACACCCCATGCACAGCTCCACCGGGGAAGGTGCCAGAAACGAGTTCTGTTGGTAGTTTTTACAGTACCCCGGTAGGCAGCTGAAAGGCACCACAAAACCGGTTCTATCTGCTTACTGGGCTGAGATGGGGAACGGCTGAATTTTGGACTCGGCTGGTGACAAAATGTTCCAAACACACCCCATGCACAACTCCACCGGGGAAGGTGCCAGAAACGAGTTCTGTTGGTAGTTTTTACAGTACCCCGGTAGGCAGCTGAAAGGCACCACAAAACTTGTTCTACCTGCTTTCTGGGCTGAGATGGGGATCGGCTGAGTTTTGGACTCGGCTGGTGGCAAAATGTTCCAAACACACCCCATGCACAACTCCACCGGGGAAGGTGCCAGAAACGAGTTCTGTTGGTAGTTTTTACAGTACCCCGGTAGGCAGCTGAAAGGCACCACAAAACCGGTTCTATCTGCTTACTGGCCTGAGACGTGGAATAGCTGAGTTTTGGACTCGGCTGGTGACAAAATGTTCCAAACACACCCCATGCACAGCTCCACCGGGGAAGGTGCCAGAAATTAGTTCTGTTGGTAGTTTTTACAGTACCCCGGTAGGCAGCTGAAAGGCACCACAAAACTTGTTCTATCTGCTTCCTGGGCTAGAGATGGGGAACAGCTGAATTTTGGACTCGGCTGGTGGCAAAATGTTCCAAACACACCCCATGCACAGCTCCACCGGGGAAGGTGCCAGAAACGAGTTCTGTTGGTAGTTTTTACAGTACCCCGGTAGGCAGCTGAAAGGCACCACAAAACCGGTTCTATCTGCTTACTGGCCTGAGATGGGGAATAGCTGAATTTTGGACTCGGCTGGTGACAGAATGTTCCAAACACACCCCATGCACAGCTCCACCGGGGAAGGTGCCAGAAACGAGTCCTGTTGGTAGTTTTTACACTACCCCAGTAGGCAGCTGAAAGGCACCACAAAACTTGTCCTACCTGCTTTCTGGGCTGAGATGGGGAACGGCTGAATTTTGGACTCGGGTGGTGACAGAATGTTCCAAACACACCCCATGTACAACTCCACCGGGGAAGGTGCCAGAAACGAGTTCTGTTGGTAGTTTTTACACTACCCCGGTAGGCAGCTGAAAGGCACCACAAAACTTGTTCTACCTGCCTTCTGGGCTGAGATGGGGAACGGCTGAATTTTGGACTCGGCTGGTGACAGAATGTTCCAAACACACCCCATGCACAGCTCCACCGGGGAAGGTGCCAGAAACGAGTCCTGTTGGTAGTTTTTACACTACCCCGGTAGGCAGCTGAAAGGCACCACAAAACTTGTTCTACCTGCTTTCTGGGCTGAGATGGGGAACGGCTGAATTTTGGACTCGGCTGGTGACAGAATGTTCCAAACACACCCCATGCACAACTCCACCGGGGAAGGTGCCAGAAACGAGTTCTGTTGGTAGTTTTTACAGTACCCCGGTAGGCAGCTGAAAGGCACCACAAAACTTGTTCTACCTGCTTTCTGGGCTGAGATGGGGATCGGCTGAGTTTTGGACTCGGCTGGTGGCAAAATGTTCCAAACACACCCCATGCACAACTCCACCGGGGAAGGTGCCAGAAACGAGTTCTGTTGGTAGTTTTTACAGTACCCCGGTAGGCAGCTGAAAGGCACCACAAAACCGGTTCTATCTGCTTACTGGCCTGAGACGTGGAATAGCTGAGTTTTGGACTCGGCTGGTGACAAAATGTTCCAAACACACCCCATGCACAACTCCACCGGGGAAGGTGCCAGAAATTAGTTCTGTTGGTAGTTTTTACAGTACCCCGGTAGGCAGCTGAAAGGCACCACAAAACTTGTTCTATCTGCTTCCTGGGCTAGAGATGGGGAACAGCTGAATTTTGGACTCGGCTGGTGGCAAAATGTTCCAAACACACCCCATGCACAGCTCCACCGGGGAAGGTGCCAGAAACGAGTCCTGTTGGTAGTTTTTACACTACCCCAGTAGGCAGCTGAAAGGCACCACAAAACTTGTTCTACCTGCTTTCTGGGCTGAGATGGGGAACGGCTGAATTTTGGACTCGGGTGGTGACAGAATGTTCCAAACACACCCCATGTACAACTCCACCGGGGAAGGTGCCAGAAACGAGTTCTGTTGGTAGTTTTTACACTACCCCGGTAGGCAGCTGAAAGGCACCACAAAACTTGTTCTACCTGCCTTCTGGGCTGAGATGGGGAACGGCTGAATTTTGGACTCGGCTGGTGACAGAATGTTCCAAACACACCCCATGCACAGCTCCACCGGGGAAGGTGCCAGAAACGAGTCCTGTTGGTAGTTTTTTACACTACCCCGGTAGGCAGCTGAAAGGCACCACAAAACTTGTTCTACCTGCTTTCTGGGCTGAGATGGGGAACGGCTGAATTTTGGACTCGGCTGGTGACAGAATGTTCCAAACACACCCCATGCACAACTCCACCGGGGAAGGTGCCAGAAACGAGTTCTGTTGGTAGTTTTTACAGTACCCCGGTAGGCAGCTGAAAGGCACCACAAAACTTGTTCTACCTGCTTTCTGGTCTGAGATGGGGAACGGCTGAATTTTGGACTCGGCTGGTGACAAAATGTTCCAAACACACCCCATGCACAGCTCCACCGGGGAAGGTGCCAGAAATGAGTCCTGTTGGTAGTTTTTACACTACCCCGGTAGGCAGCTGAAAGGCACCACAAATCCAGTTCTATCTGCTTCCTGGGCTGAGATGGGGAATAGCTGAATTTTGGACTCGCCTGGTGACAAAATGTTCCAAACACACCCCACACACAACTCCACCGGGGAAGGTGCCAGAAATGAGTTCTGTTGGTAGTTTTTACACTACCCCGGTAGGCAGCTGAAAGGCACCACAAAAATTGTTCTACCTGCTTTCTGGGCTGAGATGGGGATTGGCTGAGTTTTGGACTCGGCTGGTGGCAAAATGTTCCAGACACACCCCATGCACAGCTCCACCGGGGAAGGTGCCAGAAACGAGTTCTGTTGGTAGTTTTTACAGTACCCCCGGTAGGCAGCTGAAAGGCACCACAAAACCGGTTATATCTGCTTACTGGCCTGAGATGGGGAATAGCTGAATTTTGGACTCGGCTGGTGACATAATGTTCCAAACACACCCCATGCACAACTCCACCGGGGAAGGTGCCAGAAACGAGTTCTGTTGGTAGTTTTTACACTACCCCGGTAGGCAGCTGAAAGGCACCACAAAACTTGTTCTACCTGCTTTCTGGGCTGAGATGGGGATCGGCTGAGTTTTGGACTCGGCTGGTGGCAAAAATGTTCCAAACACACCCCATGCACAGCTCCACCGGGGAAGGTGCCAGAAACGAGTTCTGTTGGTAGTTTTTTACAGTACCCCGGTAGGCAGCTGAAAGGCACCACAAAACTTGTTCTACCTGCTTACTGGCCTGAGATGGGGAATAGCTGAATTTTGGACTCGGCTGGTGACATAATGTTCCAAACACACCCCATGCACAACTCCACCGGGGAAGGTGCCAGAAACGAGTTCTGTTGGTAGTTTTTACACTACCCCGGTAGGCAGCTGAAAGGCACCACAAAACTTGTTCTACCTGCTTTCTGGGCTGAGATGGGGAACGGCTGAGTTTTGGACTCGGCTGGTGGCAAAATGTTCCAAACACACCCCATGCACAGCTCCACCGGGGAAGGTGCCAGAAACGAGTCCTGTTGGTAGTTTTTACACTACCCCGGTAGGCAGCTGAAAGGCACCACAAAACTTGTTCTACCTGCTTTCTGGGCTGAGATGGGGAACGGCTGAATTTTGGACTCGGCTGGTGACAAAATGTTCCAAACACACCCCATGCACAGCTCCACCGGGAAGGTGCCAGAAACGAGTCCTGTTGGTAGTTTTTACACTACCCCGGTAGGCAGCTGAAAGGCACCACAAAACTTGTTCTACCTGCTTTCTGGGCTGAGATGGGGAACGGCTGAATTTTGGACTCGGGTGGTGACAGAATGTTCCAAACACACCCCATGCACAACTCAACCGGGGAAGGTGCCAGAAATGAGTTCTTTTGGTAGTTTTTACACTACCCCGGTAGGCAAGAGAAAGTCACCACAAAAGTTGTTCTACCTGCTTACTGGCCTGAGATGGGGAACGGCTGAATTTTGGACTCGGTTGGTGGCAAAATGTTCCAAACACACCCCATGCACAGCTCCACCGGGGAAGGTGCCAGAAACGAGTCCTGTTGGTAGTTTTTACACTACCCCGGTAGGCAGCTGAAAGGCACCACAAAACTTGTTCTATCATCTGCTTCCTGGGCTAGAGATGGGGAACAGCTGAATTTTGGACTCGCCTGGTGACAAAATGTTCCAAACACACCCCATGCACAGCTCCACCGGGGAAGGTGCCAGAAACGAGTTCTGTTGGTAGTTTTTACAGTACCCCGGTAGGCAGCTGAAAGGCACCACAAAACTTGTTCTACCTGCTTTCTGGGCTGAGACGGGGAATAGCTGAATTTTGGACTCGGGTGGTGACAGAATGTTCCAAACACACCCCATGCACAGCTCCACCGGGGAAGGTGCCAGAAACGAGTTCTGTTGGTAGTTTTTACAGTACCCCGGTAGGCAGCTGAAAGGCACCACAAAACCGGTTCTATCTGCTTACTGGCCTGAGATGGGGAATAGCTGAATTTTGGTCTCGGCTGGTGACAAAATGTTCCAAACACACCCCATGCACAACTCCACCGGGGAAGGTGCCAGAAACGAGTTCTGTTGGTAGTTTTTACACTACCCCGGTAGGCAGCTGAAAGGCACCACAAAACTTGTTCTACCTGCCTTCTGGGCTGAGATGGGGAACGGCTGAATTTTGGACTCGGCTGGTGACAGAATGTTCCAAACACACCCCATGCACAGCTCCACCGGGGAAGGTGCCAGAAACGAGTTCTGTTGGTAGTTTTTACACTACCCCGGTAGGCAGCTGAAAGGCACCACAAAACTTGTTCTACCTGCTTACTGGCCTGAGATGGGGAATACCTGAATTTTGGACTCGGCTGGTGACAAAATGTTCCAAACACACCCCATGCACAGCTCCACCGGGGAAGGTGCCAGAAACGAGTCCTGTTGGTAGTTTTTACACTACCCCGGTAGGCAGCTGAAAGGCACCACAAAACTTGTTCTACCTGCTTTCTGGGCTGAGATGGGGAACGGCTGAATTTTGGACTCGGGTGGTGACAGAATGTTCCAAACACACCCCATGCACAACTCCACCGAGGAAGGTGCCAGAAATGAGTTCTTTTGGTAGTTTTTACAGTACCCCGGTAGGCAAGAGAAAATCACCACAAAAGTTTTTCTACCTGCTTACTGGCCTGAGATGGGGAACGGCTGAATTTTGGACTCGGCTGGTGGCAAAATGTTCCAAACACACCCCATGCACAGCTCCACCGGGGAAGGTGCCAGAAACGAGTCCTGTTGGTAGTTTTTACAGTACCCCGGTAGGCAGCTGAAAGGCACCACAAAACTTGTTCTATCATCTGCTTCCTGGGCTAGAGATGGGGAACAGCTGAATTTTGGACTCGCCTGGTGACAAAATGTTCCAAACACACCCCATGCACAACTCCACAGGGGAAGGTGCCAGAAACGAGTTCTGTTGGTAGTTTTTACACTACCCCGGTAGGCAGCTGAAAGGCACCACAAAACTTGTTCTACCTGCTTTCTGGGCTGAGATGGGGAACGGCTGAATTTTGGACTCGGCTGGTGACAGAATGTTCCAAACACACCCCATGCACAACTCCACCGGGGAAGGTGCCAGAAACGAGTTCTGTTGGTAGTTTTTACACTACCCCGGTAGGCAGCTGAAAGGCACCACAAAACTTGTTCTACCTGCTTTCTGGGCTGAGATGGGGATCGGCTGAGTTTTGGACTCGGTTGGTGGCAAAATGTTCCAAACACACCCCATGCACAGCTCCACCGGGGAAGGTGCCAGAAACGAGTTCTGTTGGTAGTTTTTACAGTACCCCGGTAGGCAGCTGAAAGGCACCACAAAACCGGTTCTATCTGCTTACTGGCCTAGAGATGGGGAATAGCTGAATTTTGGTCTCGGCTGGTGACAAAATGTTCCAAACACACCCCATGCACAACTCCACCGGGGAAGGTGCCAGAAACGAGTTCTTTTGGTAGTTTTTACAGTACCCTGGTAGGCAAGAGAAAGGCACCACAAAACTTGTTCTACCTGCCTTCTGGGCTGAGATGGGGAATCGCTGAATTTTGGACTCGGCTGCTGACAAAATGTTCCAAACACACCCCACACACAACTCCACCGGGGAAGGTGCCAGAAATGAGTTCTGTTGGTAGTTTTTACACTACCCCGGTAGGCAGCTGAAAGGCACCACAAAACTTGTTCTACCTGCTTTCTGGGCTGAGATGGGGAACGGCTGAATTTTGGACTCGGCTGGTGACAGAATGTTCCAAACACACCCCATGCACAACTCCACCGGGGAAGGTGCCAGAAATGAGTTCTGTTGGTAGTTTTTACAGTACCCCGGTAGGCAGCTGAAAGGCACCACAAAACTTGTTCTACCTGCTTTCTGGGCTGAGATGGGGAACGGCTGAATTTTGGACTCGGGTGGTGACACAATGTTCCAAACACACCCCATGCACAACTCCACCGGGGAAGGTGCCAGAAATGAGTTCTTTTGGTAGTTTTTACACTACCCCGGTAGGCAAGAGAAAGTCACCACAAAAGTTTTTCTACCTGCTTACTGGCCTGAGATGGGGAATAGCTGAATTTTGGTCTCGGCTGGTGGCAAAATGTTCCAAACACACCCCATGCACAGCTCCACCGGGGAAGGTGCCAGAAACGAGTTCTGTTGGTAGTTTTTACACTACCCCGGTAGGCAGCTGAAAGGCACCACAAAACTTGTTCTACCTGCCTTCTGGGCTGAGATGGGGAACGGCTGAATTTTGGACTCGGCTGGTGACAGAATGTTCCAAACACACCCCATGCACAACTCCACCGGGGAAGGTGCCAGAAACGAGTTCTGTTGGTAGTTTTTACACTACCCCGGTAGGCAGCTGAAAGGCACCACAAAACTTGTTCTACCTGCTTTCTGGGCTGAGATGGGGATCGGCTGAGTTTTGGACTCGGTTGGTGGCAAAATGTTCCAAACACACCCCATGCACAGCTCCACCGGGGAAGGTGCCAGAAACGAGTTCTGTTGGTAGTTTTTACAGTACCCCGGTAGGCAGCTGAAAGGCACCACAAAACCGGTTCTATCTGCTTACTGGCCTGAGATGGGGAATAGCTGAATTTTGGTCTCGGCTGGTGACAAAATGTTCCAAACACACCCCATGCACAACTCCACCGGGGAAGGTGCCAGAAACGAGTTCTGTTGGTAGTTTTTACACTACCCCGGTAGGCAGCTGAAAGGCACCACAAAACTTGTTCTACCTGCTTTCTGGGCTGAGATGGGGAACGGCTGAATTTTGGACTCGGCTGGTGACAGAATGTTCCAAACACACCCCATGCACAGCTCCACCGGGGAAGGTGCCAGAAACGAGTCCTGTTGGTAGTTTTTACACTACCCCCGGTAGGCAGCTGAAAGGCACCACAAAACTTGTTCTACCTGCTTTCTGGGCTGAGATGGGGAACGGCTGAATTTTGGACTCGGCTGGTGACAGAATGTTCCAAACACACCCCATGCACAACTCCACCGGGGAAGGTGCCAGAAACGAGTCCTGTTGGTAGTTTTTACAGTACCCCGGTAGGCAGCTGAAAGGCACCACAAAACCAGTTCTATCTGCTTCCTGGGCTGAGATGGGGAATCGCTGAATTTTGGACTCGGCTGGTGACAAAATGTTCCAAACACACCCCACACACAACTCCACCGGGGAAGGTGCCAGAAACGAGTTCTGTTGGTAGTTTTTACACTACCCCGGTAGGCAGCTGAAAGGCACCACAAAACTTGTTCTACCTGCCTTCTGGGCTGAGATGGGGAACGGCTGAATTTTGGACTCGGCTGGTGACAGAATGTTCCAAACACACCCCATGCACAGCTCCACCGGGGAAGGTGCCAGAAACGAGTCCTGTTGGTAGTTTTTACACTACCCCGGTAGGCAGCTGAAAGGCACCACAAAACTTGTTCTACCTGCTTTCTGGGCTGAGATGGGGAACGGCTGAATTTTGGACTCGGGTGGTGACAGAATGTTCCAAACACACCCCATGCACAACTCCACCGGGGAAGGTGCCAGAAACGAGTTCTGTTGGTAGTTTTTACAGTACCCCGGTAGGCAGCTGAAAGGCACCACAAAACTTGTTCTACCTGCTTTCTGGGCTGAGATGGGGAACGGCTGAATTTTGGACTCGGCTGGTGACAAAATGTTCCAAACACACCCCATGCACAGCTCCACCGGGGAAGGTGCCAGAAACGAGTCCTGTTGGTAGTTTTTACACTACCCCGGTAGGCAGCTGAAAGGCACCACAAAACTTGTTCTACCTGCTTTCTGGGCTGAGATGGGGAACGGCTGAATTTTGGACTCGGCTGGTGACAGAATGTTCCAAACACACCCCATGCACAACTCCACCGGGGAAGGTGCCAGAAATGAGTTCTTTTGGTAGTTTTTACACTACCCCGGTAGGCAAGAGAAAGTCACCACAAAAGTTGTTCTACCTGCTTACTGGCCTGAGATGGGGAACGGCTGAATTTTGGACTCGGCTGGTGGCAAAATGTTCCAAACACACCCCATGCACAGCTCCACCGGGGAAGGTGCCAGAAACGAGTCCTGTTGGTAGTTTTTACAGTACCCCGGTAGGCAGCTGAAAGGCACCACAAAACTTGTTCTATCATCTGCTTCCTGGGCTAGAGATGGGGAACAGCTGAATTTTGGACTCGCCTGGTGACAAAATGTTCCAAACACACCCCATGCACAACTCCACCGGGGAAGGTGCCAGAAACGAGTTCTGTTGGTAGTTTTTACAGTACCCCGGTAGGCAGCTGAAAGGCACCACAAAACTTGTTCTACCTGCTTTCTGGGCTGAGATGGGGAACGGCTGAATTTTGGACTCGGGTGGTGACAGAATGTTCCAAACACACCCCATGCACAACTCCACCGGGGAAGGTGCCAGAAACGAGTTCTGTTGGTAGTTTTTACACTACCCCGGTAGGCAGCTGAAAGGCACCACAAAACTTGTTCTACCTGCTTTCTGGGCTGAGATGGGGATCGGCTGAGTTTTGGACTCGGCTGGTGGCAAAATGTTCCAAACACACCCCATGCACAGCTCCACCGGGGAAGGTGCCAGAAACGAGTTCTGTTGGTAGTTTTTACAGTACCCCGGTAGGCAGCTGAAAGGCACCACAAAACCGGTTCTATCTGCTTACTGGCCTGAGATGGGGAATAGCTGAATTTTGGTCTCGGCTGGTGACAAAATGTTCCAAACACACCCCATGCACAACTCCACCGGGGAAGGTGCCAGAAACGAGTTCTGTTGGTAGTTTTTACAGTACCCCGGTAGGCAGCTGAAAGGCACCACAAAACTTGTTCTACCTGCCTTCTGGGCTGAGATGGGGAACGGCTGAATTTTGGACTCGGCTGGTGACAGAATGTTCCAAACACACCCCATGCACAGCTCCACCGGGGAAGGTGCCAGAAACGAGTTCTGTTGGTAGTTTTTACACTACCCCGGTAGGCAGCTGAAAGGCACCACAAAACTTGTTCTACCTGCTTTCTGGGCTGAGATGGGGATCGGCTGAGTTTTGGACTCTGTTGGTGGCAAAATGTTCCAAACACACCCCATGCACAGCTCCACCGGGGAAGGTGCCAGAAACGAGTTCTGTTGGTAGTTTTTACACTACCCCGGTAGGCAGCTGAAAGGCACCACAAAACCGGTTCTATCTGCTTACTGGCCTGAGATGGGGAATAGCTGAATTTTGGTCTCGGCTGGTGACAAAATGTTCCAAACACACCCCATGCACAACTCCACCGGGGAAGGTGCCAGAAACGAGTTCTTTTGGTAGTTTTTACAGTACCCTGGTAGGCAAGAGAAAGGCACCACAAAACTTGTTCTACCTGCCTTCTGGGCTGAGATGGGGAATCGCTGAATTTTGGACTCGCCTGGTGACAAAATGTTCCAAACACACCCCACACACAACTCCACCGGGGAAGGTGCCAGAAATGAGTTCTGTTGGTAGTTTTTACACTACCCCGGTAGGCAGCTGAAAGGCACCACAAAACTTGTTCTACCTGCTTTCTGGGCTGAGATGGGGAACGGCTGAATTTTGGACTCGGCTGGTGACAGAATGTTCCAAACACACCCCATGCACAACTCCACCGGGGAAGGTGCCAGAAATGAGTTCTGTTGGTAGTTTTTACAGTACCCCGGTAGGCAGCTGAAAGGCACCACAAAACTTGTTCTACCTGCTTTCTGGGCTGAGATGGGGAACGGCTGAATTTTGGACTCGGGTGGTGACACAATGTTCCAAACACACCCCATGCACAACTCCACCGGGGAAGGTGCCAGAAACGAGTTCTGTTGGTAGTTTTTACACTACCCCGGTAGGCAAGAGAAAGTCACCACAAAAGTTTTTCTACCTGCTTACTGGCCTGAGATGGGGAATAGCTGAATTTTGGTCTCGGCTGGTGGCAAAATGTTCCAAACACACCCCATGCACAGCTCCACCGGGGAAGGTGCCAGAAACGAGTTCTGTTGGTAGTTTTTACACTACCCCGGTAGGCAGCTGAAAGGCACCACAAAACTTGTTCTACCTGCCTTCTGGGCTGAGATGGGGAATAGCTGAATTTTGGACTCGCCTGGTGACAGAATGTTCCAAACACACCCCATGCACAACTCCACCGGGGAAGGTGCCAGAAATGAGTTCTGTTGGTAGTTTTTACAGTACCCCGGTAGGCAGCTGAAAGGCACCACAAAACCGGTTCTATCTGCTTACTGGCCTGAGATGGGGAATAGCTGAGTTTTGGACTCGGCTGGTGGCAAAATGTTCCAAACACACCCCATGCACAGCTCCACCGGGGAAGGTGCCAGAAACGAGTTCTGTTGGTAGTTTTTACAGTACCCCGGTAGGCAGCTGAAAGGCACCACAAAACCGGTTCTATCTGCTTACTGGCCTGAGATGGGGAATAGCTGAATTTTGGACTCGGCTGGTGACAAAATGTTCCAAACACACCCCATGCACAACTCCACCGGGGAAGGTGCCAGAAACGATTCCTGTTGGTAGTTTTTACACTACCCCGGTAGGCAGCTGAAAGGCACCAAAAAACTTGTTCTACCTGCTTTCTGGGCTGAGATGGGGATCGGCTGAGTTTTGGACTCGGCTGGTGGCAAAATGTTCCAAACACACCTCATGCACAGCTCCACCGGGGAAGGTGCCAGAAACGAGTTCTGTTGGTAGTTTTTACAGTACCCCGGTAGGCAGCTGAAAGGCACCACAAAACCGGTTCTATCTGCCTTCTGGGCTGAGATGGGGAACGGCTGAATTTTGGACTCGGCTGGTGACAGAATGTTCCAAACACACCCCATGCACAACTCCACCGGGGAAGGTGCCAGAAACGAGTTCTGTTGGTAGTTTTTACACTACCCCGGTAGGCAGCTGAAAGGCACCACAAAACTTGTTCTACCTGCTTTCTGGGCTGAGATGGGGATCGGCTGAGTTTTGGACTCGGTTGGTGGCAAAATGTTCCAAACACACCCCATGCACAGCTCCACCGGGGAAGGTGCCAGAAACGAGTTCTGTTGGTAGTTTTTACAGTACCCCCGGTAGGCAGCTGAAAGGCACCACAAAACCGGTTCTATCTGCTTACTGGCCTGAGATGGGGAATAGCTGAATTTTGGTCTCGGCTGGTGACAAAATGTTCCAAACACACCCCATGCACAACTCCACCGGGGAAGGTGCCAGAAACGAGTTCTGTTGGTAGTTTTTACACTACCCCCGGTAGGCAGCTGAAAGGCACCACAAAACTTGTTCTACCTGCTTTCTGGGCTGAGATGGGGAACGGCTGAATTTTGGACTCGGCTGGTGACAGAATGTTCCAAACACACCCCATGCACAGCTCCACCGGGGAAGGTGCCAGAAACGAGTCCTGTTGGTAGTTTTTACACTACCCCCGGTAGGCAGCTGAAAGGCACCACAAAACTTGTTCTACCTGCTTTCTGGGCTGAGATGGGGAACGGCTGAATTTTGGACTCGGCTGGTGACAGAATGTTCCAAACACACCCCATGCACAACTCCACCGGGGAAGGTGCCAGAAACGAGTCCTGTTGGTAGTTTTTACAGTACCCCCGGTAGGCAGCTGAAAGGCACCACAAAACCAGTTCTATCTGCTTCCTGGGCTGAGATGGGGAATCGCTGAATTTTGGACTCGGCTGGTGACAAAATGTTCCAAACACACCCCACACACAACTCCACCGGGGAAGGTGCCAGAAATGAGTTCTGTTGGTAGTTTTTACACTACCCCGGTAGGCAGCTGAAAGGCACCACAAAACTTGTTCTACCTGCCTTCTGGGCTGAGATGGGGAACGGCTGAATTTTGGACTCGGCTGGTGACAGAATGTTCCAAACACACCCCATGCACAGCTCCACCGGGGAAGGTGCCAGAAACGAGTCCTGTTGGTAGTTTTTACACTACCCCGGTAGGCAGCTGAAAGGCACCACAAAACTTGTTCTACCTGCTTTCTGGGCTGAGATGGGGAACGGCTGAATTTTGGACTCGGGTGGTGACAGAATGTTCCAAACACACCCCATGCACAACTCCACCGGGGAAGGTGCCAGAAATGAGTTCTGTTGGTAGTTTTTACAGTACCCCGGTAGGCAGCTGAAAGGCACCACAAAACTTGTTCTACCTGCTTTCTGGGCTGAGATGGGGAACGGCTGAATTTTGGACTCGGCTGGTGACAAAATGTTCCAAACACACCCCATGCACAGCTCCACCGGGGAAGGTGCCAGAAACGAGTCCTGTTGGTAGTTTTTACACTACCCCCGGTAGGCAGCTGAAAGGCACCACAAAACTTGTTCTACCTGCTTTCTGGGCTGAGATGGGGAACGGCTGAATTTTGGACTCGGCTGGTGACAGAATGTTCCAAACACACCCCATGCACAACTCCACCGGGGAAGGTGCCAGAAACGAGTTCTTTTGGTAGTTTTTACACTACCCCGGTAGGCAAGAGAAAGTCACCACAAAAGTTGTTCTACCTGCTTACTGGCCTGAGATGGGGAACGGCTGAATTTTGGACTCGGCTGGTGGCAAAATGTTCCAAACACACCCCATGCACAGCTCCACCGGGGAAGGTGCCAGAAACGAGTCCTGTTGGTAGTTTTTACAGTACCCCCGGTAGGCAGCTGAAAGGCACCACAAAACTTGTTCTATCATCTGCTTCCTGGGCTAGAGATGGGGAACAGCTGAATTTTGGACTCGCCTGGTGACAAAATGTTCCAAACACACCCCATGCACAACTCCACCGGGGAAGGTGCCAGAAACGAGTTCTGTTGGTAGTTTTTTACAGTACCCCGGTAGGCAGCTGAAAGGCACCACAAAACTTGTTCTACCTGCTTTCTGGGCTGAGATGGGGAACGGCTGAATTTTGGACTCGGCTGGTGACAAAATGTTCCAAACACACCCCATGCACAACTCCACCGGGGAAGGTGCCAGAAACGAGTTCTGTTGGTAGTTTTTACACTACCCCGGTAGGCAGCTGAAAGGCACCACAAAACTTGTTCTACCTGCTTTCTGGGCTGAGATGGGGATCGGCTGAGTTTTGGACTCGGCTGGTGGCAAAATGTTCCAAACACACCCCATGCACAGCTCCACCGGGGAAGGTGCCAGAAACGAGTTCTGTTGGTAGTTTTTACAGTACCCCGGTAGGCAGCTGAAAGGCACCACAAAACCGGTTCTATCTGCTTACTGGCCTGAGATGGGGAATAGCTGAATTTTGGTCTCGGCTGGTGACAAAATGTTCCAAACACACCCCATGCACAACTCCACCGGGGAAGGTGCCAGAAACGAGTTCTGTTGGTAGTTTTTACAGTACCCCGGTAGGCAGCTGAAAGGCACCACAAAACTTGTTCTACCTGCCTTCTGGGCTGAGATGGGGAACGGCTGAATTTTGGACTCGGCTGGTGACAGAATGTTCCAAACACACCCCATGCACAGCTCCACCGGGGAAGGTGCCAGAAACGAGTTCTGTTGGTAGTTTTTACACTACCCCCGGTAGGCAGCTGAAAGGCACCACAAAACTTGTTCTACCTGCTTTCTGGGCTGAGATGGGGATCGGCTGAGTTTTGGACTCTGTTGGTGGCAAAATGTTCCAAACACACCCCATGCACAGCTCCACCGGGGAAGGTGCCAGAAACGAGTTCTGTTGGTAGTTTTTACACTACCCCCCGGTAGGCAGCTGAAAGGCACCACAAAACCGGTTCTATCTGCTTACTGGCCTGAGATGGGGAATAGCTGAATTTTGGTCTCGGCTGGTGACAAAATGTTCCAAACACACCCCATGCACAACTCCACCGGGGAAGGTGCCAGAAACGAGTTCTTTTGGTAGTTTTTACAGTACCCTGGTAGGCAAGAGAAAGGCACCACAAAACTTGTTCTACCTGCCTTCTGGGCTGAGATGGGGAATCGCTGAATTTTGGACTCGCCTGGTGACAAAATGTTCCAAACACACCCCACACACAACTCCACCGGGGAAGGTGCCAGAAATGAGTTCTGTTGGTAGTTTTTACACTACCCCGGTAGGCAGCTGAAAGGCACCACAAAACTTGTTCTACCTGCTTTCTGGGCTGAGATGGGGAACGGCTGAATTTTGGACTCGGCTGGTGACAGAATGTTCCAAACACACCCCATGCACAACTCCACCGGGGAAGGTGCCAGAAATGAGTTCTGTTGGTAGTTTTTACAGTACCCCCGGTAGGCAGCTGAAAGGCACCACAAAACTTGTTCTACCTGCTTTCTGGGCTGAGATGGGGAACGGCTGAATTTTGGACTCGGGTGGTGACACAATGTTCCAAACACACCCCATGCACAACTCCACCGGGGAAGGTGCCAGAAACGAGTTCTGTTGGTAGTTTTTACACTACCCCGGTAGGCAAGAGAAAGTCACCACAAAAGTTTTTCTACCTGCTTACTGGCCTGAGATGGGGAATAGCTGAATTTTGGTCTCGGCTGGTGGCAAAATGTTCCAAACACACCCCATGCACAGCTCCACCGGGGAAGGTGCCAGAAACGAGTTCTGTTGGTAGTTTTTACACTACCCCCGGTAGGCAGCTGAAAGGCACCACAAAACTTGTTCTACCTGCCTTCTGGGCTGAGATGGGGAATAGCTGAATTTTGGACTCGCCTGGTGACAGAATGTTCCAAACACACCCCATGCACAACTCCACCGGGGAAGGTGCCAGAAATGAGTTCTGTTGGTAGTTTTTACAGTACCCCGGTAGGCAGCTGAAAGGCACCACAAAACCGGTTCTATCTGCTTACTGGCCTGAGATGGGGAATAGCTGAGTTTTGGACTCGGCTGGTGGCAAAATGTTCCAAACACACCCCATGCACAGCTCCACCGGGGAAGGTGCCAGAAACGAGTTCTGTTGGTAGTTTTTACACTACCCCGGTAGGCAGCTGAAAGGCACCAAAAAACTTGTTCTACCTGCTTTCTGGGCTGAGATGGGGATCGGCTGAGTTTTGGACTCGGCTGGTGGCAAAATGTTCCAAACACACCTCATGCACAGCTCCACCGGGGAAGGTGCCAGAAACGAGTTCTGTTGGTAGTTTTTACAGTACCCCGGTAGGCAGCTGAAAGGCACCACAAAACCGGTTCTATCTGCTTACTGGCCTGAGATGGGGAATAGCTGAATTTTGGACTCGGCTGGTGACAAAATGTTCCAAACACACCCCATGCACAACTCCACCGGGGAAGGTGCCAGAAACGAGTTCTGTTGGTAGTTTTTACACTACCCCGGTAGTCAGCTGAAAGGCACCACAAAACTTGTTCTACCTGCTTTCTGGGCTGAGATGGGGATCGGCTGAGTTTTGGACTCGGCTGGTGGCAAAATGATCCAAACACACCCCATGCACAGCTCCACCGGGGAAGGTGCCAGAAACGAGTTCTGTTGGTAGTTTTTACAGTACCCCGGTAGGCAGCTGAAAGGCACCACAAAACCGGTTCTATCTGCTTACTGGCCTGAGATGGGGAATAGCTGAATTTTGGACTCGGCTGGTGACAAAATGTTCCAAACACACCCCATGCACAACTCCACCGGGGAAGGTGCCAGAAACGAGTTCTGTTGGTAGTTTTTACACTACCCCGGTAGGCAGCTGAAAGGCACCACAAAACTTGTTCTACCTGCTTTCTGGGCTGAGATGGGGAACGGCTGAGTTTTGGACTCGGCTGGTGGCAAAATGTTCCAAACACACCCCATGCACAGCTCCACCGGGGAAGGTGCCAGAAACGAGTTCTGTTGGTAGTTTTTACAGTACCCCCGGTAGGCAGTTGAAAGGCACCACAAAACCGGTTCTATCTGCTTACTGGCCTGAGATGGGGAATAGCTGAATTTTGGACTCGGCTGGTGACAAAATGTTCCAAACACACCCCATGCACAACTCCACCGGGGAAGGTGCCAGAAACGAGTTCTGTTGGTAGTTTTTACACTACTCCGGTAGGCAAAAGAAAGTCACCACAAAAGTTTTTCTACCTGCTTTCTGGGCTGAGATGGGGATCGGCTGAGTTTTGGACTCGGCTGGTGACACAATGTTACAAACACACCCCATGCACAACTCCACCGGGGAAGGTGCCAGAAATGAGTTCTTTTGGTAGTTTTTACACTACCCCGGTAGGCAAGAGAAAGACACCACAAAACTTGTTCTACCTGCTTTCTGGGCTGAGATGGGGATCGGCTGAGTTTTGGACTCGGCTGGTGGCAAAATGTTCCAAACACACCCCATGCACAGCTCCACCGGGGAAGGTGCCAGAAACGAGTCCTGTTGGTAGTTTTTACACTACCCCGGTAGGCAAGAGAAAGGCACCACCAAAGTTTTTCTACCTGCTTTCTGGGCTGAGATGGGGAACAGCTGAATTTTGGACTCGGCTGGTGGCAAAATGTTCCAAACACACCCCATGCACAGCTCCACCGGGGAAGGTGCCAGAAACGAGTCCTGTTGGTAGTTTTTACACTACCCCCGGTGGGCAGCTGAAAGGCACCACAAAACCAGTTCTATCTGCTTCCTGGGCTGAGATGGGGAATCGCTGAATTTTGGACTCGCCTGGTGACAAAATGTTCCAAACACACCCCATGCACAACTCCACCGGGGAAGGTGCCAGAAACGAGTTCTGTTGGTAGTTTTTACACTACCCCGGTAGGCAGCTGAAAGGCACCAAAAAACTTGTTCTACCTGCTTTCTGGGCTGAGATGGGGATCAGCTGAGTTTTGGACTCGGCTGGTGGCAAAATGTTCCAAACACACCTCATGCACAGCTCCACCGGGGAAGGTGCCAGAAACGAGTTCTGTTGGTAGTTTTTACAGTACCCCCGGTAGGCAGCTGAAAGGCACCACAAAACCGGTTCTATCTGCTTACTGGCCTGAGATGGGGAATAGCTGATTTTTGGACTCGGCTGGTGGCAAAATGTTCCAAACACACCCCATGCACAGCTCCACCGGGGAAGGTGCCAGAAACGAGTTCTGTTGGTAGTTTTTACAGTACCCCGGTAGGCAGCTGAAAGGCACCACAAAACCAGTTCTATCTGCTTCCTGGGCTGAGATGGGGAATAGCTGAATTTTGGACTCGGCTGGTGACAAAATGTTCCAAACACACCCCCATGCACAACTCCACCGGGGAAGGTGCCAGAAACGAGTCCTGTTGGTAGTTTTTACACTACCCCGGTAGTCAGCTGAAAGGCACCACAAAACTTGTTCTACCTGCTTTCTCGGCTGAGATGGGGATCGGCTGAGTTTTGGACTCGGCTGGTGGCAAAATGTTCCAAACACACCCCATGCACAGCTCCACCGGGGAAGGTGCCAGAAACGAGTTCTGTTGGTAGTTTTTACAGTACCCCGGTAGGCAGTTGAAAGGCACCACAAAACCGGTTCTATCTGCTTACTGGCCTGAGATGGGGAACAGCTGAATTTTGGACTCGGCTGGTGACAGAATGTTCCAAACACACCCCATGCACAACTCCACCGGGGAAGGTGCCAGAAATAAGTACTTTTGGTAGATTTTACACTACCCCCGGTAGGCAAGAGAAAGACACCACAAAAGTTTTTCTACCTGCTTTCTGGGCTGAGATGGGGATTGGCTGAGTTTTGGACTCGGCTGATGGCAAAATGTTCCAAACACACCCCATGCACAACTCCACCGGGGAAGGTGCCAGAAACGAGTTCTGTTGGTAGTTTTTACACTACTCCGGTAGGCAAAAGAAAGTCACCACAAAAGTTTTTCTACCTGCTTTCTGGGCTGAGATGGGGATCGGCTGAGTTTTGGACTCGGCTGGTGGCAAAATGTTCCAAACACACCCCATGCACAGCTCCACCGGGGAAGGTGCCAGAAACGAATCCTGTTGGTAGTTTTTACAGTACCCCGGTAGTCAGCTGAAAGGCACCACAAAACTTGTTCTACCTGCTTTCTGGGCTGAGATGGGGAACGGCTGAATTTTGGACTCGGCTGGTGACAGAATGTTACAAACACACCCCATGCACAACTCCACCGGGGAAGGTGCCAGAAATGAGTTCTTTTGGTAGTTTTTACACTACCCCGGTAGGCAAGAGAAAGACACCACAAAACTTGTTCTACCTGCTTTCTGGGCTGAGATGGGGATCGGCTGAGTTTTGGACTCGGCTGGTGGCAAAATGTTCCAAACACACCCCATGCACAGCTCCACCGGGGAAGGTGCCAGAAACGAGTCCTGTTGGTAGTTTTTACACTACCCCGGTAGGCAAGAGAAAGGCACCACCAAAGTTTTTCTACCTGCTTTCTGGGCTGAGATGGGGAACAGCTGAATTTTGGACTCGGCTGGTGGCAAAATGTTCCAAACACACCCCATGCACAGCTCCACCGGGGAAGGTGCCAGAAACGAGTCCTGTTGGTAGTTTTTACAGTACCCCGGTAGGCAGCTGAAAGGCACCACAAAACTTATTCTATCTGCTTCCTGGGCTAGAGATGGGGAACAGCTGAATTTTGGACTCGGCTGGTGACAAAATGTTCCAAACACACCCCATGCACAACTCCACCGGGGAAGGTGCCAGAAACGAGTTCTGTTGGTAGTTTTTACACTACTCCGGTAGGCAAAAGAAAGTCACCACAAAACTTGTTCTACCTGCTTTCTGGGCTGAGATGGGGATCGGCTGAGTTTTGGACTCGGCTTGTGACAAAATGTTCCAAACACACCCCATGCACAACTCCACCGGGGAAGGTGCCAGAAACGAGTCCTGTTGGTAGTTTTTACACTACCCCGGTGGGCAGCTGAAAGGCACCACAAAACCGGTTCTACCTGCTTCCTGGGCTGAGATGGGGAATCGCTGAATTTTGGACTCGGCTGGTGACAAAATGTTCCAAACACACCCCACACACAACTCCACCGGGGAAGGTGCCAGAAATGAGTTCTGTTGGTAGTTTTTACAGTACCCCGGTAGTCAGCTGAAAGGAACCACAAAACTTGTTCTACCTGCTTTCTGGGCTGAGATGGGGAACGGCTGAATTTTGGACTCGGCTGGTGACAGAATGTTACAAACACACCCCATGCACAACTCCACCGGGGAAGGTGCCAGAAATGAGTTCTTTTGGTAGTTTTTACACTACCCCGGTAGGCAAGATAAAGACACCACAAAACTTGTTCTACCTGCTTTCTGGGCTGAGATGGGGATCGGCTGAGTTTTGGACTCGGCTGGTGGCAAAATGTTCCAAACACACCCCATGCACAGCTCCACCGGGGAAGGTGCCAGAAACGAGTCCCTGTTGGTAGTTTTTACACTACCCCGGTAGGCAGCTGAAAGGCACCACAAAACTTGTTCTACCTGCCTTCTGGGCTGAGATGGGGATCGGCTGAGTTTTGGACTCGGCTGGTGGCAAAATGTTCCAAACACACCCCATGCACAGCTCCACCGGGGAAGGTGCCAGAAACGAGTTCTGTTGGTAGTTTTTACAGTACCCCGGTAGGCAGCTGAAAGGCACCACAAAACCGGTTCTATCTGCTTACTGGCCTGAGATGGGGAATAGCTGATTTTTGGACTCGGCTGGTGGCAAAATGTTCCAAACACACCCCATGCACAGCTCCACCGGGGAAGGTGCCAGAAACGAGTTCTGTTGGTAGTTTTTACAGTACCCCGGTAGGCAGTTGAAAGGCACCACAAAACCGGTTCTATCTGCTTACTGGCCTGAGATGGGGAATAGCTGAATTTTGGACTCGGCTGGTGACAAAATGTTCCAAACACACCCCATGCACAACTCCACCGGGGAAGGTGCCAGAAACGAGTTCTGTTGGTAGTTTTTACACTACCCCGGTAGGCAGCTGAAAGGCACCACAAAACTTGTTCTACCTGCTTTCTGGGCTGAGATGGGGAACGGCTGAGTTTTGGACTCGGCTGGTGGCAAAATGTTCCAAACACACCCCATGCACAGCTCCACCGGGAAGGTGCCAGAAACGAGTTCTGTTGGTAGTTTTTACAGTACCCCGGTAGGCAGTTGAAAGGCACCACAAAACCGGTTCTACCTGCCTTCTGGCCTGAGATGGGGAATAGCTGAATTTTGGACTCGGCTGGTGACAAAATGTTCCAAACACACCCCATGCACAACTCCACCGGGGAAGGTGCCAGAAACGAGTTCTGTTGGTAGTTTTTACACTACTCTGGTAGGCAAAAGAAAGTCACCACAAAAGTTTTTCTACCTGCTTTCTGGGCTGAGATGGGGATCGGCTGAGTTTTGGACTCGGCTGGTGACACAATGTTACAAACACACCCCATGCACAACTCCACCGGGGAAGGTGCCAGAAATGAGTTCTTTTGGTAGTTTTTACACTACCCCGGTAGGCAGCTGAAAGGCACCACAAAACTTGTTCTACCTGCTTTCTGGGCTGAGATGGGGATCGGCTGAGTTTTGGACTCGGCTGGTGGCAAAATGTTCCAAACACACCCCATGCACAGCTCCACCGAGGAAGGTGCCAGAAACGAGTCCTGTTGGTAGTTTTTACACTACCCCGGTAGGCAAGAGAAAGGCACCACCAAAGTTTTTCTACCTGCTTTCTGGGCTGAGATGGGGAACAGCTGAATTTTGGACTCGGCTGGTGGCAAAATGTTCCAAACACACCCCATGCACAGCTCCACCGGGGAAGGTGCCAGAAACGAGTCCTGTTGGTAGTTTTTACACTACCCCGGTGGGCAGCTGAAAGGCACCACAAAACTTGTTCTATCTGCTTCCTCGGCTGAGATGGGGAATCGCTGAATTTTGGACTCGCCTGGTGACAAAATGTTCCAAACACACCCCATGCACAACTCCACCGGGGAAGGTGCCAGAAACGAGTTCTGTTGGTAGTTTTTACACTACCCCGGTAGGCAGCTGAAAGGCACCACAAAACTTGTTCTACCTGCTTTCTGGGCTGAGATGGGGATCGGCTGAGTTTTGGACTCGGCTGGTGACAGAATGTTACAAACACACCCCATGCACAACTCCACCGGGGAAGGTGCCAGAAATGAGTTCTTTTGGTAGTTTTTACAGTACCCCGGTAGGCAAGAGAAAGACACCACAAAACTTGTTCTACCTGCTTTCTGGGCTGAGATGGGGAACAGCTGAATTTTGGACTCGGCTGGTGGCAAAATGTTCCAAACACACCCCATGCACAGCTCCACCGGGGAAGGTGCCAGAAACGAGTCCTGTTGGTAGTTTTTACAGTACCCCGGTAGGCAGCTGAAAGGCACCACAAAACTTATTCTATCTGCTTCCTGGGCTAGAGATGGGGAACAGCTGAATTTTGGACTCGGCTGGTGACAAAATGTTCCAAACACACCCCATGCACAACTCCACCGGGGAAGGTGCCAGAAACGAGTTCTGTTGGTAGTTTTTACACTACTCCGGTAGGCAAAAGAAAGTCACCACAAAACTTGTTCTACCTGCTTTCTGGGCTGAGATGGGGATCGGCTGAGTTTTGGACTCGGCTTGTGACAAAATGTTCCAAACACACCCCATGCACAACTCCACCGGGGAAGGTGCCAGAAACGAGTCCTGTTGGTAGTTTTTACACTACCCCGGTGGGCAGCTGAAAGGCACCACAAAACCGGTTCTACCTGCTTCCTGGGCTGAGATGGGGAATCGCTGAATTTTGGACTCGGCTGGTGACAAAATGTTCCAAACACACCCCACACACAACTCCACCGGGGAAGGTGCCAGAAATGAGTTCTGTTGGTAGTTTTTACAGTACCCCGGTAGTCAGCTGAAAGGCACCACAAAACTTGTTCTACCTGCTTTCTGGGCTGAGATGGGGAACGGCTGAATTTTGGACTCGGCTGGTGACAGAATGTTACAAACACACCCCATGCACAACTCCACCGGGGAAGGTGCCAGAAATGAGTTCTTTTGGTAGTTTTTACACTACCCCGGTAGGCAAGAGAAAGACACCACAAAACTTGTTCTACCTGCTTTCTGGGCTGAGATGGGGATCGGCTGAGTTTTGGACTCGGCTGGTGGCAAAATGTTCCAAACACACCCCATGCACAGCTCCACCGGGGAAGGTGCCAGAAACGAGTCCTGTTGGTAGTTTTTACACTACCCCGGTAGGCAGCTGAAAGGCACCACAAAACTTGTTCTACCTGCCTTCTGGGCTGAGATGGGGATCGGCTGAGTTTTGGACTCGGCTGGTGGCAAAATGTTCCAAACACACCCCATGCACAGCTCCAACGGGGAAGGTGCCAGAAACGAGTTCTGTTGGTAGTTTTTACAGTACCCCGGTAGGCAGCTGAAAGGCACCACAAAACCGGTTCTATCTGCTTACTGGCCTGAGATGGGGAATAGCTGATTTTTGGATTCGGCTGGTGGCAAAATGTTCCAAACACACCCCATGCACAGCTCCACCGGGGAAGGTGCCAGAAACGAGTCCTGTTGGTAGTTTTTACAGTACCCCGGTAGGCAGTTGAAAGGCACCACAAAACCGGTTCTATCTGCTTACTGGCCTGAGATGGGGAATAGCTGAATTTTGGACTCGGCTGGTGACAATATGTTCCAAACACACCCCATGCACAACTCCACCGGGGAAGGTGCCAGAAACGAGTTCTCTTGGTAGTTTTTACACTACCCCGGTAGGCAGCTGAAAGGCACCACAAAACTTGTTCTACCTGCTTTCTGGGCTGAGATGGGGAACGGCTGAGTTTTGGACTCGGCTGGTGGCAAAATGTTCCAAACACACCCCATGCACAGCTCCACCGGGGAAGGTGCCAGAAACGAGTTCTGTTGGTAGTTTTTACACTACCCCGGTAGGCAGCTGAAAGGCACCACAAAAGTTTTTCTACCTGCTTTCTGGGCTGAGATGGATAACTGCTGAATTTTGGACTCGGCTGGTGACAAAATGTTCCAAACACACCCCATGCACAACTCCACCGGGGAAGGTGCCAGAAACGAGTTCTGTTGGTAGTTTTTACACTACTCTGGTAGGCAAAAGAAAGTCACCACAAAAGTTTTTCTACCTGCTTTCTGGGCTGAGATGGGGATCGGCTGAGTTTTGGACTCGGCTGGTGACACAATGTTACAAACACACCCCATGCACAACTCCACCGGGGAAGGTGCCAGAAATGAGTTCTTTTGGTAGTTTTTACACTACCCCGGTAGGCAAGAGAAAGGCACCACAAAACTTGTTCTACCTGCTTTCTGGGCTGAGATGGGGATCGGCTGAGTTTTGGACTCGGCTGGTGGCAAAATGTTCCAAACACACCCCATGCACAGCTCCACCGAGGAAGGTGCCAGAAACGAGTCCTGTTGGTAGTTTTTACACTACCCCGGTAGGCAAGAGAAAGGCACCACCAAAGTTTTTCTACCTGCTTTCTGGGCTGAGATGGGGAACAGCTGAATTTTGGACTCGGCTGGTGGCAAAATGTTCCAAACACACCCCATGCACAGCTCCACCGGGGAAGGTGCCAGAAACGAGTCCTGTTGGTAGTTTTTACACTACCCCGGTGGGCAGCTGAAAGGCACCACAAAACTTGTTCTATCTGCTTCCTCGGCTGAGATGGGGAATCGCTGAATTTTGGACTCGCCTGGTGACAAAATGTTCCAAACACACCCCATGCACAACTCCACCGGGGAAGGTGCCAGAAACGAGTTCTGTTGGTAGTTTTTACACTACCCCGGTAGGCAGCTGAAAGGCACCACAAAACTTGTTCTACCTGCTTTCTGGGCTGAGATGGGGATCGGCTGAGTTTTGGACTCGGCTGGTGACAGAATGTTACAAACACACCCCATGCACAACTCCACCGGGGAAGGTGCCAGAAATGAGTTCTTTTGGTAGTTTTTACACTACCCCGGTAGGCAAGAGAAAGACACCACAAAACTTGTTCTACCTGCTTTCTGGGCTGAGATGGGGATCGGCTGAGTTTTGGACTCGGCTGGTGGCAAAATGTTCCAAACACACCCCATGCACAGCTCCACCGGGGAAGGTGCCAGAAACGAGTCCTGTTGGTAGTTTTTACACTACCCCGGTAGGCAAGAGAAAGGCACCACCAAAGTTTTTCTACCTGCTTTCTGGGCTGAGATGGGGAACAGCTGAATTTTGGACTCGGCTGGTGGCAAAATGTTCCAAACACACCCCATGCACAGCTCCACCGGGGAAGGTGCCAGAAACGAGTCCTGTTGGTAGTTTTTACAGTACCCCGGTAGGCAGCTGAAAGGCACCACAAAACTTATTCTATCTGCTTCCTGGGCTAGAGATGGGGAACAGCTGAATTTTGGACTCGGCTGGTGACAAAATGTTCCAAACACACCCCATGCACAACTCCACCGGGGAAGGTGCCAGAAACGAGTTCTGTTGGTAGTTTTTACACTACTCCGGTAGGCAAAAGAAAGTCACCACAAAACTTGTTCTACCTGCTTTCTGGGCTGAGATGGGGATCGGCTGAGTTTTGGACTCGGCTTGTGACAAAATGTTCCAAACACACCCCATGCACAACTCCACCGGGGAAGGTGCCAGAAACGAGTCCTGTTGGTAGTTTTTACACTACCCTGGTGGGCAGCTGAAAGGCACCACAAAACCGGTTCTACCTGCTTCCTGGGCTGAGATGGGGAATCGCTGAATTTTGGACTCGGCTGGTGACAAAATGTTCCAAACACACCCCACACACAACTCCACCGGGGAAGGTGCCAGAAATGAGTTCTGTTGGTAGTTTTTACAGTACCCCGGTAGTCAGCTGAAAGGCACCACAAAACTTGTTCTACCTGCTTTCTGGGCTGAGATGGGGAACGGCTGAATTTTGGACTCGGCTGGTGACAGAATGTTACAAACACACCCCATGCACAACTCCACCGGGGAAGGTGCCAGAAATGAGTTCTTTTGGTAGTTTTTACACTACCCCGGTAGGCAAGAGAAAGACACCACAAAACTTGTTCTACCTGCTTTCTGGGCTGAGATGGGGATCGGCTGAGTTTTGGACTCGGCTGGTGGCAAAATGTTCCAAACACACCCCATGCACAGCTCCACCGGGGAAGGTGCCAGAAACGAGTCCTGTTGGTAGTTTTTACACTACCCCGGTAGGCAGCTGAAAGGCACCACAAAACTTGTTCTACCTGCCTTCTGGGCTGAGATGGGGATCGGCTGAGTTTTGGACTCGGCTGGTGGCAAAATGTTCCAAACACACCCCATGCACAGCTCCACCGGGGAAGGTGCCAGAAACGAGTTCTGTTGGTAGTTTTTACAGTACCCCGGTAGGCAGCTGAAAGGCACCACAAAACCGGTTCTATCTGCTTACTGGCCTGAGATGGGGAATAGCTGAATTTTGGATTCGGCTGGTGGCAAAATGTTCCAAACACACCCCATGCACAACTCCACCGGGGAAGGTGCCAGAAACGAGTTCTGTTGGTAGTTTTTACAGTACCCCGGTAGGCAGTTGAAAGGCACCACAAAACCGGTTCTATCTGCTTACTGGCCTGAGATGGGGAATAGCTGAATTTTGGACTCGGCTGGTGACAAAATGTTCCAAACACACCCCATGCACAACTCCACCGGGGAAGGTGCCAGAAACGAGTTCTGTTGGTAGTTTTTACACTACTCTGGTAGGCAAAAGAAAGTCACCACAAAAGTTTTTCTACCTGCTTTCTGGGCTGAGATGGGGATCGGCTGAGTTTTGGACTCGGCTGGTGACACAATGTTACAAACACACCCCATGCACAACTCCACCGGGGAAGGTGCCAGAAATGAGTTCTGTTGGTAGTTTTTACACTACCCCGGTAGGCAAGAGAAAGGCACCACAAAACTTGTTCTACCTGCTTTCTGGGCTGAGATGGGGATCGGCTGAGTTTTGGACTCGGCTGGTGGCAAAATGTTCCAAACACACCCCATGCACAGCTCCACCGAGGAAGGTGCCAGAAACGAGTCCTGTTGGTAGTTTTTACACTACCCCGGTAGGCAAGAGAAAGGCACCACCAAAGTTTTTCTACCTGCTTTCTGGGCTGAGATGGGGAACAGCTGAATTTTGGACTCGGCTGGTGGCAAAATGTTCCAAACACACCCCATGCACAGCTCCACCGGGGAAGGTGCCAGAAACGAGTCCTGTTGGTAGTTTTTACACTACCCCGGTGGGCAGCTGAAAGGCACCACAAAACTTGTTCTATCTGCTTCCTCGGCTGAGATGGGGAATCGCTGAATTTTGGACTCGCCTGGTGACAAAATGTTCCAAACACACCCCATGCACAACTCCACCGGGGAAGGTGCCAGAAACGAGTTCTGTTGGTAGTTTTTACACTACCCCGGTAGGCAGCTGAAAGGCACCACAAAACTTGTTCTACCTGCTTTCTGGGCTGAGATGGGGATCGGCTGAGTTTTGGACTCGGCTGGTGGCAAAATGTTCCAAACACACCTCATGCACAGCTCCACCGGGGAAGGTGCCAGAAACGAGTTCTGTTGGTAGTTTTTACAGTACCCCGGTAGGCAGCTGAAAGGCACCACAAAACCGGTTCTATCTGCTTACTGGCCTGAGATGGGGAATAGCTGATTTTTGGACTCGGCTGGTGGCAAAATGTTCCAAACACACCCCATGCACAGCTCCACCGGGGAAGGTGCCAGAAACGAGTTCTGTTGGTAGTTTTTACAGTACCCCGGTAGGCAGCTGAAAGGCACCACAAAACCGGTTCTATCTGCTTACTGGCCTGAGATGGGGAATAGCTGAATTTTGGACTCGGCTGGTGACAAAATGTTCCAAACACACCCCATGCACAACTCCACCGGGGAAGGTGCCAGAAACGAGTCCTGTTGGTAGTTTTTACACTACCCCGGTAGTCAGCTGAAAGGCACCACAAAACTTGTTCTACCTGCTTTCTGGGCTGAGATGGGGATCGGCTGAGTTTTGGACTCGGCTGGTGGCAAAATGTTCCAAACACACCCCATGCACAGCTCCACCGGGGAAGGTGCCAGAAACGAGTTCTGTTGGTAGTTTTTACAGTACCCCGGTAGGCAGTTGAAAGGCACCACAAAACCGGTTCTATCTGCTTACTGGCCTGAGATGGGGAACAGCTGAATTTTGGACTCGGCTGGTGACAGAATGTTCCAAACACACCCCATGCACAACTCCACCGGGGAAGGTGCCAGAAATGAGTACTTTTGGTAGTTTTTACACTACCCCGGTAGGCAAGAGAAAGACACCACAAAAGTTTTTCTACCTGCTTTCTGGGCTGAGATGGGGATCGGCTGAGTTTTGGACTCGGCTGATGGCAAAATGTTCCAAACACACCCCATGCACAACTCCACCGGGGAAGGTGCCAGAAACGAGTTCTGTTGGTAGTTTTTACACTACTCCGGTAGGCAAAAGAAAGTCACCACAAAAGTTTTTCTACCTGCTTTCTGGGCTGAGATGGGGATCGGCTGAGTTTTGGACTCGGCTGGTGACAAAATGTTCCAAACACACCCCATGCACAGCTCCACCGGGGAAGGTGCCAGAAACGAGTCCTGTTGGTAGTTTTTACAGTACCCCGGTAGTCAGCTGAAAGGCACCACAAAACCAGTTCTATCTGCTTCCTGGGCTGAGATGGGGAATCGCTGAATTTTGGACTCGGCTGGTGACAAAATGTTCCAAACACACCCCACACACAACTCCACCGGGGAAGGTGCCAGAAATGAGTTCTGTTGGTAGTTTTTACAGTACCCCGGTAGTCAGCTGAAAGGCACCACAAAACTTGTTCTACCTGCTTTCTGGGCTGAGATGGGGAACGGCTGAATTTTGGACTCGGCTGGTGACAGAATGTTACAAACACACCCCATGCACAACTCCACCGGGGAAGGTGCCAGAAATGAGTTCTTTTGGTAGTTTTTACACTACCCCGGTAGGCAAGAGAAAGACACCACAAAACTTGTTCTACCTGCTTTCTGGGCTGAGATGGGGATCGGCTGAGTTTTGGACTCGGCTGGTGGCAAAATGTTCCAAACACACCCCATGCACAGCTCCACCGGGGAAGGTGCCAGAAACGAGTCCTGTTGGTAGTTTTTACACTACCCCGGTAGGCAGCTGAAAGGCACCACAAAACTTGTTCTACCTGCCTTCTGGGCTGAGATGGGGAACGGCTGAATTTTGGACTCGGCTGGTGACAAAATGTTCCAAACACACCCCATGCACAGCTCCACCGGGGAAGGTGCCAGAAACGAGTCCTGTTGGTAGTTTTTACACTACCCCGGTAGGCAGCTGAAAGGCACCACAAAACTTGTTCTACCTGCTTTCTGGGCTGAGATGGGGAACGGCTGAATTTTAGACTCGGCTGGTGACAAAATGTTCAAAACACACCCCATGCACAACTCCACCGGGGAAGGTGCCAGAAACGAGTCCTGTTGGTAGTTTTTACAGTACCCCGGTAGGCAGCTGAAAGGCACCACAAAACTTGTTCTATCTGCTTCCTGGGCTAGAGATGGGGAACAGCTGAATTTTGGACTCGGCTGGTGGCAAAATGTTCCAAACACACCCCATGCACAGCTCCACCGGGGAAGGTGCCAGAAACGAGTTCTGTTGGTAGTTTTTACAGTACCCCGGTAGGCAGCTGAAAGGCACCACAAAACCGGTTCTATCTGCTTACTGGCCTGAGATGGGGAATAGCTGAATTTTGGACTCGGCTGGTGACAAAATGTTCCAAACACACCCCATGCACAGTTCCACCGGGGAAGGTGCCAGAAACGAGTTCTGTTGGTAGTTTTTACAGTACCCCGGTAGTCAGCTGAAAGGCACCACAAAACTTGTTCTACCTGCTTTCTGGGCTGTGATGGGGATCGGCTGAGTTTTGGACTCGGCTGGTGGCAAAATGTTCCAAACACACCCCATGCACAGCTCCACCGGGGAAGGTGCCAGAAATGAGTTCTTTTGGTAGTTTTTACAGTACCCCAGTAGGCAAGAGAAAGGCACCACCAAAGTTTTTCTACCTGCTTTCTGGGCTGAGATGGGGAACAGCTGAATTTTGGACTCGGCTGGTGACAGAATGTTCCAAACACACCCCATGCACAACTCCACCGGGGAAGGTGCCAGAAATGAGTACTTTTGGTAGTTTTTACACTATCCCGGTAGGCAAGAGAAAGACACCACAAAACTTGTTCTACCTGCTTTCTGGGCTGAGATGGGGATCGGCTGAGTTTTGGACTCGGCTGGTGGCAAAATGTTCCAAACACACCCCATGCACAGCTCCACCGGGGAAGGTGCCAGAAACGAGTTCTGTTGGTAGTTTTTACAGTACCCCGGTAGGCAGCTGAAAGGCACCACAAAACCGGTTCTATCTGCTTACTGGCCTGAGATGGGGAATAGCTGAATTTTGGACTCGGCTGGTGACAAAATGTTCCAAACACACCCCATGCACAACTCCACCGGGGAAGGTGCCAGAAACGAGTTCTGTTGGTAGTTTTTACACTACTCCGGTAGGCAAAAGAAAGTCACCACAAAAGTTTTTCTACCTGCTTTCTGGGCTGAGATGGGGATCGGCTGAGTTTTGGACTCGGCTGGTGGCAAAATGTTCCAAACACACCCCATGCACAGCTCCACCGGGGAAGGTGCCAGAAACGAGTCCTGTTGGTAGTTTTTACACTACCCCGGTAGGCAGCTGAAAGGCACCACAAAACTTGTTCTACCTGCTTTCTGGGCTGAGATGGGGAACGGCTGAATTTTGGACTCGGCTGGTGACAGAATGTTCCAAACACACCCCATGCACAACTCCACCGGGGGAGGTGCCAGAAATGAGTTCTTTTGGTAGTTTTTACACTACCCCCGTAGGCAAGAGAAAGACACCACAAAACTTGTTCTACCTGCTTTCTGGGCTGAGATGGGGATCGGCTGAGTTTTGGACTCGGCTGGTGGCAAAATGTTCCAAACACACCCCATGCACAGCTCCACCGGGGAAGGTGCCAGAAACGAGTCCTGTTGGTAGTTTTTACACTACCCCGGTAGGCAAGAGAAAGGCACCACAAAAGTTTTTCTACCTGCTTTCTGGGCTGAGATGGGGAACAGCTGAATTTTGGACTCGGCTGGTGGCAAAATGTTCCAAACACACCCCATGCACAGCTCCACCGGGGAAGGTGCCAGAAACGAGTCCTGTTGGTAGTTTTTACAGTACCCCGGTAGGCAGCTGAAAGGCACCACAAAACTTATTCTATCTGCTTCCTGGGCTAGAAATGGGGAACAGCTGAATTTTGGACTCGGCTGGTGACAAAATGTTCCAAACACACCCCATGCACAACTCCACCGGGGAAGGTGCCAGAAACGAGTCCTGTTGGTAGTTTTTACAGTACCCCGGTGGGCAGCTGAAAGGCACCACAAAACCAGTTCTATCTGCTTCCTGGGCTGAGATGGGGAATCGCTGAATTTTGGACTCGCCTGGTGACAAAATGTTCCAAACACACCCCATGCACAACTCCACCGGGGAAGGTGCCAGAAACGAGTCCTGTTGGTAGTTTTTACAGTACCCCGGTAGGCAGCTGAAAGGCACCACAAAACTTGTTCTATCTGCTTCCTGGGCTAGAGATGGGGAACAGCTGAATTTTGGACTCGGCTGGTGGCAAAATGTTCCAAACACACCCCATGCACAGCTCCACCGGGGAAGGTGCCAGAAACGAGTTCTGTTGGTAGTTTTTACAGTACCGCGGTAGGCAGCTGAAAGGCACCACAAAACCGGTTCTATCTGCTTACTGGCCTGAGATGGGGAATAGCTGAATTTTGGACTCGGCTGGTGACAAAATGTTCCAAACACACCCCATGCACAACTCCACCGGGGAAGGTGCCAGAAACGAGTTCTGTTGGTAGTTTTTACAGTACCGCGGTAGGCAGCTGAAAGGCACCACAAAACCGGTTCTATCTGCTTACTGGCCTGAGATGGGGAACAGCTGAATTTTGGACTCGGCTGGTGACAAAATGTTCCAAACACACCCCACAAAGAACTCCACCGGGGAAGGTGCCAGAAACGAGTTCTGTTGGTAGTTTTTACAGTACCCCGGTAGTCAGCTGAAAGGCACCACAAAACTTGTTCTACCTGCTTTCTGGGCTGAGATGGGGAACGGCTGAATTTTGGACTCGGCTGGTGACAGAATGTTACAAACACACCCCATGCACAACTCCACCGGGGAAGGTGCCAGAAATGAGTTCTTTTGGTAGTTTTTACACTACCCCGGTAGGCAAGAGAAAGACACCACAAAACTTGTTCTACCTGCTTTCTGGGCTGAGATGGGGATCGGCTGAGTTTTGGACTCGGCTGGTGGCAAAATGTTCCAAACACACCCCATGCACAACTCCACCGGGGAAGGTGCCAGAAACGAGTTCTGTTGGTAGTTTTTACACTACTCCGGGAGGCAAAAAAGTCACCACAAAAGTTTTTCTACCTGCTTTCTGGGCTGAGATGGGGATCGGCTGAGTTTTGGACTCGGCTGGTGGCAAAATGTTCCAAACACACCCCATGCACAACTCCACCGGGGAAGGTGCCAGAAACGAGTCCTGTTGGTAGTTTTTACAGTACCCCGGTAGGCAGCTGAAAGGCACCACAAAACTTGTTCTATCTGCTTCCTGGGCTAGAGATGGGGAACAGCTGAATTTTGGACTCGGCTGGTGGCAAAATGTTCCAAACACACCCCATGCACAACTCCACCGGGGAAGGTGCCAGAAACGAGTTCTGTTGGTAGTTTTTACAGTACCGCGGTAGGCAGCTGAAAGGCACCACAAAACCGGTTCTATCTGCTTACTGGCCTGAGATGGGGAATAGCTGAATTTTGGACTCGGCTGGTGACAAAATGTTCCAAACACACCCCATGCACAACTCCACCGGGGAAGGTGCCAGAAACGAGTTCTGTTGGTAGTTTTTACAGTACCCCAGTAGGCAGCTGAAAGGCACCACAAAACTTGTTCTACCTGCTTTCTGGGCTGAGATGGGGAACGGCTGAATTTTGGACTCGGCTGGTGACAGGATGTTACAAACACACCCCATGCACAACTCCACCGGGGAAGGTGCCAGAAATGAGTTCTTTTGGTAGTTTTTACACTACCCCGGTAGGGAAGAGAAAGACACCACAAAACTTGTTCTACCTGCTTTCTGGGCTGAGATGGGGATCGGCTGAGTTTTGGACTCGGCTGGTGGCAAAATGTTCCAAACACACCCCATGCACAGCTCCACCGGGGAAGGTGCCAGAAACGAGTCCTGTTGGTAGTTTTTACACTACCCCGGTAGGCAGCTGAAAGGCACCACAAAACTTGTTCTACCTGCCTTCTGGGCTGAGATGGGGAACGGCTGAATTTTGGACTCGGCTGGTGACAAAATGTTCCAAACACACCCCATGCACAGCTCCACCGGGGAAGGTGCCAGAAACGAGTCCTGTTGGTAGTTTTTACAGTACCCCGGTAGGCAGCTGAAAGGCACCACAAAACTTGTTCTACCTGCTTTCTGGGCTGAGATGGGGAATAGCTGAATTTTGGACTCGGCTGGTGACAAAATGTTCCAAACACACCCCATGCACAGCTCCACCGGGGAAGGTGCCAGAAACGAGTCCTGTTGGTAGTTTTTACAGTACCCCGGTAGGCAGCTGAAAGGCACCACAAAACTTGTTCTATCTGCTTCCTGGGCTAGAGATGGGGAACAGCTGAATTTTGGACTCGGCTGGTGGCAAAATGTTCCAAACACACCCCATGCACAGCTCCACCGGGGAAGGTGCCAGAAACGAGTTCTGTTGGTAGTTTTTACAGTACCGCGGTAGGCAGCTGAAAGGCACCACAAAACCGGTTCTATCTGCTTACTGGCCTGAGATGGGGAATAGCTGAATTTTGGACTCGGCTGGTGACAAAATGTTCCAAACACACCCCATGCACAACTCCACCGGGGAAGGTGCCAGAAATGAGTTCTGTTGGTAGTTTTTACACTACCCCAGTAGGCAAGAGAAAGACACCACAAAACTTGTTCTACCTGCTTTCTGGGCTGAGATGGGGATCGGCTGAGTTTTGGACTCGGCTGGTGGCAAAATGTTCCAAACACACCCCATGCACAGCTCCACCGGGGAAGGTGCCAGAAACGAGTCCTGTTGGTAGTTTTTACACTACCCCGGTAGGCAGCTGAAAGGCACCACAAAACTTGTTCTACCTGCCTTCTGGGCTGAGATGGGGAACGGCTGAATTTTGGACTCGGCTGGTGACAAAATGTTCCAAACACACCCCATGCACAACTCCACCGGGGAAGGTGCCAGAAACGAGTCCTGTTGGTAGTTTTTACAGTACCCCGGTAGGCAGCTGAAAGGCACCACAAAACTTGTTCTACCTGCTTTCTGGGCTGAGATGGGGAACGGCTGAATTTTGGACTCGGCTGGTGACAAAATGTTCCAAACACACCCCATGCACAACTCCACCGGGGAAGGTGCCAGAAACGAGTCCTGTTGGTAGTTTTTACAGTACCCCGGTAGGCAGCTGAAAGGCACCACAAAACTTGTTCTATCTGCTTCCTGGGCTAGAGATGGGGAACAGCTGAATTTTGGACTCGGCTGGTGACAAAATGTTCCAAACACACCCCATGCACAGCTCCACCGGGGAAGGTGCCAGAAACGAGTTCTGTTGGTAGTTTTTACAGTACCGCGGTAGGCAGCTGAAAGGCACCACAAAACCGGTTCTATCTGCTTACTGGCCTGAGATGGGGAATAGCTGAATTTTGGACTCGGCTGGTGACAAAATGTTCCAAACACATCCCATGCACAACTCCACCGGGGAAGGTGCCAGAAACGAGTTCTGTTGGTAGTTTTTACAGTACCCCGGTAGTCAGCTGAAAGGCACCACAAAACTTGTTCTACCTGCTTTCTGGGCTGAGATGGGGAACGGCTGAATTTTGGACTCGGCTGGTGACAGAATGTTACAAACACACCCCATGCACAACTCCACCGGGGAAGGTGCCAGAAATGAGTTCTTTTGGTAGTTTTTACACTACCCCGGTAGGCAAGAGAAAGACACCACAAAACTTGTTCTACCTGCTTTCTGGGCTGAGATGGGGATCGGCTGAGTTTTGGACTCGGCTGGTGGCAAAATGTTCCAAACACACCCCATGCACAGCTCCACTGGGGAAGGTGCCAGAAACGAGTTCTGTTGGTAGTTTTTACAGTACCCCGGTAGGCAGCTGAAAGGCACCACAAAACCGGTTCTATCTGCTTACTGGCCTGAGATGGGGAATAGCTGAATTTTGGACTCGGCTGGTGACAGAATGTTCCAAACACACCCCATGCACAACTCCACCGGGGAAGGTGCCAGAAATGAGTTCTTTTGGTAGTTTTTACACTACCCCGGTAGGCAGCTGAAAGGCACCACAAAACTTGTTCTACCTGCTTTCTGGGCTGAGATGGGGATCGGCTGAGTTTTGGACTCGGCTGGTGGCAAAATGTTCCAAACACACCCCATGCACAGCTCCACCGGGGAAGGTGCCAGAAACGAGTTCTGTTGGTAGTTTTTACAGTACCCCGGTAGGCAGCTGAAAGGCACCACAAAACTTGTTCTACCTGCTTTCTGGGCTGAGATGGGGAACGGCTGAATTTTGGACTCGGCTGGTGACAGAATGTTACAAACACACCCCATGCACAACTCCACCGGGGAAGGTGCCAGAAATGAGTTCTTTTGGTAGTTTTTACACTACCCCGGTAGGCAAGAGAAAGACACCACAAAAGTTTTACTACCTGCTTTCTGGGCTGAGATGGGGATCGGCTGAGTTTTGGACTCGGCTGGTGGCAAAATGTTCCAAACACACCCCATGCACAGCTCCACCGGGGAAGGTGCCAGAAACGAGTTCTGTTGGTAGTTTTTACAGTACCCCAGTAGGCAGCTGAAAGGCACCACAAAACTTGTTCTACCTGCTTTCTGGGCTGAGATGGGGAACGGCTGAATTTTGGACTCGGCTGGTGACAGGATGTTACAAACACACCCCATGCACAACTCCACCGGGGAAGGTGCCAGAAATGAGTTCTTTTGGTAGTTTTTACACTACCCCGGTAGGCAAGAGAAAGTCACCACGAAAGTTTTTCTACCTGCTTTCTGGGCTGAGATGGGGAATAGCTGAATTTTGGACTCGGCTGGTGACAAAATGTTCCAAACACACCCCATGCACAACTCCACCGGGGAAGGTGCCAGAAACGAGTCCTGTTGGTAGTTTTTACAGTACCCCGGTAGGCAGCTGAAAGGCACCACAAAACTTGTTCTATCTGCTTCCTGGGCTAGAGATGGGGAACAGCTGAATTTTGGACTCGGCTGGTGGCAAAATGTTCCAAACACACCCCATGCACAGCTCCACCGGGGAAGGTGCCAGAAACGAGTTCTGTTGGTAGTTTTTACAGTACCGCGGTAGGCAGCTGAAAGGCACCACAAAACCGGTTCTATCTGCTTACTGGCCTGAGATGGGGAATAGCTGAATTTTGGACTCGGCTGGTGACAAAATGTTCCAAACACACCCCATGCACAACTCCACCGGGGAAGGTGCCAGAAATGAGTTCTTTTGGTAGTTTTTACACTACCCCAGTAGGCAAGAGAAAGACACCAAAAAACTTGTTGTACCTGCTTTCTGGGCTGAGATGGGGATCGGCTGAGTTTTGGACTCGGCTGGTGGCAAAATGTTCCAAACACACCCCATGCACAGCTCCACCGGGGAAGGTGCCAGAAACGAGTCCTGTTGGTAGTTTTTACACTACCCCGGTAGGCAGCTGAAAGGCACCACAAAACTTGTTCTACCTGCCTTCTGGGCTGAGATGGGGAACGGCTGAATTTTGGTCTCGGCTGGTGACAAAATGTTCCAAACACACCCCATGCACAACTCCACCGGGGAAGGTGCCAGAAACGAGTCCTGTTGGTAGTTTTTACACTACCCCGGTAGGCAGCTGAAAGGCACCACAAAACTTGTTCTACCTGCTTTCTGGGCTGAGATGGGGAACGGCTGAATTTTGGACTCGGCTGGTGACAAAATGTTCCAAACACACCCCACGCACAACTCCACCGGGGAAGGTGCCAGAGAGGAATTATTTGGTATTTCTTACATTGCTCTGGTAGGCATCTGAAAGGCACCACAAAAGTTGTTCTACCTGATTTCTGGGATGTGATTAGGAAATGCTGAATTTTGGAGTCGGCTGGTGACAGAATGTTCCAAACACACCCCATGCACAACTCCACGGCGGAAGGTGCCAGACAGGAGTTCTGTTGGTTGTTTTTACATTGCTCCGGTACGCGGCTGAAAGGCACCACAAAGGTTGTTTACCTGCTTTCTGGGCTGAGATGGGGAACAGCTGACCTTTGGCCTCGGCTGGTGGCTAAAAGTTCCAAAGAAACCCCATGCACAACTCCACGTGGTAAGATGCCAGAGGGGAGTTCTTTTGGTATTTCTTACATTACATCGGTAGGCAGCAGAAAGGCAGCATAAAACTTGTTTTACCTGCTTTCTGGGCTGAGATGGGGAATCGCTGAATTTTGGACTCGGCTGGTGACAAAATGTTCCAAACACACCCCAGGCACAACTCTACATGGGAAGGTGCCAGAAAGGAGTTCTTTTGGTAGATTTTACACTACCCCGGTAGGAAGCTGAAAGGCACCACAAAACTTGTTCTACCTGCTTTCTGGGCTGAGGTGGGGAACAGCTGAATTTTGGACTCGGCTGGTGACAAAAAGTTCCAAACAGCCCATGCACAACACCACTAGAGAAGGTGCCAGAAAGGAATAATTTAGTATTTCTTACTTTGGTCTGGTAGGCATGTGAAAGGCACCACAAAAGTTTTTCTACCTGCTTTCTGGGCTACAGATGGGAATCCGCTGAATTTTTGCCTCGGCTGGAGACAAAATGTTCCAAAGACATCCCATGCACAACTCCACGGCGGAAGGTGCCAGACAGGAGTTCTTTTGGTAGTTTTTACATTGCTCCGGTACGCGGCTGAAAGGCACAACAAAAGTTGTTCTACCTGATTTCTGGGATGTGGTTAGGAAATGCTGAATTTGGACTCGGCTGGTGGAAAAAGTTCCAACACACCCCATGCCCAACTCCAGCGGGGATGGTGCCAGAAAGGAATTCTCTTGGTCGCTTTTACGTTACTATGGTAGGCATTAGAAATTCGCCACAAAAGGTGTTCTACCTGCTTTCTGGGCTAGAGATGGGGAATCCCTGAATTTTGGACTCGGATGGTGACAAAATGTTCCAAACACACCCCACGCACAACTCCACCGGGGAAGGCGCCAGAGACGACTTCTGTTGGTAGTTTTTAAATTGCTTCTGGAGGCAGCTGAAAGGCACGACAAAAGTTGTTCTACCTGATTTCTGGGATGTGGTTAGGAAATGCTGAATTTTGGAGTCGGCTGGTGACAGAATGTCCCAAACACACCCCATGCACAACTTCACGTGGGAAGGTGCCAGAAAGGAGTTCTGTTGGTAGTTTTTACACTACCCCGGTAGGAAGCTGATAGGCACCACAAAAGATGTTCTACCTGCTTTCTGGGCTGAGGTGGGGAATCCATGAAATTTGGACTCGGCCGGCGACAAAAAGTTCCAAACACAGCCCATGCACAACTCCACTAGAGAAGGTGCCAGAAAGTAATAATTAATATTTCTTACATTGCTCTGGTAGGCATCTGAAAGGCACCACAAAAGTTGTTCTACCTGCTTTCTGGGCTAGAGATGGGAAACCGCTGAATTTTGGCCTCGGCTGGAGACAAAAAGTTCCAAACACACCCCACGCACAACTCCACCGGGGAAGGAGCCAGACAGGAGTTTTGTTGGTAGTTTTTAAATTGCTTCTGTAGGCAGCCGAAAGGCACGACAAATGTTGTTGTACCTGCTTTCTGGGCTAGAGATGGGGAAGAGCTGAATTTCGGCCTCAGCTGGAGACAAAAAGTTCCAAACACACCCCACGCACAACTCCACCGGGGAAGGTGCCAGAGAGGAATTATTTGGTATTTCTTACATTGCTCTGGTAGGCATCTGAAAGGCACCACAAAAGTTGTTCTACCTGATTTCTGGGATGTGATTAGGAAATGCTGAATTTTGGAGTCGGCTGGTGACAGACTGTCCCAAACACACCCCATGCACAACTCCACGGCGGAAGGTGCCAGACAGGAGTTCTTTTGGTTGTTTTTACATTGCTCCGGTACGCGGCTGAAAGGCACCACAAAAGTTGTTTACCTGCTTTCTGGGCTGAGATGGGGAACAGCTGACCTTTGGCCTCGGCTGGTGGCTAAAAGTTCCAAAGAAACCCCATGCACAACTCCACGTGGTAAGATGCCAGAGGGGAGTTCTTTTGGTATTTCTTACATTACATCGGTAGGCAGCAGAAAGGCAGCATAAAATTTGTTTTACCTGCTTTCTGGGCTGAGATGGGGAATCGCTGAATTTTGGACTCGGCTGGTGACAAAATGTTCCAAACACACCCCAGGCACAACTCTACATGGGAAGGTGCCAGAAAGGAGTTCTTTTGGTAGATTTTACACTACCCCGGTAGGAAGCTGAAAGGCACCACAAAACTTGTTCTACCTGCTTTCTGGCCTAGAGATGGGAAACAGCTGAATTTTGGCCTCGGCTGGAGACAAAATGTTCCAAAGACATCCCATGCACAACTCCACGGCGGAAGGTGCCAGACAGGAGTTCTTTTGGTAGTTTTTACATTGCTCCGGTACGCGGCTGAAAGGCACCACAAAAGTTGTTCTGTTTTCTGGGCTAGAGATAGGGAACAGCTGAATTTTGGTCTCGGGTGGTGTACAAAAAGTTCCAAACACACCCCATGCCCAACTCCACCGGGGAAGGCGCCAGAGACGACTTCTGTTGGTAGTTGTTAAATTGCTTCTGGAGGCAGCTGAAAGGCACCACAAAAGTTGTTCTACCTGATTTCTGGGATGTGGTTAGGAAATGCTGAATTTTGGAGTCGGCTGGTGACAGAATGTCCCAAACACACCCCATGCACAACTTCACGTGGGAAGGTGCCAGAAAGGAGTTCTGTTGGTAGTTTTTACACTACCCCGGTAGGAAGCTGATAGGCACCACAAAAGATGTTCTACCTGCTTTCTGGGCTGAGGTGGGGAATCCATGAAATTTGGACTCGGCCGGCGACAAAAAGTTCCAAACACAGCCCATGCACAACTCCACTAGAGAAGGTGCCAGAAAGGAATAATTTAGTATTTCTTACATTGCTCTGGTAGGCATCTGAAAGGCTCCACAAAAGTTTTTCTACCTGCAATCTGGGCTACAGATGGGAATCCGCTGAATTTTGGCCTCGGCTGGAGACAAAAAGTTCCAAAGACATCCCATGCACAACTCCACGGCGAAAGGTGCCAGACAGGAGTTCTTCGGGTAGTTTTTACATTGCTCCGGTACGCGGCTGAAAGGGACCACAAAAGTTGTTCTACAGGCTTTCTGGGATGTGGTTAGGAAATGCTGAATTTGGACTCGGCTGGTGGAAAAAGTTCCAACACACCCCATGCCCAACTCCAGCGGGAATGGTGCCAGAAAGGAATTCTCTTGGTCGCTTTTACGTTACTATGGTAGGCATTAGAAATTCGCCACAAAAGGTGTTCTACCTGCTTTCTGGGCTAGAGATGGGGAATCCCTGAATTTTGGACTCGGATGGTGACAAAATGTTCCAAACACACCCCACGCACAACTCCACCGGGGAAGGCGCCAGAGACGACTTCTGTTGGTAGTTTTTAAATTGCTTCTGGAGGCAGCTGAAAGGCACGACAAAAGTTGTTCTACCTGATTTCTGGGATGTGGTTAGGAAATGCTGAATTTTGGAGTCGGCTGGTGACAGAATGTCCCAAACACACCCCATGCACAACTTCACGTGGGAAGGTGCCAGAAAGGAGTTCTGTTGGTAGTTTTTACACTACCCCGGTAGGAAGCTGATAGGCACCACAAAAGATGTTCTACCTGCTTTCTGGGCTGAGGTGGGGAATCCATGAAATTTGGACTCGGCCGGCGACAAAAAGTTCCAAACACAGCCCATGCACAACTCCACTAGAGAAGGTGCCAGAAAGGAATAATTTAGTATTTCTTACATTGCTCTGGTAGGCATCTGAAAGGCACCACAAAAGTTGTTCTACCTGCTTTCTGGGCTAGAGATGGGAAACCGCTGAATTTTGGCCTCGGCTGGTGGCAAAAAGTTCCAAAAACACCGCATGCACAACTCCACCGGGGAAGGTGCCAGACAGGAGTTTTGTTGGTAGTTTTTAAATTGCTTCTGTAGGCAGCTGAAAGGCACCACAAAAGTTGTTCTACCAGCTTTCTGGCCTAGAGATGGGAAACAGCTGAATTTTGGCCTCGGCTGGAGACAAAATGTTCCAAAGACATCCCATGCACAACTCCACGGCGGAAGGTGCCAGACAGGAGTTCTTTTGGTTGTTTTTACATTGCTCCGGTACGCGGCTGAAAGGCACCACAAAAGTTGTTTACCTGCTTTCTGGGCTGAGATGGGGAACAGCTGACCTTTGGCCTCGGCTGGTGGCTAAAAGTTCCAAAGAAACCCCATGCACAACTCCACGTGGTAAGATGCCAGAGGGGAGTTCTTTTGGTATTTCTTACATTACATCGGTAGGCAGCAGAAAGGCAGCATAAAATTTGTTTTACCTGCTTTCTGGGCTGAGATGGGGAATCGCTGAATTTTGGACTCGGCTGGTGACAAAATGTTCCAAACACACCCCAGGCACAACTCTACATGGGAAGGTGCCAGAAAGGAGTTCTTTTGGTAGATTTTACACTACCCCGGTAGGAAGCTGAAAGGCACCACAAAACTTGTTCTACCTGCTTTCTGGCCTAGAGATGGGAAACAGCTGAATTTTGGCCTCGGCTGGAGACAAAATGTTCCAAAGACATCCCATGCACAACTCCACGGCGGAAGGTGCCAGACAGGAGTTCTTTTGGTAGTTTTTACATTGCTCCGGTACGCGGCTGAAAGGCACCACAAAAGTTGTTCTGTTTTCTGGGCTAGAGATAGGGAACAGCTGAATTTTGGTCTCGGGTGGTGTACAAAAAGTTCCAAACACACCCCATGCCCAACTCCACCGGGGAAGGCGCCAGAGACGACTTCTGTTGGTAGTTGTTAAATTGCTTCTGGAGGCAGCTGAAAGGCACCACAAAAGTTGTTCTACCTGATTTCTGGGATGTGGTTAGGAAATGCTGAATTTTGGAGTCGGCTGGTGACAGAATGTCCCAAACACACCCCATGCACAACTTCACGTGGGAAGGTGCCAGAAAGGAGTTCTGTTGGTAGTTTTTACACTACCCCGGTAGGAAGCTGATAGGCACCACAAAAGATGTTCTACCTGCTTTCTGGGCTGAGGTGGGGAATCCATGAAATTTGGACTCGGCCGGCGACAAAAAGTTCCAAACACAGCCCATGCACAACTCCACTAGAGAAGGTGCCAGAAAGGAATAATTTAGTATTTCTTACATTGCTCTGGTAGGCATCTGAAAGGCTCCACAAAAGTTTTTCTACCTGCAATCTGGGCTACAGATGGGAATCCGCTGAATTTTGGCCTCGGCTGGAGACAAAAAGTTCCAAAGACATCCCATGCACAACTCCACGGCGAAAGGTGCCAGACAGGAGTTCTTCGGGTAGTTTTTACATTGCTCCGGTACGCGGCTGAAAGGGACCACAAAAGTTGTTCTACAGGCTTTCTGGGATGTGGTTAGGAAATGCTGAATTTGGACTCGGCTGGTGGAAAAAGTTCCAACACACCCCATGCCCAACTCCAGCGGGAATGGTGCCAGAAAGGAATTCTCTTGGTCGCTTTTACGTTACTATGGTAGGCATTAGAAATTCGCCACAAAAGGTGTTCTACCTGCTTTCTGGGCTAGAGATGGGGAATCCCTGAATTTTGGACTCGGATGGTGACAAAATGTTCCAAACACACCCCACGCACAACTCCACCGGGGAAGGCGCCAGAGACGACTTCTGTTGGTAGTTTTTAAATTGCTTCTGGAGGCAGCTGAAAGGCACGACAAAAGTTGTTCTACCTGATTTCTGGGATGTGGTTAGGAAATGCTGAATTTTGGAGTCGGCTGGTGACAGAATGTCCCAAACACACCCCATGCACAACTTCACGTGGGAAGGTGCCAGAAAGGAGTTCTGTTGGTAGTTTTTACACTACCCCGGTAGGAAGCTGATAGGCACCACAAAAGATGTTCTACCTGCTTTCTGGGCTGAGGTGGGGAATCCATGAAATTTGGACTCGGCCGGCGACAAAAAGTTCCAAACACAGCCCATGCACAACTCCACTAGAGAAGGTGCCAGAAAGGAATAATTTAGTATTTCTTACATTGCTCTGGTAGGCATCTGAAAGGCACCACAAAAGTTGTTCTACCTGCTTTCTGGGCTAGAGATGGGAAACCGCTGAATTTTGGCCTCGGCTGGTGGCAAAAAGTTCCAAAAACACCGCATGCACAACTCCACCGGGGAAGGTGCCAGACAGGAGTTTTGTTGGTAGTTTTTAAATTGCTTCTGTAGGCAGCTGAAAGGCACCACAAAAGTTGTTCTACCAGCTTTCTGGCCTAGAGATGGGAAACAGCTGAATTTTGGCCTCGGCTGGAGACAAAATGTTCCAAAGACATCCCATGCACAACTCCACGGCGGAAGGTGCCAGACAGGAGTTCTTTTGGTAGTTTTTACATTGCTCCGGTACGCGGCTGAAAGGCACCACAAAAGTTGTTCTAACTGTTTTCTGGGCTAGAGATGGGGAACAGCTGAATTTTGGTCTCGGCTGGTGTACAAAAAGTTCCAAACACACCCCATGCACAACTCCACCGGGGAAGGTGCCAGAAATGACTTCTGTTGGTAGTTTTTAAAATGCTTCTGGAGGCATCTGAAAGGCACCACAAAAGTTGTTCTACCTGATTTCTGGGATGTGATTAGGAAATGCTGATTTTGGACTCGTCTGGTGTCAAAAAGTTCCAAACACATCCCATGCACAACTCCACCGGGGAAGGAGCCAGACAGGAGTTCTGTTGGTCGTTTTTACGTTACTATGGTAGGCATTAGAAATTCGCCATAAAAGTTGTTTACCTGCTTTCTGGGCTGAGATGGGGAATCGCTGAATATTGGACTCGGCTGGTGACAAAATGTTCCAAACACACCCCATGCACAACTCCACATGGGAAGGTGCTAGAAACGAGTTCTCTCGGTAGTTTTTAAATTGCCCCGGTAGGCAGCAGAAAGGCAACACAAATGTTGTTGTACCTGCTTTCCCGGCTGAGGTGGGGAACCGCTGAATTTTGGACTCGGCTGGTGACAAAAAGTTCCAAACACAGCCCATGCACAACTCCACTAGAGAAGGTGCCAGAAAGGAATTATTTAGTATTTCTTACATTGCTCTGGTAGGCATCTGAAAGGCACCACAAAAGTTGTCCTACCTGATTTCTGGGATGTGGTTAGGAAATGCTGAATTTTGGAGTCGGCTGGTGACAGAATGTCCCAAACACACCCCATGCACAACTTCACGTGGGAAGGTGCCAGAAAGGAGTTCTGTTGGTAGTTTTTACACTACCCCGGTAGGCAGCAGAAAGGCAGCATAAAACTTGTTTTACCTGCTTTCTGGGCTGAGGTGGGGAATCCATGAATTTAGGACTCGGCTGGCGACAAAATGTTCCAAACACAGCCCATGCACAACTCCACTAGAGAAGGTGCCAGAAAGGAATTATTTAGTATTTCTTACATTGCTCTGGTAGGCATCTGAAAGGCACCACAAAAGTTTTTCTACCTGCTTTCTGGGCTAGAGATGGGGAACCGCTGAATTTTGGCCTCGGCTGGAGACAAAAAGTTCCAAAGACATCCCATGCACAACTCCACGGCGAAAGGTGCCAGACAGGAGTTCTTCGGGTAGTTTTTACATTGCTCCGGTACGCGGCTGAAAGGGACCACAAAAGTTGTTCTACAGGCTTTCTGGACTGAGATGGGGAATCCATGAATTTTGGACTCGGCTGGCGACAAAAAGTTCCAAACACAGCCCATGCACAACTCCACTAGAGAAGGTGCCAGAAAGGAATAATTTAGTATTTCTTACATTGCTCTGGTAGGCATCTGAAAGGCACCACAAAAGTTGTTCTACCTGCTTTCTGGGCTAGAGATGGGAAACCGCTGAATTTTGGCCTCGGCTGGAGACAAAAAGTTCCAAAAACACCCCACGCACAACTCCACCGGGGAAGGAGCCAGACAGGAGTTTTGTTGGTAGTTTTTAAATTGCTTCTGTAGGCAGCCGAAAGGCACGACAAATGTTGTTGTACCTGCTTTCTGGGCTAGAGATGGGGAAGAGCTGAATTTCGGCCTCAGCTGGAGACAAAAAGTTCCAAACACACCCCACGCACAACTCCACCGGGGAAGGTGCCAGAGAGGAATTATTTGGTATTTCTTACATTGCTCTGGTAGGCATCTGAAAGGCACCACAAAAGTTGTTCTACCTGATTTCTGGGATGTGATTAGGAAATGCTGAATTTTGGAGTCGGCTGGTGACAGACTGTCCCAAACACACCCCATGCACAACTCCACGGCGGAAGGTGCCAGACAGGAGTTCTGTTGGTTGTTTTTACATTGCTCCGGTACGCGGCTGAAAGGCACCACAAAGGTTGTTTACCTGCTTTCTGGGCTGAGATGGGGAACAGCTGACCTTTGGCCTCGGCTGGTGGCTAAAAGTTCCAAACACACCCCAGGCACAACTCTACATGGGAAGGTGCCAGAAAGGAGTTCTTTTGGTAGATTTTACACTACCCCGGTAGGAAGCTGAAAGGCACCACAAAACTTGTTCTACCTGCTTTCTGGGCTGAGGTGGGGAACAGCTGAATTTTGGACTCGGCTGGTGACAAAAAGTTCCAAACAGCCCATGCACAACACCACTAGAGAAGGTGCCAGAAAGGAATAATTTAGTATTTCTTACTTTGGTCTGGTAGGCATGTGAAAGGCACCACAAAAGTTTTTCTACCTGCTTTCTGGGCTACAGATGGGAATCCGCTGAATTTTTGCCTCGGCTGGAGACAAAATGTTCCAAAGACATCCCATGCACAACTCCACGGCGGAAGGTGCCAGACAGGAGTTCTTTTGGTAGTTTTTACATTGCTCCGGTACGCGGCTGAAAGGCACAACAAAAGTTGTTCTACCTGATTTCTGGGATGTGGTTAGGAAATGTTGAATTTGGACTCGGCTGGTGGAAAAAGTTCCAACACACCCCATGCCCAACTCCAGCGGGGATGGTGCCAGAAAGGAATTCTCTTGGTCGCTTTTACGTTACTATGGTAGGCATTAGAAATTCGCCACAAAAGGTGTTCTACCTGCTTTCTGGGCTAGAGATGGGGAATCCCTGAATTTTGGACTCGGATGGTGACAAAATGTTCCAAACACACCCCACGCACAACTCCACCGGGGAAGGCGCCAGAGACGACTTCTGTTGGTAGTTTTTAAATTGCTTCTGGAGGCAGCTGAAAGGCACGACAAAAGTTGTTCTACCTGATTTCTGGGATGTGGTTAGGAAATGCTGAATTTTGGAGTCGGCTGGTGACAGAATGTCCCAAACACACCCCATGCACAACTTCACGTGGGAAGGTGCCAGAAAGGAGTTCTGTTGGTAGTTTTTACACTACCCCGGTAGGAAGCTGATAGGCAGCATAAAACTTGTTCTACCTGCTTTCTGGGCTGAGGTGGGGAATCCATGAAATTTGGACTCGGCCGGCGACAAAAAGTTCCAAACACAGCCCATGCACAACTCCACTAGAGAAGGTGCCAGAAAGGAATAATTTAGTATTTCTTACATTGCTCTGGTAGGCATCTGAAAGGCACCACAAAAGTTGTTCTACCTGCTTTCTGGGCTAGAGATGGGAAACCGCTGAATTTTGGCCTCGGCTGGTGACAGAATGTTCCAAAAACACCGCATGCACAACTCCACCGGGGAAGGTGCCAGACAGGAGTTTTGTTAGTAGTTTTTAAATTGCTTCTGTAGGCAGCTGAAAGGCACCACAAAAGTTGTTCTACCAGCTTTCTGGCCTAGAGATGGGAAACAGCTGAATTTTGGCCTCGGCTGGAGACAAAATGTTCCAAAGACATCCCATGCACAACTCCACGGCGGAAGGTGCCAGACAGGAGTTCTTTTGGTAGTTTTTACATTGCTCCGGTACGCGGCTGAAAGGCACCACAAAAGTTGTCCTACCTGATTTCTGGGATGTGGTTAGGAAATGCTGAATTTTGGAGTCGGCTGGTGACAGAATGTCCCAAACACACCCCATGCACAACTTCACGTGGGAAGGTGCCAGAAAGGAGTTCTGTTGGTAGTTTTTACACTACCCCGGTAGGCAGCAGAAAGGCAGCATAAAACTTGTTTTACCTGCTTTCTGGGCTGAGGTGGGGAATCCATGAATTTAGGACTCGGCTGGCGACAAAATGTTCCAAACACAGCCCATGCACAACTCCACTAGAGAAGGTGCCAGAAAGGAATTATTTAGTATTTCTTACATTGCTCTGGTAGGCATCTGAAAGGCACCACAAAAGTTTTTCTACCTGCTTTCTGGGCTAGAGATGGGGAACCGCTGAATTTTGGCCTCGGCTGGAGACAAAAAGTTCCAAAGACATCCCATGCACAACTCCACGGCGAAAGGTGCCAGACAGGAGTTCTTCGGGTAGTTTTTACATTGCTCCGGTACGCGGCTGAAAGGCACCACAAAAGTTGTTCTACAGGCTTTCTGGACTGAGATGGGGAATCCATGAATTTTGGACTCGGCTGGCGACAAAAAGTTCCAAACACAGCCCATGCACAACTCCACTAGAGAAGGTGCCAGAAAGGAATAATTTAGTATTTCTTACATTGCTCTGGTAGGCATCTGAAAGGCACCACAAAAGTTGTTCTACCTGCTTTCTGGGCTAGAGATGGGAAACCGCTGAATTTTGGCCTCGGCTGGAGACAAAAAGTTCCAAACACACCCCACGCACAACTCCACCGGGGAAGGAGCCAGACAGGAGTTTTGTTGGTAGTTTTTAAATTGCTTCTGTAGGCAGCCGAAAGGCACGACAAATGTTGTTGTACCTGCTTTCTGGGCTAGAGATGGGGAAGAGCTGAATTTCGGCCTCAGCTGGAGACAAAAAGTTCCAAACACACCCCACGCACAACTCCACCGGGGAAGGTGCCAGAGAGGAATTATTTGGTATTTCTTACATTGCTCTGGTAGGCATCTGAAAGGCACCACAAAAGTTGTTCTACCTGATTTCTGGGATGTGATTAGGAAATGCTGAATTTTGGAGTCGGCTGGTGACAGACTGTCCCAAACACACCCCATGCACAACTCCACGGCGGAAGGTGCCAGACAGGAGTTCTTTTGGTTGTTTTTACATTGCTCCGGTACGCGGCTGAAAGGCACCACAAAAGTTGTTTACCTGCTTTCTGGGCTGAGATGGGGAACAGCTGACCTTTGGCCTCGGCTGGTGGCTAAAAGTTCCAAAGAAACCCCATGCACAACTCCACGTGGTAAGATGCCAGAGGGGAGTTCTTTTGGTATTTCTTACATTACATCGGTAGGCAGCAGAAAGGCAGCATAAAATTTGTTTTACCTGCTTTCTGGGCTGAGATGGGGAATCGCTGAATTTTGGACTCGGCTGGTGACAAAATGTTCCAAACACACCCCAGGCACAACTCTACATGGGAAGGTGCCAGAAAGGAGTTCTTTTGGTAGATTTTACACTACCCCGGTAGGAAGCTGAAAGGCACCACAAAACTTGTTCTACCTGCTTTCTGGCCTAGAGATGGGAAACAGCTGAATTTTGGCCTCGGCTGGAGACAAAATGTTCCAAAGACATCCCATGCACAACTCCACGGCGGAAGGTGCCAGACAGGAGTTCTTTTGGTAGTTTTTACATTGCTCCGGTACGCGGCTGAAAGGCACCACAAAAGTTGTTCTGTTTTCTGGGCTAGAGATAGGGAACAGCTGAATTTTGGTCTCGGGTGGTGTACAAAAAGTTCCAAACACACCCCATGCCCAACTCCACCGGGGAAGGCGCCAGAGACGACTTCTGTTGGTAGTTGTTAAATTGCTTCTGGAGGCAGCTGAAAGGCACCACAAAAGTTGTTCTACCTGATTTCTGGGATGTGGTTAGGAAATGCTGAATTTTGGAGTCGGCTGGTGACAGAATGTCCCAAACACACCCCATGCACAACTTCACGTGGGAAGGTGCCAGAAAGGAGTTCTGTTGGTAGTTTTTACACTACCCCGGTAGGAAGCTGATAGGCACCACAAAAGATGTTCTACCTGCTTTCTGGGCTGAGGTGGGGAATCCATGAAATTTGGACTCGGCCGGCGACAAAAAGTTCCAAACACAGCCCATGCACAACTCCACTAGAGAAGGTGCCAGAAAGGAATTATTTAGTATTTCTTACATTGCTCTGGTAGGCATCTGAAAGGCACCACAAAAGTTTTTCTACCTGCTTTCTGGGCTAGAGATGGGGAACCGCTGAATTTTGGCCTCGGCTGGAGACAAAAAGTTCCAAAGACATCCCATGCACAACTCCACGGCGAAAGGTGCCAGACAGGAGTTCTTCGGGTAGTTTTTACATTGCTCCGGTACGCGGCTGAAAGGGACCACAAAAGTTGTTCTACAGGCTTTCTGGGATGTGGTTAGGAAATGCTGAATTTGGACTCGGCTGGTGGAAAAAGTTCCAACACACCCCATGCCCAACTCCAGCGGGAATGGTGCCAGAAAGGAATTCTCTTGGTCGCTTTTACGTTACTATGGTAGGCATTAGAAATTCGCCACAAAAGGTGTTCTACCTGCTTTCTGGGCTAGAGATGGGGAATCCCTGAATTTTGGACTCGGATGGTGACAAAATGTTCCAAACACACCCCACGCACAACTCCACCGGGGAAGGCGCCAGAGACGACTTCTGTTGGTAGTTTTTAAATTGCTTCTGGAGGCAGCTGAAAGGCACGACAAAAGTTGTTCTACCTGATTTCTGGGATGTGGTTAGGAAATGCTGAATTTTGGAGTCGGCTGGTGACAGAATGTCCCAAACACACCCCATGCACAACTTCACGTGGGAAGGTGCCAGAAAGGAGTTCTGTTGGTAGTTTTTACACTACCCCGGTAGGAAGCTGATAGGCACCACAAAAGATGTTCTACCTGCTTTCTGGGCTGAGGTGGGGAATCCATGAAATTTGGACTCGGCCGGCGACAAAAAGTTCCAAACACAGCCCATGCACAACTCCACTAGAGAAGGTGCCAGAAAGGAATAATTTAGTATTTCTTACATTGCTCTGGTAGGCATCTGAAAGGCACCACAAAAGTTGTTCTACCTGCTTTCTGGGCTAGAGATGGGAAACCGCTGAATTTTGGCCTCGGCTGGTGGCAAAAAGTTCCAAAAACACCGCATGCACAACTCCACCGGGGAAGGTGCCAGACAGGAGTTTTGTTGGTAGTTTTTAAATTGCTTCTGTAGGCAGCTGAAAGGCACCACAAAAGTTGTTCTACCAGCTTTCTGGCCTAGAGATGGGAAACAGCTGAATTTTGGCCTCGGCTGGAGACAAAATGTTCCAAAGACATCCCATGCACAACTCCACGGCGGAAGGTGCCAGACAGGAGTTCTTTTGGTTGTTTTTACATTGCTCCGGTACGCGGCTGAAAGGCACCACAAAAGTTGTTTACCTGCTTTCTGGGCTGAGATGGGGAACAGCTGACCTTTGGCCTCGGCTGGTGGCTAAAAGTTCCAAAGAAACCCCATGCACAACTCCACGTGGTAAGATGCCAGAGGGGAGTTCTTTTGGTATTTCTTACATTACATCGGTAGGCAGCAGAAAGGCAGCATAAAATTTGTTTTACCTGCTTTCTGGGCTGAGATGGGGAATCGCTGAATTTTGGACTCGGCTGGTGACAAAATGTTCCAAACACACCCCAGGCACAACTCTACATGGGAAGGTGCCAGAAAGGAGTTCTTTTGGTAGATTTTACACTACCCCGGTAGGAAGCTGAAAGGCACCACAAAACTTGTTCTACCTGCTTTCTGGCCTAGAGATGGGAAACAGCTGAATTTTGGCCTCGGCTGGAGACAAAATGTTCCAAAGACATCCCATGCACAACTCCACGGCGGAAGGTGCCAGACAGGAGTTCTTTTGGTAGTTTTTACATTGCTCCGGTACGCGGCTGAAAGGCACCACAAAAGTTGTTCTGTTTTCTGGGCTAGAGATAGGGAACAGCTGAATTTTGGTCTCGGGTGGTGTACAAAAAGTTCCAAACACACCCCATGCCCAACTCCACCGGGGAAGGCGCCAGAGACGACTTCTGTTGGTAGTTGTTAAATTGCTTCTGGAGGCAGCTGAAAGGCACCACAAAAGTTGTTCTACCTGATTTCTGGGATGTGGTTAGGAAATGCTGAATTTTGGAGTCGGCTGGTGACAGAATGTCCCAAACACACCCCATGCACAACTTCACGTGGGAAGGTGCCAGAAAGGAGTTCTGTTGGTAGTTTTTACACTACCCCGGTAGGAAGCTGATAGGCACCACAAAAGATGTTCTACCTGCTTTCTGGGCTGAGGTGGGGAATCCATGAAATTTGGACTCGGCCGGCGACAAAAAGTTCCAAACACAGCCCATGCACAACTCCACTAGAGAAGGTGCCAGAAAGGAATAATTTAGTATTTCTTACATTGCTCTGGTAGGCATCTGAAAGGCACCACAAAAGTTTTTCTACCTGCTTTCTGGGCTAGAGATGGGGAACCGCTGAATTTTGGCCTCGGCTGGAGACAAAAAGTTCCAAAGACATCCCATGCACAACTCCACGGCGAAAGGTGCCAGACAGGAGTTCTTCGGGTAGTTTTTACATTGCTCCGGTACGCGGCTGAAAGGCACCACAAAAGTTGTTCTAACTGTTTTCTGGGCTAGAGATGGGGAACAGCTGAATTTTGGTCTCGGCTGGTGTACAAAAAGTTCCAAACACACCCCATGCACAACTCCACCGGGGAAGGTGCCAGAAATGACTTCTGTTGGTAGTTTTTAAAATGCTTCTGGAGGCATCTGAAAGGCACCACAAAAGTTGTTCTACCTGATTTCTGGGATGTGATTAGGAAATGCTGATTTTGGACTCGTCTGGTGTCAAAAAGTTCCAAACACATCCCATGCACAACTCCACCGGGGAAGGAGCCAGACAGGAGTTCTGTTGGTCGTTTTTACGTTACTATGGTAGGCATTAGAAATTCGCCATAAAAGTTGTTTACCTGCTTTCTGGGCTGAGATGGGGAATCGCTGAATATTGGACTCGGCTGGTGACAAAATGTTCCAAACACACCCCATGCACAACTCCACATGGGAAGGTGCTAGAAACGAGTTCTCTCGGTAGTTTTTAAATTGCCCCGGTAGGCAGCAGAAAGGCAACACAAATGTTGTTGTACCTGCTTTCCCGGCTGAGGTGGGGAACCGCTGAATTTTGGACTCGGCTGGTGACAAAAAGTTCCAAACACAGCCCATGCACAACTCCACTAGAGAAGGTGCCAGAAAGGAATTATTTAGTATTTCTTACATTGCTCTGGTAGGCATCTGAAAGGCACCACAAAAGTTGTTCTACCTGATTTCTGGGATGTGGTTAGGAAATGCTGAATTTTGGAGTCGGCTGGTGACAGAATGTCCCAAACACACCCCATGCACAACTTCACGTGGGAAGGTGCCAGAAAGGAGTTCTGTTGGTAGTTTTTACACTACCCCGGTAGGCAGCAGAAAGGCAGCATAAAACTTGTTTTACCTGCTTTCTGGGCTGAGGTGGGGAATCCATGAATTTAGGACTCGGCTGGCGACAAAATGTTCCAAACACAGCCCATGCACAACTCCACTAGAGAAGGTGCCAGAAAGGAATTATTTAGTATTTCTTACATTACTCTGGTAGGCATCTGAAAGGCACCACAAAAGTTTTTCTACCTGCTTTCTGGGCTAGAGATGGGGAACCGCTGAATTTTGGCCTCGGCTGGAGACAAAAAGTTCCAAAGACATCCCATGCACAACTCCACGGCGAAAGGTGCCAGACAGGAGTTCTTCGGGTAGTTTTTACATTGCTCCGGTACGCGGCTGAAAGGCACCACAAAAGTTGTTCTACAGGCTTTCTGGACTGAGATGGGGAATCCATGAATTTTGGACTCGGCTGGCGACAAAAAGTTCCAAACACAGCCCATGCACAACTCCACTAGAGAAGGTGCCAGAAAGGAATAATTTAGTATTTCTTACATTGCTCTGGTAGGCATCTGAAAGGCACCACAAAAGTTGTTCTACCTGCTTTCTGGGCTAGAGATGGGAAACCGCTGAATTTTGGCCTCGGCTGGAGACAAAAAGTTCCAAAAACACCCCACGCACAACTCCACCGGGGAAGGAGCCAGACAGGAGTTTTGTTGGTAGTTTTTAAATTGCTTCTGTAGGCAGCCGAAAGGCACGACAAATGTTGTTGTACCTGCTTTCTGGGCTAGAGATGGGGAAGAGCTGAATTTCGGCCTCAGCTGGAGACAAAAAGTTCCAAACACACCCCACGCACAACTCCACCGGGGAAGGTGCCAGAGAGGAATTATTTGGTATTTCTTACATTGCTCTGGTAGGCATCTGAAAGGCACCACAAAAGTTGTTCTACCTGATTTCTGGGATGTGATTAGGAAATGCTGAATTTTGGAGTCGGCTGGTGACAGACTGTCCCAAACACACCCCATGCACAACTCCACGGCGGAAGGTGCCAGACAGGAGTTCTGTTGGTTGTTTTTACATTGCTCCGGTACGCGGCTGAAAGGCACCACAAAGGTTGTTTACCTGCTTTCTGGGCTGAGATGGGGAACAGCTGACCTTTGGCCTCGGCTGGTGGCTAAAAGTTCCAAAGAAACCCCATGCACAACTCCACGTGGTAAGATGCCAGAGGGGAGTTCTTTTGGTATTTCTTACATTACATCGGTAGGCAGCAGAAAGGCAGCATAAAACTTGTTTTACCTGCTTTCTGGGCTGAGATGGGGAATCGCTGAATTTTGGACTCGGCTGGTGACAAAATGTTCCAAACACACCCCAGGCACAACTCTACATGGGAAGGTGCCAGAAAGGAGTTCTTTTGGTAGATTTTACACTACCCCGGTAGGAAGCTGAAAGGCACCACAAAACTTGTTCTACCTGCTTTCTGGGCTGAGGTGGGGAACAGCTGAATTTTGGACTCGGCTGGTGACAAAAAGTTCCAAACAGCCCATGCACAACACCACTAGAGAAGGTGCCAGAAAGGAATAATTTAGTATTTCTTACTTTGGTCTGGTAGGCATGTGAAAGGCACCACAAAAGTTTTTCTACCTGCTTTCTGGGCTACAGATGGGAATCCGCTGAATTTTTGCCTCGGCTGGAGACAAAATGTTCCAAAGACATCCCATGCACAACTCCACGGCGGAAGGTGCCAGACAGGAGTTCTTTTGGTAGTTTTTACATTGCTCCGGTACGCGGCTGAAAGGCACAACAAAAGTTGTTCTACCTGATTTCTGGGATGTGGTTAGGAAATGCTGAATTTGGACTCGGCTGGTGGAAAAAGTTCCAACACACCCCATGCCCAACTCCAGCGGGGATGGTGCCAGAAAGGAATTCTCTTGGTCGCTTTTACGTTACTATGGTAGGCATTAGAAATTCGCCACAAAAGGTGTTCTACCTGCTTTCTGGGCTAGAGATGGGGAATCCCTGAATTTTGGACTCGGATGGTGACAAAATGTTCCAAACACACCCCACGCACAACTCCACCGGGGAAGGCGCCAGAGACGACTTCTGTTGGTAGTTTTTAAATTGCTTCTGGAGGCAGCTGAAAGGCACGACAAAAGTTGTTCTACCTGATTTCTGGGATGTGGTTAGGAAATGCTGAATTTTGGAGTCGGCTGGTGACAGAATGTCCCAAACACACCCCATGCACAACTTCACGTGGGAAGGTGCCAGAAAGGAGTTCTGTTGGTAGTTTTTACACTACCCCGGTAGGAAGCTGATAGGCAGCATAAAACTTGTTCTACCTGCTTTCTGGGCTGAGGTGGGGAATCCATGAAATTTGGACTCGGCCGGCGACAAAAAGTTCCAAACACAGCCCATGCACAACTCCACTAGAGAAGGTGCCAGAAAGGAATAATTTAGTATTTCTTACATTGCTCTGGTAGGCATCTGAAAGGCACCACAAAAGTTGTTCTACCTGCTTTCTGGGCTAGAGATGGGAAACCGCTGAATTTTGGCCTCGGCTGGTGGCAAAAAGTTCCAAAAACACCGCATGCACAACTCCACCGGGGAAGGTGCCAGACAGGAGTTTTGTTAGTAGTTTTTAAATTGCTTCTGTAGGCAGCTGAAAGGCACCACAAAAGTTGTTCTACCAGCTTTCTGGGCTAGAGATGGGAAACAGCTGAATTTTGGCCTCGGCTGGAGACAAAATGTTCCAAAGACATCCCATGCACAACTCCACGGCGGAAGGTGCCAGACAGGAGTTCTTTTGGTAGTTTTTACATTGCTCCGGTACGCGGCTGAAAGGCACCACAAAAGTTGTCCTACCTGATTTCTGGGATGTGGTTAGGAAATGCTGAATTTTGGAGTCGGCTGGTGACAGAATGTCCCAAACACACCCCATGCACAACTTCACGTGGGAAGGTGCCAGAAAGGAGTTCTGTTGGTAGTTTTTACACTACCCCGGTAGGCAGCAGAAAGGCAGCATAAAACTTGTTTTACCTGCTTTCTGGGCTGAGGTGGGGAATCCATGAATTTAGGACTCGGCTGGCGACAAAATGTTCCAAACACAGCCCATGCACAACTCCACTAGAGAAGGTGCCAGAAAGGAATTATTTAGTATTTCTTACATTGCTCTGGTAGGCATCTGAAAGGCACCACAAAAGTTTTTCTACCTGCTTTCTGGGCTAGAGATGGGGAACCGCTGAATTTTGGCCTCGGCTGGAGACAAAAAGTTCCAAAGACATCCCATGCACAACTCCACGGCGAAAGGTGCCAGACAGGAGTTCTTCGGGTAGTTTTTACATTGCTCCGGTACGCGGCTGAAAGGCACCACAAAAGTTGTTCTACAGGCTTTCTGGACTGAGATGGGGAATCCATGAATTTTGGACTCGGCTGGCGACAAAAAGTTCCAAACACAGCCCATGCACAACTCCACTAGAGAAGGTGCCAGAAAGGAATAATTTAGTATTTCTTACATTGCTCTGGTAGGCATCTGAAAGGCACCACAAAAGTTGTTCTACCTGCTTTCTGGGCTAGAGATGGGAAACCGCTGAATTTTGGCCTCGGCTGGAGACAAAAAGTTCCAAACACACCCCACGCACAACTCCACCGGGGAAGGAGCCAGACAGGAGTTTTGTTGGTAGTTTTTAAATTGCTTCTGTAGGCAGCCGAAAGGCACGACAAATGTTGTTGTACCTGCTTTCTGGGCTAGAGATGGGGAAGAGCTGAATTTCGGCCTCAGCTGGAGACAAAAAGTTCCAAACACACCCCACGCACAACTCCACCGGGGAAGGTGCCAGAGAGGAATTATTTGGTATTTCTTACATTGCTCTGGTAGGCATCTGAAAGGCACCACAAAAGTTGTTCTACCTGATTTCTGGGATGTGATTAGGAAATGCTGAATTTTGGAGTCGGCTGGTGACAGACTGTCCCAAACACACCCCATGCACAACTCCACGGCGGAAGGTGCCAGACAGGAGTTCTTTTGGTTGTTTTTACATTGCTCCGGTACGCGGCTGAAAGGCACCACAAAAGTTGTTTACCTGCTTTCTGGGCTGAGATGGGGAACAGCTGACCTTTGGCCTCGGCTGGTGGCTAAAAGTTCCAAAGAAACCCCATGCACAACTCCACGTGGTAAGATGCCAGAGGGGAGTTCTTTTGGTATTTCTTACATTACATCGGTAGGCAGCAGAAAGGCAGCATAAAATTTGTTTTACCTGCTTTCTGGGCTGAGATGGGGAATCGCTGAATTTTGGACTCGGCTGGTGACAAAATGTTCCAAACACACCCCAGGCACAACTCTACATGGGAAGGTGCCAGAAAGGAGTTCTTTTGGTAGATTTTACACTACCCCGGTAGGAAGCTGAAAGGCACCACAAAACTTGTTCTACCTGCTTTCTGGCCTAGAGATGGGAAACAGCTGAATTTTGGCCTCGGCTGGAGACAAAATGTTCCAAAGACATCCCATGCACAACTCCACGGCGGAAGGTGCCAGACAGGAGTTCTTTTGGTAGTTTTTACATTGCTCCGGTACGCGGCTGAAAGGCACCACAAAAGTTGTTCTGTTTTCTGGGCTAGAGATAGGGAACAGCTGAATTTTGGTCTCGGGTGGTGTACAAAAAGTTCCAAACACACCCCATGCCCAACTCCACCGGGGAAGGCGCCAGAGACGACTTCTGTTGGTAGTTGTTAAATTGCTTCTGGAGGCAGCTGAAAGGCACCACAAAAGTTGTTCTACCTGATTTCTGGGATGTGGTTAGGAAATGCTGAATTTTGGAGTCGGCTGGTGACAGAATGTCCCAAACACACCCCATGCACAACTTCACGTGGGAAGGTGCCAGAAAGGAGTTCTGTTGGTAGTTTTTACACTACCCCGGTAGGAAGCTGATAGGCACCACAAAAGATGTTCTACCTGCTTTCTGGGCTGAGGTGGGGAATCCATGAAATTTGGACTCGGCCGGCGACAAAAAGTTCCAAACACAGCCCATGCACAACTCCACTAGAGAAGGTGCCAGAAAGGAATAATTTAGTATTTCTTACATTGCTCTGGTAGGCATCTGAAAGGCACCACAAAAGTTTTTCTACCTGCTTTCTGGGCTAGAGATGGGGAACCGCTGAATTTTGGCCTCGGCTGGAGACAAAAAGTTCCAAAGACATCCCATGCACAACTCCACGGCGAAAGGTGCCAGACAGGAGTTCTTCGGGTAGTTTTTACATTGCTCCGGTACGCGGCTGAAAGGGACCACAAAAGTTGTTCTACAGGCTTTCTGGGATGTGGTTAGGAAATGCTGAATTTGGACTCGGCTGGTGGAAAAAGTTCCAACACACCCCATGCCCAACTCCAGCGGGAATGGTGCCAGAAAGGAATTCTCTTGGTCGCTTTTACGTTACTATGGTAGGCATTAGAAATTCGCCACAAAAGGTGTTCTACCTGCTTTCTGGGCTAGAGATGGGGAATCCCTGAATTTTGGACTCGGATGGTGACAAAATGTTCCAAACACACCCCACGCACAACTCCACCGGGGAAGGCGCCAGAGACGACTTCTGTTGGTAGTTTTTAAATTGCTTCTGGAGGCAGCTGAAAGGCACCACAAAAGTTGTTCTACCTGATTTCTGGGATGTGGTTAGGAAATGCTGAATTTTGGAGTCGGCTGGTGACAGAATGTCCCAAACACACCCCATGCACAACTTCACGTGGGAAGGTGCCAGAAAGGAGTTCTGTTGGTAGTTTTTACACTACCCCGGTAGGAAGCTGATAGGCACCACAAAAAGATGTTCTACCTGCTTTCTGGGCTGAGGTGGGGAATCCATGAAATTTGGACTCGGCCGGCGACAAAAAGTTCCAAACACAGCCATGCACAACTCCACTAGAGAAGGTGCCAGAAAGGAATAATTTAGTATTTCTTACATTGCTCTGGTAGGCATCTGAAAGGCACCACAAAAGTTGTTCTACCTGCTTTCTGGGCTAGAGATGGGAAACCGCTGAATTTTGGCCTCGGCTGGTGGCAAAAAGTTCCAAAAACACCGCATGCACAACTCCACCGGGGAAGGTGCCAGACAGGAGTTTTGTTGGTAGTTTTTAAATTGCTTCTGTAGGCAGCTGAAAGGCACCACAAAAGTTGTTCTACCAGCTTTCTGGCCTAGAGATGGGAAACAGCTGAATTTTGGCCTCGGCTGGAGACAAAATGTTCCAAAGACATCCCATGCACAACTCCACGGCGGAAGGTGCCAGACAGGAGTTCTTTTGGTTGTTTTTACATTGCTCCGGTACGCGGCTGAAAGGCACCACAAAAGTTGTTTACCTGCTTTCTGGGCTGAGATGGGGAACAGCTGACCTTTGGCCTCGGCTGGTGGCTAAAAGTTCCAAAGAAACCCCATGCACAACTCCACGTGGTAAGATGCCAGAGGGGAGTTCTTTTGGTATTTCTTACATTACATCGGTAGGCAGCAGAAAGGCAGCATAAAATTTGTTTTACCTGCTTTCTGGGCTGAGATGGGGAATCGCTGAATTTTGGACTCGGCTGGTGACAAAATGTTCCAAACACACCCCAGGCACAACTCTACATGGGAAGGTGCCAGAAAGGAGTTTCTTTTGGTAGATTTTACACTACCCCGGTAGGAAGCTGAAAGGCACCACAAAACTTGTTCTACCTGCTTTCTGGCCTAGAGATGGGAAACAGCTGAATTTTGGCCTCGGCTGGAGACAAAATGTTCCAAAGACATCCCATGCACAACTCCACGGCGGAAGGTGCCAGACAGGAGTTCTTTTGGTAGTTTTTTACATTGCTCCGGTACGCGGCTGAAAGGCACCACAAAAGTTGTTCTGTTTTCTGGGCTAGAGATAGGGAACAGCTGAATTTTGGTCTCGGGTGGTGTACAAAAAGTTCCAAACACACCCCATGCCAACTCCACCGGGGAAGGCGCCAGAGACGACTTCTGTTGGTAGTTGTTAAATTGCTTCTGGAGGCAGCTGAAAGGCACCACAAAAGTTGTTCTACCTGATTTCTGGGATGTGGTTAGGAAATGCTGAATTTGGAGTCGGCTGGTGACAGAATGTCCCAAACACCACCCCATGCACAACTTCACGTGGGAAGGTGCCAGAAAGGAGTTCTGTTGGTAGTTTTTACACTACCCCGGTAGGAAGCTGATAGGCACCACAAAAGATGTTCTACCTGCTTTCTGGGCTGAGGTGGGGGAATCCATGAAATTTGGACTCGGCCGGCGACAAAAAGTTCCAAACACAGCCCATGCACAACTCCCACTAGAGAAGGTGCCAGAAAGGAATAATTTAGTATTTCTTACATTGCTCTGGTAGGCATCTGAAAGGCACCACAAAAGTTTTTCTACCTGCTTTCTGGGCTAGAGATGGGGAACCGCTGAATTTTGGCCTCGGCTGGAGACAAAAAGTTCCAAAGACATCCCATGCACAACTCCACGGCGAAAGGTGCCAGACAGGAGTTCTTCGGGTAGTTTTTACATTGCTCCGGTACGCGGCTGAAAGGCACCACAAAAGTTGTTCTAACTGTTTTCTGGGCTAGAGATGGGGAACAGCTGAATTTTGGTCTCGGCTGGTGTACAAAAAGTTCCAAACACACCCCATGCACAACTCCACCGGGGAAGGTGCCAGAAATGACTTCTGTTGGTAGTTTTTAAAATGCTTCTGGAGGCATCTGAAAGGCACCACAAAAGTTGTTCTACCTGATTTCTGGGATGTGATTAGGAAATGCTGATTTTGGACTCGTCTGGTGTCAAAAAGTTCCAAAACACATCCCATGCACAACTCCACCGGGGAAGGAGCCAGACAGGAGTTCTGTTGGTCGTTTTTACGTTACTATGGTAGGCATTAGAAATTCGCCATAAAAGTTGTTTACCTGCTTTCTGGGCTGAGATGGGGAATCGCTGAATATTGGACTCGGCTGGTGACAAAATGTTCCAAACACACCCCATGCACAACTCCCATGGGAAGGTGCTAGAAAACGAGTTCTCTCGGTAGTTTTTAAATTGCCCCGGTAGGGCAGCAGAAAGGCACCACAAATGTTGTTGTACCTGCTTTCCCGGCTGAGGTGGGGAACCGCTGAATTTTGGACTCGGCTGGTGACAAAAAGTTCCAAACACAGCCCCATGCACAACTCCACTAGAGAAGGTGCCAGAAAGGAATTATTTAGTATTTCTTACATTGCTCTGGTAGGCATCTGAAAGGCACCACAAAAGTTGTTCTACCTGATTTCTGGGATGTGGTTAGGAAATGCTGAATTTTGGAGTCGGCTGGTGACAGAATGTCCCAAACACACCCCATGCACAACTTCACGTGGGAAGGTGCCAGAAAGGAGTTCTGTTGGTAGTTTTTACCACTACCCCGGTAGGCAGCAGAAAGGCAGCATAAAACTTGTTTTACCTGCTTTCTGGGCTGAGGTGGGGAATCCATGAATTTAGGACTCGGCTGGCGACAAAATGTTCCAAACACAGCCCATGCACAACTCCACTAGAGAAGGTGCCAGAAAGGAATTATTTAGTATTTCTTACATTACTCTGGTAGGCATCTGAAAGGCACCACAAAAGTTTTTCTACCTGCTTTCTGGGCTAGAGATGGGGAACCGCTGAATTTTGGCCTCGGCTGGAGACAAAAAGTTCCAAAGACATCCCATGCACAACTCCACGGCGAAAGGTGCCAGACAGGAGTTCTTCGGGTAGTTTTTACATTGCTCCGGTACGCGGCTGAAAGGGACCACAAAAGTTGTTCTACAGGCTTTCTGGACTGAGATGGGGAATCCATGAATTTTGGACTCGGCTGGCGACAAAAAGTTCCAAACACAGCCCATGCACAACTCCACTAGAGAAGGTGCCAGAAAGGAATAATTTAGTATTTCTTACATTGGTCTGGTAGGCATCTGAAAGGCACCACAAAAGTTGTTCTACCTGCTTTCTGGGCTAGAGATGGGAAACCGCTGAATTTTGGCCTCGGCTGGAGACAAAAAGTTCCAAAAACACCCCACGCACAACTCCACCGGGGAAGGAGCCAGACAGGAGTTTTGTTGGTAGTTTTTAAATTGCTTCTGTAGGCAGCCGAAAGGCACGACAAATGTTGTTGTACCTGCTTTCTGGGCTAGAGATGGGGAAGAGCTGAATTTCGGCCTCAGCTGGAGACAAAAAGTTCCAAACACACCCCACGCACAACTCCACCGGGGAAGGTGCCAGAGAGGAATTATTTGGTATTTCTTACATTGCTCTGGTAGGCATCTGAAAGGCACCACAAAAGTTGTTCTACCTGATTTCTGGGATGTGATTAGGAAATGCTGAATTTTGGAGTCGGCTGGTGACAGACTGTCCCAAACACACCCCATGCACAACTCCACGGCGGAAGGTGCCAGACAGGAGTTCTGTTGGTTGTTTTTACATTGCTCCGGTACGCGGCTGAAAGGCACCACAAAGGTTGTTTACCTGCTTTCTGGGCTGAGATGGGGAACAGCTGACCTTTGGCCTCGGCTGGTGGCTAAAAGTTCCAAAGAAACCCCATGCACAACTCCACGTGGTAAGATGCCAGAGGGGAGTTCTTTTGGTATTTCTTACATTACATCGGTAGGCAGCAGAAAGGCAGCATAAAACTTGTTTTACCTGCTTTCTGGGCTGAGATGGGGAATCGCTGAATTTTGGACTCGGCTGGTGACAAAATGTTCCAAACACACCCCAGGCACAACTCTACATGGGAAGGTGCCAGAAAGGAGTTCTTTTGGTAGATTTTACACTACCCCGGTAGGAAGCTGAAAGGCACCACAAAACTTGTTCTACCTGCTTTCTGGGCTGAGGTGGGGAACAGCTGAATTTTGGACTCGGCTGGTGACAAAAAGTTCCAAACAGCCCATGCACAACACCACTAGAGAAGGTGCCAGAAAGGAATAATTTAGTATTTCTTACTTTGGTCTGGTAGGCATGTGAAAGGCACCACAAAAGTTTTTCTACCTGCTTTCTGGGCTACAGATGGGAATCCGCTGAATTTTTGCCTCGGCTGGAGACAAAATGTTCCAAAGACATCCCATGCACAACTCCACGGCGGAAGGTGCCAGACAGGAGTTCTTTTGGTAGTTTTTACATTGCTCCGGTACGCGGCTGAAAGGCACAACAAAACTTGTTCTACCTGATTTCTGGGATGTGGTTAGGAAATGCTGAATTTGGACTCGGCTGGTGGAAAAAGTTCCAACACACCCCATGCCCAACTCCAGCGGGGATGGTGCCAGAAAGGAATTCTCTTGGTCGCTTTTACGTTACTATGGTAGGCATTAGAAATTCGCCACAAAAGGTGTTCTACCTGCTTTCTGGGCTAGAGATGGGGAATCCCTGAATTTTGGACTCGGATGGTGACAAAATGTTCCAAACACACCCCACGCACAACTCCACCGGGGAAGGCGCCAGAGACGACTTCTGTTGGTAGTTTTTAAATTGCTTCTGGAGGCAGCTGAAAGGCACGACAAAAGTTGTTCTACCTGATTTCTGGGATGTGGTTAGGAAATGCTGAATTTTGGAGTCGGCTGGTGACAGAATGTCCCAAACACACCCCATGCACAACTTCACGTGGGAAGGTGCCAGAAAGGAGTTCTGTTGGTAGTTTTTACACTACCCCGGTAGGAAGCTGATAGGCAGCATAAAACTTGTTCTACCTGCTTTCTGGGCTGAGGTGGGGAATCCATGAAATTTGGACTCGGCCGGCGACAAAAAGTTCCAAACACAGCCCATGCACAACTCCACTAGAGAAGGTGCCAGAAAGGAATAATTTAGTATTTCTTACATTGCTCTGGTAGGCATCTGAAAGGCACCACAAAAGTTGTTCTACCTGCTTTCTGGGCTAGAGATGGGAAACCGCTGAATTTTGGCCTCGGCTGGTGGCAAAAAGTTCCAAAAACATCGCATGCACAACTCCACCGGGGAAGGTGCCAGACAGGAGTTTTGTTAGTAGTTTTTAAATTGCTTCTGTAGGCAGCTGAAAGGCACCACAAAAGTTGTTCTACCAGCTTTCTGGCCTAGAGATGGGAAACAGCTGAATTTTGGCCTCGGCTGGAGACAAAATGTTCCAAAGACATCCCATGCACAACTCCACGGCGGAAGGTGCCAGACAGGAGTTCTTTTGGTAGTTTTTACATTGCTCCGGTACGCGGCTGAAAGGCACCACAAAAGTTGTCCTACCTGATTTCTGGGATGTGGTTAGGAAATGCTGAATTTTGGAGTCGGCTGGTGACAGAATGTCCCAAACACACCCCATGCACAACTTCACGTGGGAAGGTGCCAGAAAGGAGTTCTGTTGGTAGTTTTTACACTACCCCGGTAGGCAGCAGAAAGGCAGCATAAAACTTGTTTTACCTGCTTTCTGGGCTGAGGTGGGGAATCCATGAATTTAGGACTCGGCTGGCGACAAAATGTTCCAAACACAGCCCATGCACAACTCCACTAGAGAAGGTGCCAGAAAGGAATTATTTAGTATTTCTTACATTACTCTGGTAGGCATCTGAAAGGCACCACAAAAGTTTTTCTACCTGCTTTCTGGGCTAGAGATGGGGAACCGCTGAATTTTGGCCTCGGCTGGAGACAAAAAGTTCCAAAGACATCCCATGCACAACTCCACGGCGAAAGGTGCCAGACAGGAGTTCTTCGGGTAGTTTTTACATTGCTCCGGTACGCGGCTGAAAGGCACCACAAAAGTTGTTCTACAGGCTTTCTGGACTGAGATGGGGAATCCATGAATTTTGGACTCGGCTGGCGACAAAAAGTTCCAAACACAGCCCATGCACAACTCCACTAGAGAAGGTGCCAGAAAGGAATAATTTAGTATTTCTTACATTGCTCTGGTAGGCATCTGAAAGGCACCACAAAAGTTGTTCTACCTGCTTTCTGGGCTAGAGATGGGAAACCGCTGAATTTTGGCCTCGGCTGGAGACAAAAAGTTCCAAAAACACCCCACGCACAACTCCACCGGGGAAGGAGCCAGACAGGAGTTTTGTTGGTAGTTTTTAAATTGCTTCTGTAGGCAGCCGAAAGGCACGACAAATGTTGTTGTACCTGCTTTCTGGGCTAGAGATGGGGAAGAGCTGAATTTCGGCCTCAGCTGGAGACAAAAAGTTCCAAACACACCCCACGCACAACTCCACCGGGGAAGGTGCCAGAGAGGAATTATTTGGTATTTCTTACATTGCTCTGGTAGGCATCTGAAAGGCACCACAAAAGTTGTTCTACCTGATTTCTGGGATGTGATTAGGAAATGCTGAATTTTGGAGTCGGCTGGTGACAGACTGTCCCAAACACACCCCATGCACAACTCCACGGCGGAAGGTGCCAGACAGGAGTTCTGTTGGTTGTTTTTACATTGCTCCGGTACGCGGCTGAAAGGCACCACAAAGGTTGTTTACCTGCTTTCTGGGCTGAGATGGGGAACAGCTGACCTTTGGCCTCGGCTGGTGGCTAAAAGTTCCAAAGAAACCCCATGCACAACTCCACGTGGTAAGATGCCAGAGGGGAGTTCTTTTGGTATTTCTTACATTACATCGGTAGGCAGCAGAAAGGCAGCATAAAACTTGTTTTACCTGCTTTCTGGGCTGAGATGGGGAATCGCTGAATTTTGGACTCGGCTGGTGACAAAATGTTCCAAACACACCCCAGGCACAACTCTACATGGGAAGGTGCCAGAAAGGAGTTCTTTTGGTAGATTTTACACTACCCCGGTAGGAAGCTGAAAGGCACCACAAAACTTGTTCTACCTGCTTTCTGGGCTGAGGTGGGGAACAGCTGAATTTTGGACTCGGCTGGTGACAAAAAGTTCCAAACAGCCCATGCACAACACCACTAGAGAAGGTGCCAGAAAGGAATAATTTAGTATTTCTTACTTTGGTCTGGTAGGCATGTGAAAGGCACCACAAAAGTTTTTCTACCTGCTTTCTGGGCTACAGATGGGAATCCGCTGAATTTTTGCCTCGGCTGGAGACAAAATGTTCCAAAGACATCCCATGCACAACTCCACGGCGGAAGGTGCCAGACAGGAGTTCTTTTGGTAGTTTTTACATTGCTCCGGTACGCGGCTGAAAGGCACAACAAAAGTTGTTCTACCTGATTTCTGGGATGTGGTTAGGAAATGCTGAATTTGGACTCGGCTGGTGGAAAAAGTTCCAACACACCCCATGCCCAACTCCAGCGGGGATGGTGCCAGAAAGGAATTCTCTTGGTCGCTTTTACGTTACTATGGTAGGCATTAGAAATTCGCCACAAAAGGTGTTCTACCTGCTTTCTGGGCTAGAGATGGGGAATCCCTGAATTTTGGACTCGGATGGTGACAAAATGTTCCAAACACACCCCACGCACAACTCCACCGGGGAAGGCGCCAGAGACGACTTCTGTTGGTAGTTTTTAAATTGCTTCTGGAGGCAGCTGAAAGGCACGACAAAAGTTGTTCTACCTGATTTCTGGGATGTGGTTAGGAAATGCTGAATTTTGGAGTCGGCTGGTGACAGAATGTCCCAAACACACCCCATGCACAACTTCACGTGGGAAGGTGCCAGAAAGGAGTTCTGTTGGTAGTTTTTACACTACCCCGGTAGGAAGCTGATAGGCAGCATAAAACTTGTTCTACCTGCTTTCTGGGCTGAGGTGGGGAATCCATGAAATTTGGACTCGGCCGGCGACAAAAAGTTCCAAACACAGCCCATGCACAACTCCACTAGAGAAGGTGCCAGAAAGGAATAATTTAGTATTTCTTACATTGCTCTGGTAGGCATCTGAAAGGCACCACAAAAGTTGTTCTACCTGCTTTCTGGGCTAGAGATGGGAAACCGCTGAATTTTGGCCTCGGCTGGTGGCAAAAAGTTCCAAAAACACCGCATGCACAACTCCACCGGGGAAGGTGCCAGACAGGAGTTTTGTTAGTAGTTTTTAAATTGCTTCTGTAGGCAGCTGAAAGGCACCACAAAAGTTGTTCTACCAGCTTTCTGGCCTAGAGATGGGAAACAGCTGAATTTTGGCCTCGGCTGGAGACAAAATGTTCCAAAGACATCCCATGCACAACTCCACGGCGGAAGGTGCCAGACAGGAGTTCTTTTGGTAGTTTTTACATTGCTCCGGTACGCGGCTGAAAGGCACCACAAAAGTTGTCCTACCTGATTTCTGGGATGTGGTTAGGAAATGCTGAATTTTGGAGTCGGCTGGTGACAGAATGTCCCAAACACACCCCATGCACAACTTCACGTGGGAAGGTGCCAGAAAGGAGTTCTGTTGGTAGTTTTTACACTACCCCGGTAGGCAGCAGAAAGGCAGCATAAAACTTGTTTTACCTGCTTTCTGGGCTGAGGTGGGGAATCCATGAATTTAGGACTCGGCTGGCGACAAAATGTTCCAAACACAGCCCATGCACAACTCCACTAGAGAAGGTGCCAGAAAGGAATTATTTAGTATTTCTTACATTGCTCTGGTAGGCATCTGAAAGGCACCACAAAAGTTTTTCTACCTGCTTTCTGGGCTAGAGATGGGGAACCGCTGAATTTTGGCCTCGGCTGGAGACAAAAAGTTCCAAAGACATCCCATGCACAACTCCACGGCGAAAGGTGCCAGACAGGAGTTCTTCGGGTAGTTTTTACATTGCTCCGGTACGCGGCTGAAAGGCACCACAAAAGTTGTTCTACAGGCTTTCTGGACTGAGATGGGGAATCCATGAATTTTGGACTCGGCTGGCGACAAAAAGTTCCAAACACAGCCCATGCACAACTCCACTAGAGAAGGTGCCAGAAAGGAATAATTTAGTATTTCTTACATTGGTCTGGTAGGCATCTGAAAGGCACCACAAAAGTTGTTCTACCTGCTTTCTGGGCTAGAGATGGGAAACCGCTGAATTTTGGCCTCGGCTGGAGACAAAAAGTTCCAAACACACCCCACGCACAACTCCACCGGGGAAGGAGCCAGACAGGAGTTTTGTTGGTAGTTTTTAAATTGCTTCTGTAGGCAGCCGAAAGGCACGACAAATGTTGTTGTACCTGCTTTCTGGGCTAGAGATGGGGAAGAGCTGAATTTCGGCCTCAGCTGGAGACAAAAAGTTCCAAACACACCCCACGCACAACCTCCACCGGGGAAGGTGCCAGAGAGGAATTATTTGGTATTTCTTACATTGCTCTGGTAGGCATCTGAAAGGCACCACAAAAGTTGTTCTACCTGATTTCTGGGATGTGATTAGGAAATGCTGAATTTTGGAGTCGGCTGGTGACAGACTGTCCCAAACACACCCCATGCACAACTCCACGGCGGAAGGTGCCAGACAGGAGTTCTTTTGGTTGTTTTTACATTGCTCCGGTACGCGGCTGAAAGGCACCACAAAAGTTGTTTACCTGCTTTCTGGGCTGAGATGGGGAACAGCTGACCTTTGGCCTCGGCTGGTGGCTAAAAGTTCCAAAGAAACCCCATGCACAACTCCACGTGGTAAGATGCCAGAGGGGAGTTCTTTTGGTATTTCTTACATTACATCGGTAGGCAGCAGAAAGGCAGCATAAAATTTGTTTTACCTGCTTTCTGGGCTGAGATGGGGAATCGCTGAATTTTGGACTCGGCTGGTGACAAAATGTTCCAAAAACACCCCAGGCACAACTCTACATGGGAAGGTGCCAGAAAGGAGTTCTTTTGGTAGATTTTACACTACCCCGGTAGGAAGCTGAAAGGCACCACAAAACTTGTTCTACCTGCTTTCTGGCCTAGAGATGGGAAACAGCTGAATTTTGGCCTCGGCTGGAGACAAAATGTTCCAAAGACATCCCATGCACAACTCCACGGCGGAAGGTGCCAGACAGGAGTTCTTTTGGTAGTTTTTACATTGCTCCGGTACGCGGCTGAAAGGCACCACAAAAGTTGTTCTGTTTTCTGGGCTAGAGATAGGGAACAGCTGAATTTTGGTCTCGGGTGGTGTACAAAAAGTTCCAAACACACCCCATGCCCAACTCCACCGGGGAAGGTGCCAGAGACGACTTCTGTTGGTAGTTGTTAAATTGCTTCTGGAGGCAGCTGAAAGGCACCACAAAAGTTGTTCTACCTGATTTCTGGGATGTGGTTAGGAAATGCTGAATTTTGGAGTCGGCTGGTGACAGAATGTCCCAAACACACCCCATGCACAACTTCACGTGGGAAGGTGCCAGAAAGGAGTTCTGTTGGTAGTTTTTACACTACCCCGGTAGGAAGCTGATAGGCACCACAAAAGATGTTCTACCTGCTTTCTGGGCTGAGGTGGGGAATCCATGAAATTTGGACTCGGCCGGCGACAAAAAGTTCCAAACACAGCCCATGCACAACTCCACTAGAGAAGGTGCCAGAAAGGAATTATTTAGTATTTCTTACATTGCTCTGGTAGGCATCTGAAAGGCACCACAAAAGTTTTTCTACCTGCTTTCTGGGCTAGAGATGGGGAACCGCTGAATTTTGGCCTCGGCTGGAGACAAAAAGTTCCAAAGACATCCCATGCACAACTCCACGGCGAAAGGTGCCAGACAGGAGTTCTTCGGGTAGTTTTTACATTGCTCCGGTACGCGGCTGAAAGGGACCACAAAAGTTGTTCTACAGGCTTTCTGGGATGTGGTTAGGAAATGCTGAATTTGGACTCGGCTGGTGGAAAAAGTTCCAACACACCCCATGCCCAACTCCAGCGGGAATGGTGCCAGAAAGGAATTCTCTTGGTCGCTTTTACGTTACTATGGTAGGCATTAGAAATTCGCCACAAAAGGTGTTCTACCTGCTTTCTGGGCTAGAGATGGGGAATCCCTGAATTTTGGACTCGGATGGTGACAAAATGTTCCAAACACACCCCACGCACAACTCCACCGGGGAAGGCGCCAGAGACGACTTCTGTTGGTAGTTTTTAAATTGCTTCTGGAGGCAGCTGAAAGGCACCACAAAAGTTGTTCTACCTGATTTCTGGGATGTGGTTAGGAAATGCTGAATTTTGGAGTCGGCTGGTGACAGAATGTCCCAAACACACCCCATGCACAACTTCACGTGGGAAGGTGCCAGAAAGGAGTTCTGTTGGTAGTTTTTACACTACCCCGGTAGGAAGCTGATAGGCACCACAAAAGATGTTCTACCTGCTTTCTGGGCTGAGGTGGGGAATCCATGAAATTTGGACTCGGCCGGCGACAAAAAGTTCCAAACACAGCCCATGCACAACTCCACTAGAGAAGGTGCCAGAAAGGAATAATTTAGTATTTCTTACATTGCTCTGGTAGGCATCTGAAAGGCACCACAAAAGTTGTTCTACCTGCTTTCTGGGCTAGAGATGGGAAACCGCTGAATTTTGGCCTCGGCTGGTGGCAAAAAGTTCCAAAAACACCGCATGCACAACTCCACCGGGGAAGGTGCCAGACAGGAGTTTTGTTGGTAGTTTTTAAATTGCTTCTGTAGGCAGCTGAAAGGCACCACAAAAGTTGTTCTACCAGCTTTCTGGCCTAGAGATGGGAAACAGCTGAATTTTGGCCTCGGCTGGAGACAAAATGTTCCAAAGACATCCCATGCACAACTCCACGGCGGAAGGTGCCAGACAGGAGTTCTTTTGGTTGTTTTTACATTGCTCCGGTACGCGGCTGAAAGGCACCACAAAAGTTGTTTACCTGCTTTCTGGGCTGAGATGGGGAACAGCTGACCTTTGGCCTCGGCTGGTGGCTAAAAGTTCCAAAGAAACCCCATGCACAACTCCACGTGGTAAGATGCCAGAGGGGAGTTCTTTTGGTATTTCTTACATTACATCGGTAGGCAGCAGAAAGGCAGCATAAAATTTGTTCTACCTGCTTTCTGGGCTGAGATGGGGAATCGCTGAATTTTGGACTCGGCTGGTGACAAAATGTTCCAAACACACCCCAGGCACAACTCTACATGGGAAGGTGCCAGAAAGGAGTTCTTTTGGTAGATTTTACACTACCCCGGTAGGAAGCTGAAAGGCACCACAAAACTTGTTCTACCTGCTTTCTGGCCTAGAGATGGGAAACAGCTGAATTTTGGCCTCGGCTGGAGACAAAATGTTCCAAAGACATCCCATGCACAACTCCACGGCGGAAGGTGCCAGACAGGAGTTCTTTTGGTAGTTTTTACATTGCTCCGGTACGCGGCTGAAAGGCACCACAAAAGTTGTTCTGTTTTCTGGGCTAGAGATAGGGAACAGCTGAATTTTGGTCTCGGGTGGTGTACAAAAAGTTCCAAACACACCCCATGCCCAACTCCACCGGGGAAGGCGCCAGAGACGACTTCTGTTGGTAGTTGTTAAATTGCTTCTGGAGGCAGCTGAAAGGCACCACAAAAGTTGTTCTACCTGATTTCTGGGATGTGGTTAGGAAATGCTGAATTTTGGAGTCGGCTGGTGACAGAATGTCCCAAACACACCCCATGCACAACTTCACGTGGGAAGGTGCCAGAAAGGAGTTCTGTTGGTAGTTTTTACACTACCCCGGTAGGAAGCTGATAGGCACCACAAAAGATGTTCTACCTGCTTTCTGGGCTGAGGTGGGGAATCCATGAAATTTGGACTCGGCCGGCGACAAAAAGTTCCAAACACAGCCCATGCACAACTCCACTAGAGAAGGTGCCAGAAAGGAATAATTTAGTATTTCTTACATTGCTCTGGTAGGCATCTGAAAGGCACCACAAAAGTTTTTCTACCTGCTTTCTGGGCTAGAGATGGGGAACCGCTGAATTTTGGCCTCGGCTGGAGACAAAAAGTTCCAAAGACATCCCATGCACAACTCCACGGCGAAAGGTGCCAGACAGGAGTTCTTCGGGTAGTTTTTACATTGCTCCGGTACGCGGCTGAAAGGGACCACAAAAGTTGTTCTACAGGCTTTCTGGGATGTGGTTAGGAAATGCTGAATTTGGACTCGGCTGGTGGAAAAAGTTCCAACACACCCCATGCCCAACTCCAGCGGGAATGGTGCCAGAAAGGAATTCTCTTGGTCGCTTTTACGTTACTATGGTAGGCATTAGAAATTCGCCACAAAAGGTGTTCTACCTGCTTTCTGGGCTAGAGATGGGGAATCCCTGAATTTTGGACTCGGATGGTGACAAAATGTTCCAAACACACCCCACGCACAACTCCACCGGGGAAGGCGCCAGAGACGACTTCTGTTGGTAGTTTTTAAATTGCTTCTGGAGGCAGCTGAAAGGCACGACAAAAGTTGTTCTACCTGATTTCTGGGATGTGGTTAGGAAATGCTGAATTTTGGAGTCGGCTGGTGACAGAATGTCCCAAACACACCCCATGCACAACTTCACGTGGGAAGGTGCCAGAAAGGAGTTCTGTTGGTAGTTTTTACACTACCCCGGTAGGAAGCTGATAGGCACCACAAAAGATGTTCTACCTGCTTTCTGGGCTGAGGTGGGGAATCCATGAAATTTGGACTCGGCCGGCGACAAAAAGTTCCAAACACAGCCCATGCACAACTCCACTAGAGAAGGTGCCAGAAAGGAATAATTTAGTATTTCTTACATTGCTCTGGTAGGCATCTGAAAGGCACCACAAAAGTTGTTCTACCTGCTTTCTGGGCTAGAGATGGGAAACCGCTGAATTTTGGCCTCGGCTGGTGGCAAAAAGTTCCAAAAACACCGCATGCACAACTCCACCGGGGAAGGTGCCAGACAGGAGTTTTGTTGGTAGTTTTTAAATTGCTTCTGTAGGCAGCTGAAAGGCACCACAAAAGTTGTTCTACCAGCTTTCTGGCCTAGAGATGGGAAACAGCTGAATTTTGGCCTCGGCTGGAGACAAAATGTTCCAAAGACATCCCATGCACAACTCCACGGCGGAAGGTGCCAGACAGGAGTTCTTTTGGTAGTTTTTACATTGCTCCGGTACGCGGCTGAAAGGCACCACAAAAGTTGTTCTAACTGTTTTCTGGGCTAGAGATGGGGAACAGCTGAATTTTGGTCTCGGCTGGTGTACAAAAAGTTCCAAACACACCCCATGCACAACTCCACCGGGGAAGGTGCCAGAAATGACTTCTGTTGGTAGTTTTTAAAATGCTTCTGGAGGCATCTGAAAGGCACCACAAAAGTTGTTCTACCTGATTTCTGGGATGTGATTAGGAAATGCTGATTTTGGACTCGTCTGGTGTCAAAAAGTTCCAAACACATCCCATGCACAACTCCACCGGGGAAGGAGCCAGACAGGAGTTCTGTTGGTCGTTTTTACGTTACTATGGTAGGCATTAGAAATTCGCCATAAAAGTTGTTTACCTGCTTTCTGGGCTGAGATGGGGAATCGCTGAATATTGGACTCGGCTGGTGACAAAATGTTCCAAACACACCCCATGCACAACTCCACATGGGAAGGTGCTAGAAACGAGTTCTCTCGGTAGTTTTTAAATTGCCCCGGTAGGCAGCAGAAAGGCACCACAAATGTTGTTGTACCTGCTTTCCCGGCTGAGGTGGGGAACCGCTGAATTTTGGACTCGGCTGGTGACAAAAAGTTCCAAACACAGCCCATGCACAACTCCACTAGAGAAGGTGCCAGAAAGGAATTATTTAGTATTTCTTACATTGCTCTGGTAGGCATCTGAAAGGCACCACAAAAGTTGTTCTACCTGATTTCTGGGATGTGGTTAGGAAATGCTGAATTTTGGAGTCGGCTGGTGACAGAATGTCCCAAACACACCCCATGCACAACTTCACGTGGGAAGGTGCCAGAAAGGAGTTCTGTTGGTAGTTTTTACACTACCCCGGTAGGCAGCAGAAAGGCAGCATAAAACTTGTTTTACCTGCTTTCTGGGCTGAGGTGGGGAATCCATGAATTTAGGACTCGGCTGGCGACAAAATGTTCCAAACACAGCCCATGCACAACTCCACTAGAGAAGGTGCCAGAAAGGAATTATTTAGTATTTCTTACATTACTCTGGTAGGCATCTGAAAGGCACCACAAAAGTTTTTCTACCTGCTTTCTGGGCTAGAGATGGGGAACCGCTGAATTTTGGCCTCGGCTGGAGACAAAAAGTTCCAAAGACATCCCATGCACAACTCCACGGCGAAAGGTGCCAGACAGGAGTTCTTCGGGTAGTTTTTTACATTGCTCCGGTACGCGGCTGAAAGGCACCACAAAAGTTGTTCTACAGGCTTTCTGGACTGAGATGGGGAATCCATGAATTTTGGACTCGGCTGGCGACAAAAAGTTCCAAACACAGCCCATGCACAACTCCACTAGAGAAGGTGCCAGAAAGGAATAATTTAGTATTTCTTACATTGCTCTGGTAGGCATCTGAAAGGCACCACAAAAGTTGTTCTACCTGCTTTCTGGGCTAGAGATGGGAAACCGCTGAATTTTGGCCTCGGCTGGAGACAAAAAGTTCCAAAAACACCCCACGCACAACTCCACCGGGGAAGGAGCCAGACAGGAGTTTTGTTGGTAGTTTTTAAATTGCTTCTGTAGGCAGCCGAAAGGCACGACAAATGTTGTTGTACCTGCTTTCTGGGCTAGAGATGGGGAAGAGCTGAATTTCGGCCTCAGCTGGAGACAAAAAGTTCCAAACACACCCCACGCACAACTCCACCGGGGAAGGTGCCAGAGAGGAATTATTTGGTATTTCTTACATTGCTCTGGTAGGCATCTGAAAGGCACCACAAAAGTTGTTCTACCTGATTTCTGGGATGTGATTAGGAAATGCTGAATTTTGGAGTCGGCTGGTGACAGACTGTCCCAAACACACCCCATGCACAACTCCACGGCGGAAGGTGCCAGACAGGAGTTCTGTTGGTTGTTTTTACATTGCTCCGGTACGCGGCTGAAAGGCACCACAAAGGTTGTTTACCTGCTTTCTGGGCTGAGATGGGGAACAGCTGACCTTTGGCCTCGGCTGGTGGCTAAAAGTTCCAAAGAAACCCCATGCACAACTCCACGTGGTAAGATGCCAGAGGGGAGTTCTTTTGGTATTTCTTACATTACATCGGTAGGCAGCAGAAAGGCAGCATAAAACTTGTTTTACCTGCTTTCTGGGCTGAGATGGGGAATCGCTGAATTTTGGACTCGGCTGGTGACAAAATGTTCCAAACACACCCCAGGCACAACTCTACATGGGAAGGTGCCAGAAAGGAGTTCTTTTGGTAGATTTTACACTACCCCGGTAGGAAGCTGAAAGGCACCACAAAACTTGTTCTACCTGCTTTCTGGGCTGAGGTGGGGAACAGCTGAATTTTGGACTCGGCTGGTGACAAAAAGTTCCAAACAGCCCATGCACAACACCACTAGAGAAGGTGCCAGAAAGGAATAATTTAGTATTTCTTACTTTGGTCTGGTAGGCATGTGAAAGGCACCACAAAAGTTTTTCTACCTGCTTTCTGGGCTACAGATGGGAATCCGCTGAATTTTTGCCTCGGCTGGAGACAAAATGTTCCAAAGACATCCCATGCACAACTCCACGGCGGAAGGTGCCAGACAGGAGTTCTTTTGGTAGTTTTTACATTGCTCCGGTACGCGGCTGAAAGGCACAACAAAAGTTGTTCTACCTGATTTCTGGGATGTGGTTAGGAAATGCTGAATTTGGACTCGGCTGGTGGAAAAAGTTCCAACACACCCCATGCCCAACTCCAGCGGGGATGGTGCCAGAAAGGAATTCTCTTGGTCGCTTTTACGTTACTATGGTAGGCATTAGAAATTCGCCACAAAAGGTGTTCTACCTGCTTTCTGGGCTAGAGATGGGGAATCCCTGAATTTTGGACTCGGATGGTGACAAAATGTTCCAAACACACCCCACGCACAACTCCACCGGGGAAGGCGCCAGAGACGACTTCTGTTGGTAGTTTTTAAATTGCTTCTGGAGGCAGCTGAAAGGCACCACAAAAGTTGTTCTACCTGATTTCTGGGATGTGGTTAGGAAATGCTGAATTTTGGAGTCGGCTGGTGACAGAATGTCCCAAACACACCCCATGCACAACTTCACGTGGGAAGGTGCCAGAAAGGAGTTCTGTTGGTAGTTTTTACACTACCCCGGTAGGAAGCTGATAGGCAGCATAAAACTTGTTCTACCTGCTTTCTGGGCTGAGGTGGGGAATCCATGAAATTTGGACTCGGCCGGCGACAAAAAGTTCCAAACACAGCCCATGCACAACTCCACTAGAGAAGGTGCCAGAAAGGAATAATTTAGTATTTCTTACATTGCTCTGGTAGGCATCTGAAAGGCACCACAAAAGTTGTTCTACCTGCTTTCTGGGCTAGAGATGGGAAACCGCTGAATTTTGGCCTCGGCTGGTGGCAAAAAGTTCCAAAAACACCGCATGCACAACTCCACCGGGGAAGGTGCCAGACAGGAGTTTTGTTAGTAGTTTTTAAATTGCTTCTGTAGGCAGCTGAAAGGCACCACAAAAGTTGTTCTACCAGCTTTCTGGCCTAGAGATGGGAAACAGCTGAATTTTGGCCTCGGCTGGAGACAAAATGTTCCAAAGACATCCCATGCACAACTCCACGGCGGAAGGTGCCAGACAGGAGTTCTTTTGGTAGTTTTTACATTGCTCCGGTACGCGGCTGAAAGGCACCACAAAAGTTGTTCTAACTGTTTTCTGGGCTAGAGATGGGGAACAGCTGAATTTTGGTCTCGGCTGGTGTACAAAAAGTTCCAAACACACCCCATGCACAACTCCACCGGGGAAGGTGCCAGAAATGACTTCTGTTGGTAGTTTTTAAAATGCTTCTGGAGGCATCTGAAAGGCACCACAAAAGTTGTTCTACCTGATTTCTGGGATGTGATTAGGAAATGCTGATTTTGGACGCGTCTGGTGTCAAAAAGTTCCAAACACATCCCATGCACAACTCCACCGGGGAAGGAGCCAGACAGGAGTTCTGTTGGTCGTTTTTACGTTACTATGGTAGGCATTAGAAATTCGCCATAAAAGTTGTTTACCTGCTTTCTGGGCTGAGATGGGGAATCGCTGAATATTGGACTCGGCTGGTGACAAAATGTTCCAAACACACCCCATGCACAACTCCACATGGGAAGGTGCTAGAAACGAGTTCTCTCGGTAGTTTTTAAATTGCCCCGGTAGGCAGCAGAAAGGCACCACAAATGTTGTTGTACCTGCTTTCCCGGCTGAGGTGGGGAACCGCTGAATTTTGGACTCGGCTGGTGACAAAAAGTTCCAAACACAGCCCATGCACAACTCCACTAGAGAAGGTGCCAGAAAGGAATTATTTAGTATTTCTTACATTGCTCTGGTAGGCATCTGAAAGGCACCACAAAAGTTGTTCTACCTGATTTCTGGGATGTGGTTAGGAAATGCTGAATTTTGGAGTCGGCTGGTGACAGAATGTCCCAAACACACCCCATGCACAACTTCACGTGGGAAGGTGCCAGAAAGGAGTTCTGTTGGTAGTTTTTACACTACCCCGGTAGGCAGCAGAAAGGCAGCATAAAACTTGTTTTACCTGCTTTCTGGGCTGAGGTGGGGAATCCATGAATTTAGGACTCGGCTGGCGACAAAATGTTCCAAACACAGCCCATGCACAACTCCACTAGAGAAGGTGCCAGAAAGGAATTATTTAGTATTTCTTACATTACTCTGGTAGGCATCTGAAAGGCACCACAAAAGTTTTTCTACCTGCTTTCTGGGCTAGAGATGGGGAACCGCTGAATTTTGGCCTCGGCTGGAGACAAAAAGTTCCAAAGACATCCCATGCACAACTCCACGGCGAAAGGTGCCAGACAGGAGTTCTTCGGGTAGTTTTTACATTGCTCCGGTACGCGGCTGAAAGGCACCACAAAAGTTGTTCTACAGGCTTTCTGGACTGAGATGGGGAATCCATGAATTTTGGACTCGGCTGGCGACAAAAAGTTCCAAACACAGCCCATGCACAACTCCACTAGAGAAGGTGCCAGAAAGGAATAATTTAGTATTTCTTACATTGCTCTGGTAGGCATCTGAAAGGCACCACAAAAGTTGTTCTACCTGCTTTCTGGGCTAGAGATGGGAAACCGCTGAATTTTGGCCTCGGCTGGAGACAAAAAGTTCCAAAAACACCCCACGCACAACTCCACCGGGGAAGGAGCCAGACAGGAGTTTTGTTGGTAGTTTTTAAATTGCTTCTGTAGGCAGCCGAAAGGCACGACAAATGTTGTTGTACCTGCTTTCTGGGCTAGAGATGGGGAAGAGCTGAATTTCGGCCTCAGCTGGAGACAAAAAGTTCCAAACACACCCCACGCACAACTCCACCGGGGAAGGTGCCAGAGAGGAATTATTTGGTATTTCTTACATTGCTCTGGTAGGCATCTGAAAGGCACCACAAAAGTTGTTCTACCTGATTTCTGGGATGTGATTAGGAAATGCTGAATTTTGGAGTCGGCTGGTGACAGACTGTCCCAAACACACCCCATGCACAACTCCACGGCGGAAGGTGCCAGACAGGAGTTCTGTTGGTTGTTTTTACATTGCTCCGGTACGCGGCTGAAAGGCACCACAAAGGTTGTTTACCTGCTTTCTGGGCTGAGATGGGGAACAGCTGACCTTTGGCCTCGGCTGGTGGCTAAAAGTTCCAAAGAAACCCCATGCACAACTCCACGTGGTAAGATGCCAGAGGGGAGTTCTTTTGGTATTTCTTACATTACATCGGTAGGCAGCAGAAAGGCAGCATAAAACTTGTTTTACCTGCTTTCTGGGCTGAGATGGGGAATCGCTGAATTTTGGACTCGGCTGGTGACAAAATGTTCCAAACACACCCCAGGCACAACTCTACATGGGAAGGTGCCAGAAAGGAGTTCTTTTGGTAGATTTTACACTACCCCGGTAGGAAGCTGAAAGGCACCACAAAACTTGTTCTACCTGCTTTCTGGGCTGAGGTGGGGAACAGCTGAATTTTGGACTCGGCTGGTGACAAAAAGTTCCAAACAGCCCATGCACAACACCACTAGAGAAGGTGCCAGAAAGGAATAATTTAGTATTTCTTACTTTGGTCTGGTAGGCATGTGAAAGGCACCACAAAAGTTTTTCTACCTGCTTTCTGGGCTACAGATGGGAATCCGCTGAATTTTTGCCTCGGCTGGAGACAAAATGTTCCAAAGACATCCCATGCACAACTCCACGGCGGAAGGTGCCAGACAGGAGTTCTTTTGGTAGTTTTTACATTGCTCCGGTACGCGGCTGAAAGGCACCACAAAAGTTGTTCTACCTGATTTCTGGGATGTGGTTAGGAAATGCTGAATTTGGACTCGGCTGGTGGAAAAAGTTCCAACACACCCCATGCCCAACTCCACCGGGGATGGTGCCAGAAAGGAATTCTCTTGGTCGCTTTTACGTTACTATGGTAGGCATTAGAAATTCGCCACAAAAGGTGTTCTACCTGCTTTCTGGGCTAGAGATGGGGAATCCCTGAATTTTGGACTCGGATGGTGACAAAATGTTCCAAACACACCCCACGCACAACTCCACCGGGGAAGGCGCCAGAGACGACTTCTGTTGGTAGTTTTTAAATTGCTTCTGGAGGCAGCTGAAAGGCATGACAAAAGTTGTTCTACCTGATTTCTGGGATGTGGTTAGGAAATGCTGAATTTTGGAGTCGGCTGGTGACAGAATGTCCCAAACACACCCCATGCACAACTTCACGTGGGAAGGTGCCAGAAAGGAGTTCTGTTGGTAGTTTTTACACTACCCCGGTAGGAAGCTGATAGGCAGCATAAAACTTGTTCTACCTGCTTTCTGGGCTGAGGTGGGGAATCCATGAAATTTGGACTCGGCCGGCGACAAAAAGTTCCAAACACAGCCCATGCACAACTCCACTAGAGAAGGTGCCAGAAAGGAATAATTTAGTATTTCTTACATTGCTCTGGTAGGCATCTGAAAGGCACCACAAAAGTTGTTCTACCTGCTTTCTGGGCTAGAGATGGGAAACCGCTGAATTTTGGCCTCGGCTGGTGGCAAAAAGTTCCAAAAACACCGCATGCACAACTCCACCGGGGAAGGTGCCAGACAGGAGTTTTGTTAGTAGTTTTTAAATTGCTTCTGTAGGCAGCTGAAAGGCACCACAAAAGTTGTTCTACCAGCTTTCTGGCCTAGAGATGGGAAACAGCTGAATTTTGGCCTCGGCTGGAGACAAAATGTTCCAAAGACATCCCATGCACAACTCCACGGCGGAAGGTGCCAGACAGGAGTTCTTTTGGTAGTTTTTACATTGCTCCGGTACGCGGCTGAAAGGCACCACAAAAGTTGTCCTACCTGATTTCTGGGATGTGGTTAGGAAATGCTGAATTTTGGAGTCGGCTGGTGACAGAATGTCCCAAACACACCCCATGCACAACTTCACGTGGGAAGGTGCCAGAAAGGAGTTCTGTTGGTAGTTTTTACACTACCCCGGTAGGCAGCAGAAAGGCAGCATAAAACTTGTTTTACCTGCTTTCTGGGCTGAGGTGGGGAATCCATGAATTTAGGACTCGGCTGGCGACAAAATGTTCCAAACACAGCCCATGCACAACTCCACTAGAGAAGGTGCCAGAAAGGAATTATTTAGTATTTCTTACATTGCTCTGGTAGGCATCTGAAAGGCACCACAAAAGTTTTTCTACCTGCTTTCTGGGCTAGAGATGGGGAACCGCTGAATTTTGGCCTCGGCTGGAGACAAAAAGTTCCAAAGACATCCCATGCACAACTCCACGGCGAAAGGTGCCAGACAGGAGTTCTTCGGGTAGTTTTTACATTGCTCCGGTACGCGGCTGAAAGGCACCACAAAAGTTGTTCTACAGGCTTTCTGGACTGAGATGGGGAATCCATGAATTTTGGACTCGGCTGGCGACAAAAAGTTCCAAACACAGCCCATGCACAACTCCACTAGAGAAGGTGCCAGAAAGGAATAATTTAGTATTTCTTACATTGCTCTGGTAGGCATCTGAAAGGCACCACAAAAGTTGTTCTACCTGCTTTCTGGGCTAGAGATGGGAAACCGCTGAATTTTGGCCTCGGCTGGAGACAAAAAGTTCCAAACACACCCCACGCACAACTCCACCGGGGAAGGAGCCAGACAGGAGTTTTGTTGGTAGTTTTTAAATTGCTTCTGTAGGCAGCCGAAAGGCACGACAAATGTTGTTGTACCTGCTTTCTGGGCTAGAGATGGGGAAGAGCTGAATTTCGGCCTCAGCTGGAGACAAAAAGTTCCAAACACACCCCACGCACAACTCCACCGGGGAAGGTGCCAGAGAGGAATTATTTGGTATTTCTTACATTGCTCTGGTAGGCATCTGAAAGGCACCACAAAAGTTGTTCTACCTGATTTCTGGGATGTGATTAGGAAATGCTGAATTTTGGAGTCGGCTGGTGACAGACTGTCCCAAACACACCCCATGCACAACTCCACGGCGGAAGGTGCCAGACAGGAGTTCTTTTGGTTGTTTTTACATTGCTCCGGTACGCGGCTGAAAGGCACCACAAAAGTTGTTTACCTGCTTTCTGGGCTGAGATGGGGAACAGCTGACCTTTGGCCTCGGCTGGTGGCTAAAAGTTCCAAAGAAACCCCATGCACAACTCCACGTGGTAAGATGCCAGAGGGGAGTTCTTTTGGTATTTCTTACATTACATCGGTAGGCAGCAGAAAGGCAGCATAAAACTTGTTTTACCTGCTTTCTGGGCTGAGATGGGGAATCGCTGAATTTTGGACTCGGCTGGTGACAAAATGTTCCAAACACACCCCAGGCACAACTCTACATGGGAAGGTGCCAGAAAGGAGTTCTTTTGGTAGATTTTACACTACCCCGGTAGGAAGCTGAAAGGCACCACAAAACTTGTTCTACCTGCTTTCTGGGCTGAGGTGGGGAACAGCTGAATTTTGGACTCGGCTGGTGACAAAAAGTTCCAAACAGCCCATGCACAACACCACTAGAGAAGGTGCCAGAAAGGAATAATTTAATATTTCTTACTTTGGTCTGGTAGGCATGTGAAAGGCACCACAAAAGTTTTTCTACCTGCTTTCTGGGCTAGAGATGGGAATCCGCTGAATTTTTGCCTCGGCTGGAGACAAAATGTTCCAAAGACATCCCATGCACAACTCCACGGCGGAAGGTGCCAGACAGGAGTTCTTTTGGTAGTTTTTACATTGCTCCGGTACGCGGCTGAAAGGCACCACAAAAGTTGTTCTACCTGATTTCTGGGATGTGGTTAGGAAATGCTGAATTTGGACTCGGCTGGTGGAAAAAGTTCCAACACACCCCATGCCCAACTCCAGCGGGGATGGTGCCAGAAAGGAATTCTCTTGGTCGCTTTTACGTTACTATGGTAGGCATTAGAAATTCGCCACAAAAGGTGTTCTACCTGCTTTCTGGGCTAGAGATGGGGAATCCCTGAATTTTGGACTCGGATGGTGACAGAATGTCCCAAACACACCCCATGCACAACTTCACGTGGGAAGGTGCCAGAAAGGAGTTCTGTTGGTAGTTTTTACACTACCCCGGTAGGCAGCAGAAAGGCAGCATAAAAGATGTTCTACCTGCTTTCTGGGCTGAGGTGGGGAATCCATGAAATTTGGACTCGGCCGGCGACAAAAAGTTCCAAACACAGCCCATGCACAACTCCACTAGAGAAGGTGCCAGAAAGGAATAATTTAGTATTTCTTACATTGCTCTGGTAGGCATCTGAAAGGCACCACAAAAGTTGTTCTACCTGCTTTCTGGGCTAGAGATGGGAAACCGCTGAATTTTGGCCTCGGCTGGTGGCAAAAAGTTCCAAAAACACCGCATGCACAACTCCACCGGGGAAGGTGCCAGACAGGAGTTTTGTTGGTAGTTTTTAAATTGCTTCTGTAGGCAGCTGAAAGGCACCACAAAAGTTGTTCTACCAGCTTTCTGGCCTAGAGATGGGAAACAGCTGAATTTTGGCCTCGGCTGGAGACAAAATGTTCCAAAGACATCCCATGCACAACTCCACGGCGGAAGGTGCCAGACAGGAGTTCTTTTGGTAGTTTTTACATTGCTCCGGTACGCGGCTGAAAGGCACCACAAAAGTTGTCCTACCTGATTTCTGGGATGTGGTTAGGAAATGCTGAATTTTGGAGTCGGCTGGTGACAGAATGTCCCAAACACACCCCATGCACAACTTCACGTGGGAAGGTGCCAGAAAGGAGTTCTGTTGGTAGTTTTTACACTACCCCGGTAGGCAGCAGAAAGGCAGCATAAAACTTGTTTTACCTGCTTTCTGGGCTGAGGTGGGGAATCCATGAATTTAGGACTCGGCTGGCGACAAAATGTTCCAAACACAGCCCATGCACAACTCCACTAGAGAAGGTGCCAGAAAGGAATTATTTAGTATTTCTTACATTGCTCTGGTAGGCATCTGAAAGGCACCACAAAAGTTTTTCTACCTGCTTTCTGGGCTAGAGATGGGGAACCGCTGAATTTTGGCCTCGGCTGGAGACAAAAAGTTCCAAAGACATCCCATGCACAACTCCACGGCGAAAGGTGCCAGACAGGAGTTCTTCGGGTAGTTTTTACATTGCTCCGGTACGCGGCTGAAAGGCACCACAAAAGTTGTTCTACAGGCTTTCTGGACTGAGATGGGGAATCCATGAATTTTGGACTCGGCTGGCGACAAAAAGTTCCAAACACAGCCCATGCACAACTCCACTAGAGAAGGTGCCAGAAAGGAATAATTTAGTATTTCTTACATTGCTCTGGTAGGCATCTGAAAGGCACCACAAAAGTTGTTCTACCTGCTTTCTGGGCTAGAGATGGGAAACCGCTGAATTTTGGCCTCGGCTGGAGACAAAAAGTTCCAAACACACCCCACGCACAACTCCACCGGGGAAGGAGCCAGACAGGAGTTTTGTTGGTAGTTTTTAAATTGCTTCTGTAGGCAGCCGAAAGGCACGACAAATGTTGTTGTACCTGCTTTCTGGGCTAGAGATGGGGAAGAGCTGAATTTCGGCCTCAGCTGGAGACAAAAAGTTCCAAACACACCCCACGCACAACTCCACCGGGGAAGGTGCCAGAGAGGAATTATTTGGTATTTCTTACATTGCTCTGGTAGGCATCTGAAAGGCACCACAAAAGTTGTTCTACCTGATTTCTGGGATGTGATTAGGAAATGCTGAATTTTGGAGTCGGCTGGTGACAGACTGTCCCAAACACACCCCATGCACAACTCCACGGCGGAAGGTGCCAGACAGGAGTTCTTTTGGTTGTTTTTACATTGCTCCGGTACGCGGCTGAAAGGCACCACAAAAGTTGTTTACCTGCTTTCTGGGCTGAGATGGGGAACAGCTGACCTTTGGCCTCGGCTGGTGGCTAAAAGTTCCAAAGAAACCCCATGCACAACTCCACGTGGTAAGATGCCAGAGGGGAGTTCTTTTGGTATTTCTTACATTACATCGGTAGGCAGCAGAAAGGCAGCATAAAACTTGTTTTACCTGCTTTCTGGGCTGAGATGGGGAATCGCTGAATTTTGGACTCGGCTGGTGACAAAATGTTCCAAACACACCCCAGGCACAACTCTACATGGGAAGGTGCCAGAAAGGAGTTCTTTTGGTAGATTTTACACTACCCCGGTAGGAAGCTGAAAGGCACCACAAAACTTGTTCTACCTGCTTTCTGGGCTGAGGTGGGGAACAGCTGAATTTTGGACTCGGCTGGTGACAAAAAGTTCCAAACAGCCCATGCACAACACCACTAGAGAAGGTGCCAGAAAGGAATAATTTAGTATTTCTTACTTTGGTCTGGTAGGCATGTGAAAGGCACCACAAAAGTTTTTCTACCTGCTTTCTGGGCTAGAGATGGGAATCCGCTGAATTTTTGCCTCGGCTGGAGACAAAATGTTCCAAAGACATCCCATGCACAACTCCACGGCGGAAGGTGCCAGACAGGAGTTCTTTTGGTAGTTTTTACATTGCTCCGGTACGCGGCTGAAAGGCACCACAAAAGTTGTTCTACCTGATTTCTGGGATGTGGTTAGGAAATGCTGAATTTGGACTCGGCTGGTGGAAAAAGTTCCAACACACCCCATGCCCAACTCCAGCGGGGATGGTGCCAGAAAGGAATTCTCTTGGTCGCTTTTACGTTACTATGGTAGGCATTAGAAATTCGCCACAAAAGGTGTTCTACCTGCTTTCTGGGCTAGAGATGGGGAATCCCTGAATTTTGGACTCGGATGGTGACAGAATGTCCCAAACACACCCCATGCACAACTTCACGTGGGAAGGTGCCAGAAAGGAGTTCTGTTGGTAGTTTTTACACTACCCCGGTAGGCAGCAGAAAGGCAGCATAAAAGATGTTCTACCTGCTTTCTGGGCTGAGGTGGGGAATCCATGAAATTTGGACTCGGCCGGCGACAAAAAGTTCCAAACACAGCCCATGCACAACTCCACTAGAGAAGGTGCCAGAAAGGAATAATTTAGTATTTCTTACATTGCTCTGGTAGGCATCTGAAAGGCACCACAAAAGTTGTTCTACCTGCTTTCTGGGCTAGAGATGGGAAACCGCTGAATTTTGGCCTCGGCTGGTGGCAAAAAGTTCCAAAAACACCGCATGCACAACTCCACCGGGGAAGGTGCCAGACAGGAGTTTTGTTGGTAGTTTTTAAATTGCTTCTGTAGGCAGCTGAAAGGCACCACAAAAGTTGTTCTACCTGCTTTCTGGGCTAGAGATGGGAAACAGCTGAATTTTGGCCTCGGCTGGAGACAAAATGTTCCAAAGACATCCCATGCACAACTCCACGGCGGAAGGTGCCAGACAGGAGTTCTTTTGGTAGTTTTTACATTGCTCCGGTACGCGGCTGAAAGGCACCACAAAAGTTGTCCTACCTGATTTCTGGGATGTGGTTAGGAAATGCTGAATTTTGGAGTCGGCTGGTGACAGAATGTCCCAAACACACCCCATGCACAACTTCACGTGGGAAGGTGCCAGAAAGGAGTTCTGTTGGTAGTTTTTACACTACCCCGGTAGGCAGCAGAAAGGCAGCATAAAACTTGTTTTACCTGCTTTCTGGGCTGAGGTGGGGAATCCATGAATTTAGGACTCGGCTGGCGACAAAATGTTCCAAACACAGCCCATGCACAACTCCACTAGAGAAGGTGCCAGAAAGGAATTATTTAGTATTTCTTACATTGCTCTGGTAGGCATCTGAAAGGCACCACAAAAGTTTTTCTACCTGCTTTCTGGGCTAGAGATGGGGAACCGCTGAATTTTGGCCTCGGCTGGAGACAAAAAGTTCCAAAGACATCCCATGCACAACTCCACGGCGAAAGGTGCCAGACAGGAGTTCTTCGGGTAGTTTTTACATTGCTCCGGTACGCGGCTGAAAGGCACCACAAAAGTTGTTCTACAGGCTTTCTGGACTGAGATGGGGAATCCATGAATTTTGGACTCGGCTGGCGACAAAAAGTTCCAAACACAGCCCATGCACAACTCCACTAGAGAAGGTGCCAGAAAGGAATAATTTAGTATTTCTTACATTGCTCTGGTAGGCATCTGAAAGGCACCACAAAAGTTGTTCTACCTGCTTTCTGGGCTAGAGATGGGAAACCGCTGAATTTTGGCCTCGGCTGGAGACAAAAAGTTCCAAACACACCCCACGCACAACTCCACCGGGGAAGGAGCCAGACAGGAGTTTTGTTGGTAGTTTTTAAATTGCTTCTGTAGGCAGCCGAAAGGCACGACAAATGTTGTTGTACCTGCTTTCTGGGCTAGAGATGGGGAAGAGCTGAATTTCGGCCTCAGCTGGAGACAAAAAGTTCCAAACACACCCCACGCACAACTCCACCGGGGAAGGTGCCAGAGAGGAATTATTTGGTATTTCTTACATTGCTCTGGTAGGCATCTGAAAGGCACCACAAAAGTTGTTCTACCTGATTTCTGGGATGTGATTAGGAAATGCTGAATTTTGGAGTCGGCTGGTGACAGACTGTCCCAAACACACCCCATGCACAACTCCACGGCGGAAGGTGCCAGACAGGAGTTCTTTTGGTTGTTTTTACATTGCTCCGGTACGCGGCTGAAAGGCACCACAAAAGTTGTTTACCTGCTTTCTGGGCTGAGATGGGGAACAGCTGACCTTTGGCCTCGGCTGGTGGCTAAAAGTTCCAAAGAAACCCCATGCACAACTCCACGTGGTAAGATGCCAGAGGGGAGTTCTTTTGGTAGATTTTACACTACGCCGGTAGGAAGCTGAAAGGCACCACAAAACTTGTTCTACCTGCTTTCTGGGCTGAGGTGGGGAACAGCTGAATTTTGGACTCGGCTGGTGACAAAAAGTTCCAAACAGCCCATGCACAACACCACTAGAGAAGGTGCCAGAAAGGAATAATTTAGTATTTCTTACTTTGGTCTGGTAGGCATGTGAAAGGCACCACAAAAGTTTTTCTACCTGCTTTCTGGGCTAGAGATGGGAATCCGCTGAATTTTTGCCTCGGCTGGAGACAAAATGTTCCAAAGACATCCCATGCACAACTCCACGGCGGAAGGTGCCAGACAGGAGTTCTTTTGGTAGTTTTTACATTGCTCCGGTACGCGGCTGAAAGGCACCACAAAAGTTGTTCTACCTGATTTCTGGGATGTGGTTAGGAAATGCTGAATTTGGACTCGGCTGGTGGAAAAAGTTCCAACACACCCCATGCCCAACTCCAGCGGGAATGGTGCCAGAAAGGAATTCTCTTGGTCGCTTTTACGTTACTATGGTAGGCATTAGAAATTCGCCACAAAAGGTGTTCTACCTGCTTTCTGGGCTAGAGATGGGGAATCCCTGAATTTTGGACTCGGATGGTGACAAAATGTTCCAAACACACCCCACGCACAACTCCACCGGGGAAGGCGCCAGAGACGACTTCTGTTGGTAGTTTTTAAATTGCTTCTGGAGGCAGCTGAAAGGCACCACAAAAGTTGTTCTACCTGATTTCTGGGATGTGGTTAGGAAATGCTGAATTTTGGAGTCGGCTGGTGACAGAATGTCCCAAACACACCCCATGCACAACTTCACGTGGGAAGGTGCCAGAAAGGAGTTCTGTTGGTAGTTTTTACACTACCCCGGTAGGAAGCTGATAGGCACCACAAAAGATGTTCTACCTGCTTTCTGGGCTGAGGTGGGGAATCCATGAAATTTGGACTCGGCCGGCGACAAAAAGTTCCAAACACAGCCCATGCACAACTCCACTAGAGAAGGTGCCAGAAAGGAATAATTTAGTATTTCTTACATTGCTCTGGTAGGCATCTGAAAGGCACCACAAAAGTTGTTCTACCTGCTTTCTGGGCTAGAGATGGGAAACCGCTGAATTTTGGCCTCGGCTGGTGGCAAAAAGTTCCAAAAACACCGCATGCACAACTCCACCGGGGAAGGTGCCAGACAGGAGTTTTGTTGGTAGTTTTTAAATTGCTTCTGTAGGCAGCCGAAAGGCACGACAAATGTTGTTGTACCTGCTTTCTGGGCTAGAGATGGGGAAGAGCTGAATTTCGGCCTCAGCTGGAGACAAAAAGTTCCAAACACACCCCACGCACAACTCCACCGGGGAAGGTGCCAGAGAGGAATTATTTGGTATTTCTTACATTGCTCTGGTAGGCATCTGAAAGGCACCACAAAAGTTGTTCTACCTGATTTCTGGGATGTGATTAGGAAATGCTGAATTTTGGAGTCGGCTGGTGACAGACTGTCCCAAACACACCCCATGCACAACTCCACGGCGGAAGGTGCCAGACAGGAGTTCTGTTGGTTGTTTTTACATTGCTCCGGTACGCGGCTGAAAGGCACCACAAAGGTTGTTTACCTGCTTTCTGGGCTGAGATGGGGAACAGCTGACCTTTGGCCTCGGCTGGTGGCTAAAAGTTCCAAAGAAACCCCATGCACAACTCCACGTGGTAAGATGCCAGAGGGGAGTTCTTTTGGTATTTCTTACATTACATCGGTAGGCAGCAGAAAGGCAGCATAAAACTTGTTTTACCTGCTTTCTGGGCTGAGATGGGGAATCGCTGAATTTTGGACTCGGCTGGTGACAAAATGTTCCAAACACACCCCAGGCACAACTCTACATGGGAAGGTGCCAGAAAGGAGTTCTTTTGGTAGATTTTACACTACCCCGGTAGGAAGCTGAAAGGCACCACAAAACTTGTTCTACCTGCTTTCTGGGCTGAGGTGGGGAACAGCTGAATTTTGGACTCGGCTGGTGACAAAAAGTTCCAAACAGCCCATGCACAACACCACTAGAGAAGGTGCCAGAAAGGAATAATTTAGTATTTCTTACTTTGGTCTGGTAGGCATGTGAAAGGCACCACAAAAGTTTTTCTACCTGCTTTCTGGGCTACAGATGGGAATCCGCTGAATTTTTGCCTCGGCTGGAGACAAAATGTTCCAAAGACATCCCATGCACAACTCCACGGCGGAAGGTGCCAGACAGGAGTTCTTTTGGTAGTTTTTACATTGCTCCGGTACGCGGCTGAAAGGCACAACAAAAGTTGTTCTACCTGATTTCTGGGATGTGGTTAGGAAATGCTGAATTTGGACTCGGCTGGTGGAAAAAGTTCCAACACACCCCATGCCCAACTCCAGCGGGGATGGTGCCAGAAAGGAATTCTCTTGGTCGCTTTTACGTTACTATGGTAGGCATTAGAAATTCGCCACAAAAGGTGTTCTACCTGCTTTCTGGGCTAGAGATGGGGAATCCCTGAATTTTGGACTCGGATGGTGACAAAATGTTCCAAACACACCCCACGCACAACTCCACCGGGGAAGGCGCCAGAGACGACTTCTGTTGGTAGTTTTTAAATTGCTTCTGGAGGCAGCTGAAAGGCACGACAAAAGTTGTTCTACCTGATTTCTGGGATGTGGTTAGGAAATGCTGAATTTTGGAGTCGGCTGGTGACAGAATGTCCCAAACACACCCCATGCACAACTTCACGTGGGAAGGTGCCAGAAAGGAGTTCTGTTGGTAGTTTTTACACTACCCCGGTAGGAAGCTGATAGGCAGCATAAAACTTGTTCTACCTGCTTTCTGGGCTGAGGTGGGGAATCCATGAAATTTGGACTCGGCCGGCGACAAAAAGTTCCAAACACAGCCCATGCACAACTCCACTAGAGAAGGTGCCAGAAAGGAATAATTTAGTATTTCTTACATTGCTCTGGTAGGCATCTGAAAGGCACCACAAAAGTTGTTCTACCTGCTTTCTGGGCTAGAGATGGGAAACCGCTGAATTTTGGCCTCGGCTGGTGGCAAAAAGTTCCAAAAACACCGCATGCACAACTCCACCGGGGAAGGTGCCAGACAGGAGTTTTGTTAGTAGTTTTTAAATTGCTTCTGTAGGCAGCTGAAAGGCACCACAAAAGTTGTTCTACCAGCTTTCTGGCCTAGAGATGGGAAACAGCTGAATTTTGGCCTCGGCTGGAGACAAAATGTTCCAAAGACATCCCATGCACAACTCCACGGCGGAAGGTGCCAGACAGGAGTTCTTTTGGTAGTTTTTACATTGCTCCGGTACGCGGCTGAAAGGCACCACAAAAGTTGTTCTAACTGTTTTCTGGGCTAGAGATGGGGAACAGCTGAATTTTGGTCTCGGCTGGTGTACAAAAAGTTCCAAACACACCCCATGCACAACTCCACCGGGGAAGGTGCCAGAAATGACTTCTGTTGGTAGTTTTTAAAATGCTTCTGTAGGCAGCTGAAAGGCACCACAAAAGTTGTTCTACCAGCTTTCTGGCCTAGAGATGGGAAACAGTTGAATTTTGGCCTCGGCTGGAGACAAAATGTTCCAAAGACATCCCATGCACAACTCCACGGCGGAAGGTGCCAGACAGGAGTTCTTTTGGTAGTTTTTACATTGCTCCGGTACGCGGCTGAAAGGCACCACAAAAGTTGTCCTACCTGATTTCTGGGATGTGGTTAGGAAATGCTGAATTTTGGAGTCGGCTGGTGACAGAATGTCCCAAACACACCCCATGCACAACTTCACGTGGGAAGGTGCCAGAAAGGAGTTCTGTTGGTAGTTTTTACACTACCCCGGTAGGCAGCAGAAAGGCAGCATAAAACTTGTTTTACCTGCTTTCTGGGCTGAGGTGGGGAATCCATGAATTTAGGACTCGGCTGGCGACAAAATGTTCCAAACACAGCCCATGCACAACTCCACTAGAGAAGGTGCCAGAAAGGAATTATTTAGTATTTCTTACATTGCTCTGGTAGGCATCTGAAAGGCACCACAAAAGTTTTTCTACCTGCTTTCTGGGCTAGAGATGGGGAACCGCTGAATTTTGGCCTCGGCTGGAGACAAAAAGTTCCAAAGACATCCCATGCACAACTCCACGGCGAAAGGTGCCAGACAGGAGTTCTTCGGGTAGTTTTTACATTGCTCCGGTACGCGGCTGAAAGGCACCACAAAAGTTGTTCTACAGGCTTTCTGGACTGAGATGGGGAATCCATGAATTTTGGACTCGGCTGGCGACAAAAAGTTCCAAACACAGCCCATGCACAACTCCACTAGAGAAGGTGCCAGAAAGGAATAATTTAGTATTTCTTACATTGCTCTGGTAGGCATCTGAAAGGCACCACAAAAGTTGTTCTACCTGCTTTCTGGGCTAGAGATGGGAAACCGCTGAATTTTGGCCTCGGCTGGAGACAAAAAGTTCCAAACACACCCCACGCACAACTCCACCGGGGAAGGAGCCAGACAGGAGTTTTGTTGGTAGTTTTTAAATTGCTTCTGTAGGCAGCCGAAAGGCACGACAAATGTTGTTGTACCTGCTTTCTGGGCTAGAGATGGGGAAGAGCTGAATTTCGGCCTCAGCTGGAGACAAAAAGTTCCAAACACACCCCACGCACAACTCCACCGGGGAAGGTGCCAGAGAGGAATTATTTGGTATTTCTTACATTGCTCTGGTAGGCATCTGAAAGGCACCACAAAAGTTGTTCTACCTGATTTCTGGGATGTGATTAGGAAATGCTGAATTTTGGAGTCGGCTGGTGACAGACTGTCCCAAACACACCCCATGCACAACTCCACGGCGGAAGGTGCCAGACAGGAGTTCTTTTGGTTGTTTTTACATTGCTCCGGTACGCGGCTGAAAGGCACCACAAAAGTTGTTTACCTGCTTTCTGGGCTGAGATGGGGAACAGCTGACCTTTGGCCTCGGCTGGTGGCTAAAAGTTCCAAAGAAACCCCATGCACAACTCCACGTGGTAAGATGCCAGAGGGGAGTTCTTTTGGTATTTCTTACATTACATCGGTAGGCAGCAGAAAGGCAGCATAAAATTTGTTTTACCTGCTTTCTGGGCTGAGATGGGGAATCGCTGAATTTTGGACTCGGCTGGTGACAAAATGTTCCAAACACACCCCAGGCACAACTCTACATGGGAAGGTGCCAGAAAGGAGTTCTTTTGGTAGATTTTACACTACCCCGGTAGGAAGCTGAAAGGCACCACAAAACTTGTTCTACCTGCTTTCTGGCCTAGAGATGGGAAACAGCTGAATTTTGGCCTCGGCTGGAGACAAAATGTTCCAAAGACATCCCATGCACAACTCCACGGCGGAAGGTGCCAGACAGGAGTTCTTTTGGTAGTTTTTACATTGCTCCGGTACGCGGCTGAAAGGCACCACAAAAGTTGTTCTGTTTTCTGGGCTAGAGATAGGGAACAGCTGAATTTTGGTCTCGGGTGGTGTACAAAAAGTTCCAAACACACCCCATGCCCAACTCCACCGGGGAAGGCGCCAGAGACGACTTCTGTTGGTAGTTTTTAAATTGCTTCTGGAGGCAGCTGAAAGGCACCACAAAAGTTGTTCTACCTGATTTCTGGGATGTGGTTAGGAAATGCTGAATTTTGGAGTCGGCTGGTGACAGAATGTCCCAAACACACCCCATGCACAACTTCACGTGGGAAGGTGCCAGAAAGGAGTTCTGTTGGTAGTTTTTACACTACCCCGGTAGGAAGCTGATAGGCACCACAAAAGATGTTCTACCTGCTTTCTGGGCTGAGGTGGGGAATCCATGAAATTTGGACTCGGCCGGCGACAAAAAGTTCCAAACACAGCCCATGCACAACTCCACTAGAGAAGGTGCCAGAAAGGAATAATTTAGTATTTCTTACATTGCTCTGGTAGGCATCTGAAAGGCACCACAAAAGTTTTTCTACCTGCTTTCTGGGCTAGAGATGGGGAACCGCTGAATTTTGGCCTCGGCTGGAGACAAAAAGTTCCAAAGACATCCCATGCACAACTCCACGGCGAAAGGTGCCAGACAGGAGTTCTTCGGGTAGTTTTTACATTGCTCCGGTACGCGGCTGAAAGGCACCACAAAAGTTGTTCTACAGGCTTTCTGGACTGAGATGGGGAATCCATGAATTTTGGACTCGGCTGGCGACAAAAAGTTCCAAACACAGCCCATGCACAACTCCACTAGAGAAGGTGCCAGAAAGGAATAATTTAGTATTTCTTACATTGCTCTGGTAGGCATCTGAAAGGCACCACAAAAGTTGTTCTACCTGCTTTCTGGGCTAGAGATGGGAAACCGCTGAATTTTGGCCTCGGCTGGAGACAAAAAGTTCCAAACACACCCCACGCACAACTCCACCGGGGAAGGAGCCAGACAGGAGTTTTGTTGGTAGTTTTTAAATTGCTTCTGTAGGCAGCCGAAAGGCACGACAAATGTTGTTGTACCTGCTTTCTGGGCTAGAGATGGGGAAGAGCTGAATTTCGGCCTCAGCTGGAGACAAAAAGTTCCAAACACACCCCACGCACAACTCCACCGGGGAAGGTGCCAGAGAGGAATTATTTGGTATTTCTTACATTGCTCTGGTAGGCATCTGAAAGGCACCACAAAAGTTGTTCTACCTGATTTCTGGGATGTGATTAGGAAATGCTGAATTTTGGAGTCGGCTGGTGACAGACTGTCCCAAACACACCCCATGCACAACTCCACGGCGGAAGGTGCCAGACAGGAGTTCTTTTGGTTGTTTTTACATTGCTCCGGTACGCGGCTGAAAGGCACCACAAAAGTTGTTTACCTGCTTTCTGGGCTGAGATGGGGAACAGCTGACCTTTGGCCTCGGCTGGTGGCTAAAAGTTCCAAAGAAACCCCATGCACAACTCCACGTGGTAAGATGCCAGAGGGGAGTTCTTTTGGTATTTCTTACATTACATCGGTAGGCAGCAGAAAGGCAGCATAAAACTTGTTTTACCTGCTTTCTGGGCTGAGATGGGGAATCGCTGAATTTTGGACTCGGCTGGTGACAAAATGTTCCAAACACACCCCAGGCACAACTCTACATGGGAAGGTGCCAGAAAGGAGTTCTTTTGGTAGATTTTACACTACCCCGGTAGGAAGCTGAAAGGCACCACAAAACTTGTTCTACCTGCTTTCTGGGCTGAGGTGGGGAACAGCTGAATTTTGGACTCGGCTGGTGACAAAAAGTTCCAAACAGCCCATGCACAACACCACTAGAGAAGGTGCCAGAAAGGAATAATTTAATATTTCTTACTTTGGTCTGGTAGGCATGTGAAAGGCACCACAAAAGTTTTTCTACCTGCTTTCTGGGCTAGAGATGGGAATCCGCTGAATTTTTGCCTCGGCTGGAGACAAAATGTTCCAAAGACATCCCATGCACAACTCCACGGCGGAAGGTGCCAGACAGGAGTTCTTTTGGTAGTTTTTACATTGCTCCGGTACGCGGCTGAAAGGCACAACAAAAGTTGTTCTACCTGATTTCTGGGATGTGGTTAGGAAATGCTGAATTTGGACTCGGCTGGTGGAAAAAGTTCCAACACACCCCATGCCCAACTCCAGCGGGGATGGTGCCAGAAAGGAATTCTCTTGGTCGCTTTTACGTTACTATGGTAGGCATTAGAAATTCGCCACAAAAGGTGTTCTACCTGCTTTCTGGGCTAGAGATGGGGAATCCCTGAATTTTGGACTCGGATGGTGACAGAATGTCCCAAACACACCCCATGCACAACTTCACGTGGGAAGGTGCCAGAAAGGAGTTCTGTTGGTAGTTTTTACACTACCCCGGTAGGCAGCAGAAAGGCAGCATAAAAGATGTTCTACCTGCTTTCTGGGCTGAGGTGGGGAATCCATGAAATTTGGACTCGGCCGGCGACAAAAAGTTCCAAACACAGCCCATGCACAACTCCACTAGAGAAGGTGCCAGAAAGGAATAATTTAGTATTTCTTACATTGCTCTGGTAGGCATCTGAAAGGCACCACAAAAGTTGTTCTACCTGCTTTCTGGGCTAGAGATGGGAAACCGCTGAATTTTGGCCTCGGCTGGTGGCAAAAAGTTCCAAAAACACCGCATGCACAACTCCACCGGGGAAGGTGCCAGACAGGAGTTTTGTTGGTAGTTTTTAAATTGCTTCTGTAGGCAGCTGAAAGGCACCACAACAGTTGTTCTACCAGCTTTCTGGCCTAGAGATGGGAAACAGCTGAATTTTGGCCTCGGCTGGAGACAAAATGTTCCAAAGACATCCCATGCACAACTCCACGGCGGAAGGTGCCAGACAGGAGTTCTTTTGGTAGTTTTTACATTGCTCCGGTACGCGGCTGAAAGGCACCACAAAAGTTGTCCTACCTGATTTCTGGGATGTGGTTAGGAAATGCTGAATTTTGGAGTCGGCTGGTGACAGAATGTCCCAAACACACCCCATGCACAACTTCACGTGGGAAGGTGCCAGAAAGGAGTTCTGTTGGTAGTTTTTACACTACCCCGGTAGGCAGCAGAAAGGCAGCATAAAACTTGTTTTACCTGCTTTCTGGGCTGAGGTGGGGAATCCATGAATTTAGGACTCGGCTGGCGACAAAATGTTCCAAACACAGCCCATGCACAACTCCACTAGAGAAGGTGCCAGAAAGGAATTATTTAGTATTTCTTACATTGCTCTGGTAGGCATCTGAAAGGCACCACAAAAGTTTTTCTACCTGCTTTCTGGGCTAGAGATGGGGAACCGCTGAATTTTGGCCTCGGCTGGAGACAAAAAGTTCCAAAGACATCCCATGCACAACTCCACGGCGAAAGGTGCCAGACAGGAGTTCTTCGGGTAGTTTTTACATTGCTCCGGTACGCGGCTGAAAGGCACCACAAAAGTTGTTCTACAGGCTTTCTGGACTGAGATGGGGAATCCATGAATTTTGGACTCGGCTGGCGACAAAAAGTTCCAAACACAGCCCATGCACAACTCCACTAGAGAAGGTGCCAGAAAGGAATAATTTAGTATTTCTTACATTGCTCTGGTAGGCATCTGAAAGGCACCACAAAAGTTGTTCTACCTGCTTTCTGGGCTAGAGATGGGAAACCGCTGAATTTTGGCCTCGGCTGGAGACAAAAAGTTCCAAACACACCCCACGCACAACTCCACCGGGGAAGGAGCCAGACAGGAGTTTTGTTGGTAGTTTTTAAATTGCTTCTGTAGGCAGCCGAAAGGCACGACAAATGTTGTTGTACCTGCTTTCTGGGCTAGAGATGGGGAAGAGCTGAATTTCGGCCTCAGCTGGAGACAAAAAGTTCCAAACACACCCCACGCACAACTCCACCGGGGAAGGTGCCAGAGAGGAATTATTTGGTATTTCTTACATTGCTCTGGTAGGCATCTGAAAGGCACCACAAAAGTTGTTCTACCTGATTTCTGGGATGTGATTAGGAAATGCTGAATTTTGGAGTCGGCTGGTGACAGACTGTCCCAAACACACCCCATGCACAACTCCACGGCGGAAGGTGCCAGACAGGAGTTCTTTTGGTTGTTTTTACATTGCTCCGGTACGCGGCTGAAAGGCACCACAAAAGTTGTTTACCTGCTTTCTGGGCTGAGATGGGGAACAGCTGACCTTTGGCCTCGGCTGGTGGCTAAAAGTTCCAAAGAAACCCCATGCACAACTCCACGTGGTAAGATGCCAGAGGGGAGTTCTTTTGGTAGATTTTACACTACCCCTGTAGGAAGCTGAAAGGCACCACAAAACTTGTTCTACCTGCTTTCTGGGCTGAGGTGGGGAACAGCTGAATTTTGGACTCGGCTGGTGACAAAAAGTTCCAAACAGCCCATGCACAACACCACTAGAGAAGGTGCCAGAAAGGAATAATTTAGTATTTCTTACTTTGGTCTGGTAGGCATGTGAAAGGCACCACAAAAGTTTTTCTACCTGCTTTCTGGGCTAGAGATGGGAATCCGCTGAATTTTTGCCTCGGCTGGAGACAAAATGTTCCAAAGACATCCCATGCACAACTCCACGGCGGAAGGTGCCAGACAGGAGTTCTTTTGGTAGTTTTTACATTGCTCCGGTACGCGGCTGAAAGGCACCACAAAAGTTGTTCTACCTGATTTCTGGGATGTGGTTAGGAAATGCTGAATTTGGACTCGGCTGGTGGAAAAAGTTCCAACACACCCCATGCCCAACTCCAGCGGGGATGGTGCCAGAAAGGAATTCTCTTGGTCGCTTTTACGTTACTATGGTAGGCATTAGAAATTCGCCACAAAAGGTGTTCTACCTGCTTTCTGGGCTAGAGATGGGGAATCCCTGAATTTTGGACTCGGATGGTGACAAAATGTTCCAAACACACCCCACGCACAACTCCACCGGGGAAGGCGCCAGAGACGACTTCTGTTGGTAGTTTTTAAATTGCTTCTGGAGGCAGCTGAAAGGCACCACAAAAGTTGTTCTACCTGATTTCTGGGATGTGGTTAGGAAATGCTGAATTTTGGAGTCGGCTGGTGACAGAATGTCCCAAACACACCCCATGCACAACTTCACGTGGGAAGGTGCCAGAAAGGAGTTCTGTTGGTAGTTTTTACACTACCCCGGTAGGAAGCTGATAGGCACCACAAAAGATGTTCTACCTGCTTTCTGGGCTGAGGTGGGGAATCCATGAAATTTGGACTCGGCCGGCGACAAAAAGTTCCAAACACAGCCCATGCACAACTCCACTAGAGAAGGTGCCAGAAAGGAATAATTTAGTATTTCTTACATTGCTCTGGTAGGCATCTGAAAGGCACCACAAAAGTTGTTCTACCTGCTTTCTGGGCTAGAGATGGGAAACCGCTGAATTTTGGCCTCGGCTGGTGGCAAAAAGTTCCAAAAACACCGCATGCACAACTCCACCGGGGAAGGTGCCAGACAGGAGTTTTGTTGGTAGTTTTTAAATTGCTTCTGTAGGCAGCCGAAAGGCACGACAAATGTTGTTGTACCTGCTTTCTGGGCTAGAGATGGGGAAGAGCTGAATTTCGGCCTCAGCTGGAGACAAAAAGTTCCAAACACACCCCACGCACAACTCCACCGGGGAAGGTGCCAGAGAGGAATTATTTGGTATTTCTTACATTGCTCTGGTAGGCATCTGAAAGGCACCACAAAAGTTGTTCTACCTGATTTCTGGGATGTGATTAGGAAATGCTGAATTTTGGAGTCGGCTGGTGACAGACTGTCCCAAACACACCCCATGCACAACTCCATGGCGGAAGGTGCCAGACAGGAGTTCTTTTGGTTGTTTTTACATTGCTCCGGTACGCGGCTGAAAGGCACCACAAAGGTTGTTTACCTGCTTTCTGGGCTGAGATGGGGAACAGCTGACCTTTGGCCTCGGCTGGTGGCTAAAAGTTCCAAAGAAACCCCATGCACAACTCCACGTGGTAAGATGCCAGAGGGGAGTTCTTTTGGTATTTCTTACATTACATCGGTAGGCAGCAGAAAGGCAGCATAAAACTTGTTTTACCTATTAGATGGGGAATCGCTGAATTTTGGACTCGGCTGGTGACAAAATGTTCCAAACACACCCCAGGCACAACTCTACATGGGAAGGTGCCAGAAAGGAGTTCTTTTGGTAGATTTTACACTACCCCTGTAGGAAGCTGAAAGGCACCACAAAACTTGTTCTACCTGCTTTCTGGGCTGAGGTGGGGAAGCAGCTGAATTTTGGACTCGGCTGGTGACAAAAAGTTCCAAACAGCCCATGCACAACACCACTAGAGAAGGTGCCAGAAAGGAATAATTTAGTATTTCCTTACTTTGGTCTGGTAGGCATGTGAAAGGCACCACAAAAGTTTTTCTACCTGCTTTCTGGGCTACAGATGGGAATCCGCTGAATTTTTGCCTCGGCTGGAGACAAAATGTTCCAAAGACATCCCATGCACAACTCCACGGCGGAAGGTGCCAGACAGGAGTTCTTTTGGTAGTTTTTACATTGCTCCGGTACGCGGCTGAAAGGGCACAACAAAAGTTGTTCTACCTGATTTCTGGGATTGTGGTTAGGAAATGCTGAATTTGGACTCGGCTGGTGGAAAAAGTTCCAACACACCCCATGCCCAACTCCAGCGGGGATGGTGCCAGAAAGGAATTCTCTTGGTCCGCTTTTACGTTACTATGGTAGGCATTAGAAATTCGCCACGAAAGGTGTTCTACCTGCTTTCTGGGGCTAGAGATGGGGAATCCCTGAATTTTGGACTCGGATGGTGACAAAATGTTCCAAACACACCCCACGCACAACTCCACCGGGGAAGCGCCAGAGACGACTTCTGTTGGTAGTTTTTTAAATTGCTTCTGGAGGCAGCTGAAAGGCACGACAAAAGTTGTTCTACCTGATTTCTGGGATATGTGGTTAGGAAATGCTGAATTTTGGAGTCGGCTGGTGACAGAATGTCCCAAACACACCCCATGCACAACTTCACGTGGGAAGGTGCCAGAAAGGAGTTCTGTTGGTAGTTTTTTACACTACCCGGTAGGAAGCTGATAGGCACCACAAAGATGTTCTACCTGCTTTCTGGGCTGAGGTGGGGAATCCATGAAATTTGGACTCGGCCGGCGACAAAAAAGTTCCAAACACAGCCCATGCACAACTCCACTAGAGAATGGTGCCAGAAAGGAATAATTTAGTATTTCTTACATTGCTCTGGTAGGCATCTGAAAAGGCACCACAAAAGTTGTTCTACCTGCTTTCTGGGCTAGAGATGGGAAACCGCTGAATTTTGGCCTCGGCTGGTGGCAAAAGTTCCAAAAACACCGCATGCACAACTCCACCGGGGAAGGTGCCAGACAGGAGTTTTGTTAGTAGTTTTTAAATTGCTTCTGTAGGCAGCTGAAAGGCACCACAAAAGTTGGTTCTACCAGCTTTCTGGCCTAGAGATGGGGAAACAGCTGAATTTTGGCCTCGGCTGCTGGAGACAAAATGTTCCAAAGACATCCCATGCACAACTCCACGGCGGAAGGTGCCAGACAGGAGTTCTTTTGGTAGTTTTTACATTGCTCCGGTACGCGGCTGAAAGGCACCACAAAAGTTGTTCTAACTGTTTTCTGGGCTAGAGATGGGGAACAGCTGAATTTTGGTCTCGGCTGGTGTACCAAAAAGTTCCAAACACACCCCATGCACAACTCCACCGGGGAAGGTGCCAGAAATGACTTCTGTTGGTAGTTTTTAAAATGCTTCTGGAGCAGCTGAAAGCACCACAAAAGTTGTTCTACCAGCTTTCTGGCCTAGAGAATGGGAAACAGCTGAATTTTGGCCTCGGCTGGAGACAAAATGTTCCAAAGACATCCCATGCACAACTCCACGGCGGAAGGTGCCAGACAGGAGTTCTTTTGGTAGTTTTTACATTGCTCCGGTACGCGGCTGAAAGGCACCACAAAAGTTGTCCTACCTGATTTCTGGATGTGGTTAGGAAATGCTGAATTTTGGAGTCGGCTGGTGACAGAATGTCCCAAACACACCCCATGCACAACTTCACGTGGGAAGGTGCCAGAAAGGAGTTCTGTTGGTAGTTTTTACACTACCCCGGTAGCAGCAGAAAGGCAGCATAAAACTTGTTTTACCTGCTTTCTGGGCTGAGGTGGGGAATCCATGAATTTAGGACTCGGCTGGCGACAAAATGTTCCAAACACAGCCCATGCACAACTCCACTAGAGAAGGTGCCAGAAAGGAATTATTTAGTATTTCTTACATTGCTCTGTTAGGCATCTGAAAGGCACCACAAAAGTTTTTCTACCTGCTTTCTGGGCTAGAGATGGGGAACCGCTGAATTTTGGCCTCGGCTGGAGACAAAAAGTTCCAAAGACATCCCATGCACAACTCCACGGCGAAAGGTGCCAGACAGGAGTTCTTCGGGTAGTTTTTACATTGCTCCGGTACGCGGCTGAAAGGCACCACAAAAGTTGTTCTACAGGCTTTCTGGACTGAGATGGGGAATCCATGAATTTTGGACTCGGCTGGCGACAAAAAGTTCCAAACACAGCCCATGCACAACTCCACTAGAGAAGGTGCCAGAAAGGAATAATTTAGTATTTCTTACATTGCTCTGGTAGGCATCTGAAAGGCACCACAAAAGTTGTTCTACCTGCTTTCTGGGCTAGAGATGGGAAACCGCTGAATTTTGGCCTCGGCTGGAGACAAAAAGTTCCAAACACACCCCACGCACAACTCCACCGGGGAAGGAGCCAGACAGGAGTTTTGTTGGTAGTTTTTAAATTGCTTCTGTAGGCAGCCGAAAGGCACGACAAATGTTGTTGTACCTGCTTTCTGGGCTAGAGATGGGGAAGAGCTGAATTTCGGCCTCAGCTGGAGACAAAAAGTTCCAAACACACCCCACGCACAACTCCACCGGGGAAGGTGCCAGAGAGGAATTATTTGGTATTTCTTACATTGCTCTGGTAGGCATCTGAAAGGCACCACAAAAGTTGTTCTACCTGATTTCTGGGATGTGATTAGGAAATGCTGAATTTTGGAGTCGGCTGGTGACAGACTGTCCCAAACACACCCCATGCACAACTCCACGGCGGAAGGTGCCAGACAGGAGTTCTGTTGGTTGTTTTTACATTGCTCCGGTACGCGGCTGAAAGGCACCACAAAGGTTGTTTACCTGCTTTCTGGGCTGAGATGGGGAACAGCTGACCTTTGGCCTCGGCTGGTGGCTAAAAGTTCCAAAGAAACCCCATGCACAACTCCACGTGGTAAGATGCCAGAGGGGAGTTCTTTTGGTATTTCTTACATTACATCGGTAGGCAGCAGAAAGGCAGCATAAAACTTGTTTTACCTGCTTTCTGGGCTGAGATGGGGAATCGCTGAATTTTGGACTCGGCTGGTGACAAAATGTTCCAAACACACCCCAGGCACAACTCTACATGGGAAGGTGCCAGAAAGGAGTTCTTTTGGTAGATTTTACACTACCCCGGTAGGAAGCTGAAAGGCACCACAAAACTTGTTCTACCTGCTTTCTGGGCTGAGGTGGGGAACAGCTGAATTTTGGACTCGGCTGGTGACAAAAAGTTCCAAACAGCCCATGCACAACACCACTAGAGAAGGTGCCAGAAAGGAATAATTTAGTATTTCTTACTTTGGTCTGGTAGGCATGTGAAAGGCACCACAAAAGTTTTTCTACCTGCTTTCTGGGCTAGAGATGGGAATCCGCTGAATTTTTGCCTCGGCTGGAGACAAAATGTTCCAAAGACATCCCATGCACAACTCCACGGCGGAAGGTGCCAGACAGGAGTTCTTTTGGTAGTTTTTACATTGCTCCGGTACGCGGCTGAAAGGCACCACAAAAGTTGTTCTACCTGATTTCTGGGATGTGGTTAGGAAATGCTGAATTTGGACTCGGCTGGTGGAAAAAGTTCCAACACACCCCATGCCCAACTCCAGCGGGGATGGTGCCAGAAAGGAATTCTCTTGGTCGCTTTTACGTTACTATGGTAGGCATTAGAAATTCGCCACAAAAGGTGTTCTACCTGCTTTCTGGGCTAGAGATGGGGAATCCCTGAATTTTGGACTCGGATGGTGACAGAATGTCCCAAACACACCCCATGCACAACTTCACGTGGGAAGGTGCCAGAAAGGAGTTCTGTTGGTAGTTTTTACACTACCCCGGTAGGCAGCAGAAAGGCAGCATAAAAGATGTTCTACCTGCTTTCTGGGCTGAGGTGGGGAATCCATGAAATTTGGACTCGGCCGGCGACAAAAAGTTCCAAACACAGCCCATGCACAACTCCACTAGAGAAGGTGCCAGAAAGGAATAATTTAGTATTTCTTACATTGCTCTGGTAGGCATCTGAAAGGTACCACAAAAGTTGTTCTACCTGCTTTCTGGGCTAGAGATGGGAAACCGCTGAATTTTGGCCTCGGCTGGTGGCAAAAAGTTCCAAAAACACCGCATGCACAACTCCACCGGGGAAGGTGCCAGACAGGAGTTTTGTTGGTAGTTTTTAAATTGCTTCTGTAGGCAGCTGAAAGGCACCACAAAAGTTGTTCTACCTGCTTTCTGGGCTAGAGATGGGAAACAGCTGAATTTTGGCCTCGGCTGGAGACAAAATGTTCCAAAGACATCCCATGCACAACTCCACGGCGGAAGGTGCCAGACAGGAGTTCTTTTGGTAGTTTTTACATTGCTCCGGTACGCGGCTGAAAGGCACCACAAAAGTTGTCCTACCTGATTTCTGGGATGTGGTTAGGAAATGCTGAATTTTGGAGTCGGCTGGTGACAGAATGTCCCAAACACACCCCATGCACAACTTCACGTGGGAAGGTGCCAGAAAGGAGTTCTGTTGGTAGTTTTTACACTACCCCGGTAGGCAGCAGAAAGGCAGCATAAAACTTGTTTTACCTGCTTTCTGGGCTGAGGTGGGGAATCCATGAATTTAGGACTCGGCTGGCGACAAAATGTTCCAAACACAGCCCATGCACAACTCCACTAGAGAAGGTGCCAGAAAGGAATTATTTAGTATTTCTTACATTGCTCTGGTAGGCATCTGAAAGGCACCACAAAAGTTTTTCTACCTGCTTTCTGGGCTAGAGATGGGGAACCGCTGAATTTTGGCCTCGGCTGGAGACAAAAAGTTCCAAAGACATCCCATGCACAACTCCACGGCGAAAGGTGCCAGACAGGAGTTCTTCGGGTAGTTTTTACATTGCTCCGGTACGCGGCTGAAAGGCACCACAAAAGTTGTTCTACAGGCTTTCTGGACTGAGATGGGGAATCCATGAATTTTGGACTCGGCTGGCGACAAAAAGTTCCAAACACAGCCCATGCACAACTCCACTAGAGAAGGTGCCAGAAAGGAATAATTTAGTATTTCTTACATTGCTCTGGTAGGCATCTGAAAGGCACCACAAAAGTTGTTCTACCTGCTTTCTGGGCTAGAGATGGGAAACCGCTGAATTTTGGCCTCGGCTGGAGACAAAAAGTTCCAAACACACCCCACGCACAACTCCACCGGGGAAGGAGCCAGACAGGAGTTTTGTTGGTAGTTTTTAAATTGCTTCTGTAGGCAGCCGAAAGGCACGACAAATGTTGTTGTACCTGCTTTCTGGGCTAGAGATGGGGAAGAGCTGAATTTCGGCCTCAGCTGGAGACAAAAAGTTCCAAACACACCCCAACGCACAACTCCACCGGGGAAGGTGCCAGAGAGGAATTATTTGGTATTTCTTACATTGCTCTGGTAGGCATCTGAAAGGCACCACAAAAGTTGTTCTACCTGATTTCTGGGATGTGATTAGGAAATGCTGAATTTTGGAGTCGGCTGGTGACAGACTGTCCCAAACACACCCCATGCACAACTCCACGGCGGAAGGTGCCAGACAGGAGTTCTTTTGGTTGTTTTTACATTGCTCCGGTACGCGGCTGAAAGGCACCACAAAAGTTGTTTACCTGCTTTCTGGGCTGAGATGGGGAACAGCTGACCTTTGGCCTCGGCTGGTGGCTAAAAGTTCCAAAGAAACCCCATGCACAACTCCACGTGGTAAGATGCCAGAGGGGAGTTCTTTTGGTAGATTTTACACTACGCCGGTAGGAAGCTGAAAGGCACCACAAAACTTGTTCTACCTGCTTTCTGGGCTGAGGTGGGGAACAGCTGAATTTTGGACTCGGCTGGTGACAAAAAGTTCCAAACAGCCCATGCACAACACCACTAGAGAAGGTGCCAGAAAGGAATAATTTAGTATTTCTTACTTTGGTCTGGTAGGCATGTGAAAGGCACCACAAAAGTTTTTCTACCTGCTTTCTGGGCTAGAGATGGGAATCCGCTGAATTTTTGCCTCGGCTGGAGACAAAATGTTCCAAAGACATCCCATGCACAACTCCACGGCGGAAGGTGCCAGACAGGAGTTCTTTTGGTAGTTTTTACATTGCTCCGGTACGCGGCTGAAAGGCACCACAAAAGTTGTTCTACCTGATTTCTGGGATGTGGTTAGGAAATGCTGAATTTGGACTCGGCTGGTGGAAAAAGTTCCAACACACCCCATGCCCAACTCCAGCGGGGATGGTGCCAGAAAGGAATTCTCTTGGTCGCTTTTACGTTACTATGGTAGGCATTAGAAATTCGCCACAAAAGGTGTTCTACCTGCTTTCTGGGCTAGAGATGGGGAATCCCTGAATTTTGGACTCGGATGGTGACAAAATGTTCCAAACACACCCCACGCACAACTCCACCGGGGAAGGCGCCAGAGACGACTTCTGTTGGTAGTTTTTTAAATTGCTTCTGGAGGCAGCTGAAAGGCACCACAAAAGTTGTTCTACCTGATTTCTGGGATGTGGTTAGGAAATGCTGAATTTTGGAGTCGGCTGGTGACAGAATGTCCCAAACACACCCCATGCACAACTTCACGTGGGAAGGTGCCAGAAAGGAGTTCTGTTGGTAGTTTTTACACTACCCCGGTAGGAAGCTGATAGGCACCACAAAAGATGTTCTACCTGCTTTCTGGGCTGAGGTGGGGAATCCATGAAATTTGGACTCGGCCGGCGACAAAAAGTTCCAAACACAGCCCATGCACAACTCCACTAGAGAAGGTGCCAGAAAGGAATAATTTAGTATTTCTTACATTGCTCTGGTAGGCATCTGAAAGGCACCACAAAAGTTGTTCTACCTGCTTTCTGGGCTAGAGATGGGAAACCGCTGAATTTTGGCCTCGGCTGGTGGCAAAAAGTTCCAAAAACACCGCATGCACAACTCCACCGGGGAAGGTGCCAGACAGGAGTTTTGTTGGTAGTTTTTAAATTGCTTCTGTAGGCAGCCGAAAGGCACGACAAATGTTGTTGTACCTGCTTTCTGGGCTAGAGATGGGGAAGAGCTGAATTTCGGCCTCAGCTGGAGACAAAAAGTTCCAAACACACCCCACGCACAACTCCACCGGGGAAGGTGCCAGAGAGGAATTATTTGGTATTTCTTACATTGCTCTGGTAGGCATCTGAAAGGCACCACAAAAGTTGTTCTACCTGATTTCTGGGATGTGATTAGGAAATGCTGAATTTTGGAGTCGGCTGGTGACAGACTGTCCCAAACACACCCCATGCACAACTCCACGGCGGAAGGTGCCAGACAGGAGTTCTGTTGGTTGTTTTTACATTGCTCCGGTACGCGGCTGAAAGGCACCACAAAGGTTGTTTACCTGCTTTCTGGGCTGAGATGGGGAACAGCTGACCTTTGGCCTCGGCTGGTGGCTAAAAGTTCCAAAGAAACCCCATGCACAACTCCACGTGGTAAGATGCCAGAGGGGAGTTCTTTTGGTATTTCTTACATTACATCGGTAGGCAGCAGAAAGGCAGCATAAAACTTGTTTTACCTGCTTTCTGGGCTGAGATGGGGAATCGCTGAATTTTGGACTCGGCTGGTGACAAAATGTTCCAAACACACCCCAGGCACAACTCTACATGGGAAGGTGCCAGAAAGGAGTTCTTTTGGTAGATTTTACACTACCCCGGTAGGAAGCTGAAAGGCACCACAAAACTTGTTCTACCTGCTTTCTGGGCTGAGGTGGGGAACAGCTGAATTTTGGACTCGGCTGGTGACAAAAAGTTCCAAACAGCCCATGCACAACACCACTAGAGAAGGTGCCAGAAAGGAATAATTTAGTATTTCTTACTTTGGTCTGGTAGGCATGTGAAAGGCACCACAAAAGTTTTTCTACCTGCTTTCTGGGCTACAGATGGGAATCCGCTGAATTTTTGCCTCGGCTGGAGACAAAATGTTCCAAAGACATCCCATGCACAACTCCACGGCGGAAGGTGCCAGACAGGAGTTCTTTTGGTAGTTTTTACATTGCTCCGGTACGCGGCTGAAAGGCACAACAAAAGTTGTTCTACCTGATTTCTGGGATGTGGTTAGGAAATGCTGAATTTGGACTCGGCTGGTGGAAAAAGTTCCAACACACCCCATGCCCAACTCCAGCGGGGATGGTGCCAGAAAGGAATTCTCTTGGTCGCTTTTACGTTACTATGGTAGGCATTAGAAATTCGCCACAAAAGGTGTTCTACCTGCTTTCTGGGCTAGAGATGGGGAATCCCTGAATTTTGGACTCGGATGGTGACAAAATGTTCCAAACACACCCCACGCACAACTCCACCGGGGAAGGCGCCAGAGACGACTTCTGTTGGTAGTTTTTAAATTGCTTCTGGAGGCAGCTGAAAGGCACGACAAAAGTTGTTCTACCTGATTTCTGGGATGTGGTTAGGAAATGCTGAATTTTGGAGTCGGCTGGTGACAGAATGTCCCAAACACACCCCATGCACAACTTCACGTGGGAAGGTGCCAGAAAGGAGTTCTGTTGGTAGTTTTTACACTACCCCGGTAGGAAGCTGATAGGCAGCATAAAACTTGTTCTACCTGCTTTCTGGGCTGAGGTGGGGAATCCATGAAATTTGGACTC